>NC_035436.2:148575008-148932998 GCF_002127325.2 Helianthus annuus
CGTTTTACTTCAACGACTTATTTTGTGCATTTTTCATATGGTTTAAGTTGATACATTTCGCTTACTGTACATGATACATTTTGGGATACACATTACATGATTTACATTGAACATGAACACGTTGACATTGACATACACATTTGGTGATTTACATTGAACATAGACATTTGACATGGTTTACACAATTAACAATTGAGTTATACAAGAACAATCTTACATGATGGATGGTTTGGGTAAATGGTTTGAGTAACGTGGAGTATGTAATATGATGCAAACATGGTGGATACACCGCTGGTACTTCCTATGTATAAATGTTTGTATAATATTACATATCTTAGCGTTATTTAGATCATTTCAATTTAGACAGATGACATTTTATACAAATAACACACTTTTCACGAGACATTGTTTTACAAACGACTTATCTTATACAAACACATTTTACATGGTTATCCGTTTAACCATACAGTGTCTTCTAATTTATACATATCATCTGATTTTATCGTTTTTCAAATGATTTACAAGACAAAGCAAATTACAAGGTTCATGTCTAAACATTTTCTCAAACATAAGTCATGAATTCCGTTTTCATAAAACCAATGTATCTCACAGGCATTTTATGCTGACGTACCTATTTTCACATGTGTTTTCAGGAGATGATGCATAGGACTTATCAAGATATACATAGGCGGACCTGTGCCTTAGTGACTTAAAACGAGACAAGAACTAGTTAATTTATGATATGTACTATTTGGTTCTTGTTTGAATAATGTATACTTTCATATTTGATTAATAAAACGAAACTTCATTTGCCATGGATTTGAAACAATTGATTCTGTTACAACACTCCCCGACGTTTCCGCCACGTTTTGTATGTCCTACGTGGTCGGGGTGTGACATAACTTGGCAAGAGTATGAACCTGTTTAAGCTCAGCAGTTGCAGCCCACTCCTCGGTCTGCTTATGCTTCTCAAAAGCAGCCCTATCCTTTTCAAGCTGCTCCGCACCCTCACGAGCAGCCCTCACCAACTTTTCCGCCTCAACACGCAGGCGGACAGACTCCTCCTCCCTACGACCCAACGCTTGGTAGTCCTCCATAATGGCATTCACCATAATGGAACTCCCCACGAAAATGGAAGAGAGTTGGTTGATTCGGAGCTCACGTGGCAAAGCGCGAGCTCGGTTAACCTCGAACGGGGTGCCCACGCCACCCAAAATCTCCTTGCAAAAGGAAGCATTATTTGATATATCATCCCCTGCATAACAGTCCAGGGGGGTCGGTGATAGCTCATACTCCGATCCGGTGTATAGGTGCGATAATAGTACTCCAATTCAGACTCTCCAGGCTGAATCGGAGGCTCTTCGTAACCCGCACCACCAGAAGCGGAACCAGAAACCTTCTCAGCAGCAGGAGACTTTTGCTATTCAGCACCAGATTTTTGTTTTCCAGCATCAGAAAACCTCAAGTCCAAATCATCAGCATCATTTGGAGAGATCAGGTTGTTGGAAGAATCAACAGTATCAAAAATCTGGGACGCAGCTTTCCCCACAGTCTCCTCTGCCTGCACTGAGGGATCAGGCACCACCTTGGCAGAAGGATCGGTGAATTCTTTAGTCACCCCAACATCCGCAGCTGTCTCATGTGGGGGAGAAGAAGGCATCTCAAACAAAGAGGAGAAGTCCTTTCGTTGCGGTTCTGCAAAACAAAAAAAAAAACAATAACTATCAGAAAACAAGTTGTGCATGCAAACACTTACAAAAGTTATAAATCACTTACCAGCAGTAGCCGCAGGGTTCTTTTGCGTCGCACCAGTTGACCTTTTGGTCTGTATCTTCCGACGTTTTACTTCACCAGCACCAGCAGTTTTCTCCTCCGGCTTTCTCTTCTTCTCAACAGCAGGCTGCGAACCCGCAGAGGTCCCACCTGCAGCCGCACCACCACCTGGAACACCCAAACCCTCAAGGATGTCAGATACTACCACGTAATCGGTATATCTGCGGTAACAAGAACGAGAGATACCTGCTGCTTTCGACACCAAAGGAGGGGCAACAGAACCCTCAGGTTTTCCCTTACCGCGACCCTGCGTGGTTTTCTTCACCTGTTTCCTCTCCACATGTTTCTTAGGGACAGTTTTCACTTCAAACTTCCCAGGTCCCCAAGATTACCTGTGTTCGAAAAATCCAGCAAACAAATCAAAGGGGTGAACTTTAATAACAAGGAAGTTTTAGAATATACCCGTGCCTTGCGGCAGGGGCGCATTCAGCATATCACGTGTAGGAACGCGGAAATTGCCAACAATTTCCAAGTTAAAACCTTCGCGTTCCCCACACGAAAGCAACTCAACCTTGCCCTCAAAATCTGACTCAAACATCCTCCACAAAGGAGCTTTCTCTGATAAAAATACATGCAAAGTCAGTAAACAAGTAAAGGAAGCAAGGAAACCGCACAAGGGTGATAATGCTTACCACCACTCTTTTCCCGCACAACAGGCCTTGCCCTCCTATCAGGCCTGGTTAGCATCATCCGCAACACCCAAAGTTCATTGTTGCCCAGTTTCTTAAGTTCAATAGGTCTCAGCCTAGAGAACCAATCCACAGTCTTTGCGGTAGCAACAGGAATATCTTCCGCAGTAACACCCACATTCACGTTCCGAAAGGTCATGTTGGCATGCACCGCATAGGCTTTAACGTAGAAAAATTTCCTCTTCCACTGGGTCAGACCCTTGGGAGGTGTCATCAACTTCAAGCTCCCATGTCGTTGATTAAAGGAAAAGAATCCAGTATTTACCGTTAACTGGTAGAACCGCTGGAAATTCTCAACAGTAACGTCTAGACCAAGAGCACGGAAAGTGTACTCGAAGTTCCTGAACTGAAACATCCCAAATGGACTCAGTTGGGAAATATGAAGGTGATAATATTCTAACACCTCGGCAACAAACACCGTCACAGGCAGTCAGAGGTTGCCATCGTTAAAGAACTCAACCCACAAGGTGATAAATCCCGCCGGAGCGTCGGCACCAGTGTCACCCTCTTGTGGGTAAGTGGCCCCAAACTCCTAGGCCATTTGTATACTGGTCATCAGGGTATTAAAATGGTCATCAGGGTATTAAATTGACCCTGTGACCACTTCAGTACCGGTAGACCACCACCGGGTGCACCACCATCATCTTCATCTTCCTCAGCCGCCACCGGCGACTGTTGTTCAGGGTTTTCACCCCCCCCCCCCCCACATTGTGTGGATTTGATGGTTCAGCCATTTGAGATGTGAAGAAAATGAGTCTCAAAACTCAAGAAGTCTCACCGGAATTTCAGAAAACTTATCGGAGAGGACGAAGGAACTTTTTCTCTCACCGGAAAATTTTGAAATTTTGAACAAGTGAGGGGAAACCACAAACGGTTTCCCCTTATATACTCATCGCAATAAATGCGAAAGGGAAACCGAATAATCACGTCTAAAAAGAACGAATTATGCGGTGCCACGTGTTCAGCGACGGTTCCGCTGATGGTTACCACGCGCGCGTGGCCGCGCACGCGCCTGACATAGGAGACGTTTACACTCCTGCTACAGTGCATTTATGACCGCGGGCAGTGCAAATGTCCTTTCATTTCAGCACATGCCAGGAAATCTCACCAACTTCCACCAACTCACATGTGCGTTCAGCCACGTATGCAACAAAAAGCGACAACATTATCCAAACACAAGCGGCATGCGGTTTCTCTGGTATACCGCACCATAACCCATACCGCATGTCGTTTTTTTACATACCCCTAAAAAAGGCAAAAATATATATCTCTATATTATATAAGGGGGTATAAATTATATCCGCATATACCCACGAGCACACGTGGAATATGCGGAAGTGACACACGAGCCCGTAAAGGTGTGTCAGATGCTCAGAACCAGCGTTGTTCTTTGGACTGAACCACATCTCAGAAACAGGTAACCCGCATTGCCTTCATTCTCTTCAAGCTTCAAATCCCTCGTGTCCGGTGCACAACCACAGAGGGTGCGCAAACAACTTCTCCTTAAGGAAGAAGGATGGGAATGTACGCGACCACAAATCAGCAACCCTGACTACTGATCCTTCAAGAGCCACATCCAAGCAACACACTCTTTTCAAGCAAGTCTGGGGTTGCAAAACCGCAGACACTTATGAGTAGTTGCGGATGCACTTATAGCTCCGCAAATGGTTGCTACGGAAGAGCCACGACTAAGTCATCACACGGATGAACGAAGCTACTTCAAGGAAAACTCCTCGGCATTGGAGCGTGAAGGAAAGTGGCTAAAGAACAAATGCGAACGAGATTCCCACTAACCTAAAGAGGTCTCGTTGAACAACAAGCGGCCGAACAGCAGTAACAAGTCTGCTTATGACTCTGTTGACCCACTTGTAAGACGGATAGAATAAACAATGGTGGGCATAACCATGCCTATGACCATGTTTATTTGACCATTATCCAGATTCAAATTGTTCGTGTTGGTGCACTACATCTGTCGACTTCGTCTTGTATCGAGTCTTAGTCTTAGAATGTTAGATTAGGGCGAATTGTACGAGGTTTCACTTATGTGTACATGTTCGTTCAAGGGAAACCTTATGTGAGGTTCCACTTCAATGTACATGTCCGTTCAAGGGAAACCTTATGAGAGGTTCCACTTCAATGTACATGTCCGTTCAAGGGAAACCTCCAACACTATAAATACCTTTCAAGTGAAATCATTTGTAACATTCTGATTTTCCATACCGAGGTGCTGCCGGTGTGAGAATTGATTGTAAACGTTGTTATATCAATCAACAAAGTGATTTAAGTGAAGATCTAGCTATTTCTACGTCAGGTACTTGTTTTCCGCACCTGTATCTGATCAAAACTCCTCTGATAGACTCGTTCGGGTCAGAATTCGATCCTACAAGTGGCATCAGAGCTTCAGGAGGAGGAGTTCTACATAGATTTGCTGGATTTCATAAAAAATTCTTACTTCTACACCTTCTTTCTTCATCAGAACGAGATTTTACGGTCGAAATCCGCTCAAAATTTCACAGATTGTAGATAATTGATAATAGTCAAACCCTTAAAAGTTTCATATCAAAATTCGACCTAAAAATGGTCCAAATTACCTTCGGATATGGTTCCGCTTATTCGGACAATGTGTAGTTTCGCTTCAGTGTCACATATTTCTTGAGGTTTCGCTTAAAAGTCACTAGGTTTCGCTTCATAACCCCTGGTTTCGCTTGTCTGTTAACATAGTTTCGCTTCTATGAGCATGATAAACATGGTTTCGCTTGATTGACAAGATGTTTCGCTTATCTGGACATTCTAAGTGACACCTTTCGCTTATTCGGTACAATTGGTTCCGCTTATTAGTTCAATACACATAGTTTCGCTTGTATGGTCCAATCATATTTTGGATTAATGGATGATAAGGCCTAAGAATTTGATTACATATTATTGTTGTCGGCATTACTTGTAAGATCATATGAGTCATTTAATGATTCTCGGCCCACTTTGCATAAGTTGTTCAGAGCATTAATTCAAAAGGTCCAATAAGAATTAAGATTGTCAGTCCATGTTGTTTGATAAGTATTACATGTGATTTGGTCCATGTGAACACGTGAACTTACATATTGAAGGCCCAATCAGAATTATTGAACAATTTAAAAAGGTGTCAGTTTTTTTCAGTATTGCATGTGAAAGGTTTGTCGGCCACTGTTGATTAGAAGTCCAACTATTAAATATCGAGTAGTCTCATATCAATCAACTGAAAATTACAATTGGATTTAGTACAAATGTCGGCCACTGATTGATTCTATTTGTCGGTAATTGAAGGTCCAATGATATCAGTCATACATATTGAGGCCCAATCATTAATTTTGTAAATGTCAGGGCCCTATCATTGTTATCGGTTTAAATTTTTTTTTTTAAAAAGGTGGCAGGCCACTTCATGACATCGGTCCAATAAGCTTCAAGTTATATTAAAGTTGTTTGTTGAAGCGTTTCAAGCAGCCCATGTGATATTAATCAGACCAATCATAAAATAGGGTTAAAGTTTGTCAGCTTCTCTTATAAAATGTGTTAAGTGCTGAACTGTTAAGGCCCAATCAATGTTCAGATATATACAAAACGACCTAATGATAAATTGTCAGCTCATTATAATTTCGGCCCAAGTCACAGCCCATGTTATTTCATCTTGTTTGAGGCACAAAGTGTTGACGGGATATTGAAGTTTGAAGCACTTTTGATCTAGTTCATTAGTTTCAGATTGCAAAGTCATTTGAAAGGGTCAAGCTAGTTTGAAAGTAAATTTTGTGTCACGTGGTTTGAATTCGATTCCAGTTCACAAGAGAGGTGGTTCATTCCGTTTGAATTCAAACTCGTTCAAGGTCGTATGGTTTAGTCAGGTTGCGTGAAAAGGTCCAATTCGTTTGAAAGTCATCATTTCGCTTGGAAGTTAGTTTCAGTTCGTACAGTTTGGAGTTCACAAGTTGTCAAAAGTTCATCACGTCGTTCGAAAGTCCATCAGTTCGTACGTAGTGAATCTGGTCGTTTGAATTTAATCCGGGTCATAGTAGTTCGCATGTTTTGACAACAAACTCAATTCACATCAAATTCAGTCTACACAATGTGTCAATCTTCAGTCCGCACAGAATAATCACCAGTTCGAGTACCAGTTCAATTTTATTAATTGATAAATTTTTAAACTGGTCATGTTTTGTTTGTTTGTGTTACGTCAGGTAATTTGATACCGAGGTGATACAAGTGTGAAACATGGATGCTGAGTTTTACAACGCGTTTGCTACAACCCCTGCTAGTCCGTCTGACATTGCTAAGAACATGACAATGGAGAACGAAACCGGAACAATGCAAAAACCCCCGAAACTTATGGGAATTGAAGATTATCATGGATGGAAGAAACTTTTCGAGAATTGGGTGCAGGCGAATCATCTAAAAGCTTGGGAGAGCATCGAAACTGAATATGTTAGACCACAAAACGCTATGAGAGTTGATAAAATCATTTCTGAATTCAGTGAACAAGAGAGGGAAAGTTACAAAGCAGAAAAAATGATGATCAATTTGCTACAACAAGCTGTTAAGGAGGATATATTTGTGTTGCTTCAACACGATGAAAATGCTTATTCTATCTGGGAAGCTCTTAAGAAGAAGTTTGAGGGAAGTACGGAGATGCTACAGAGTAAAGCAGCTTTACTAAAGAAAGAGTTTGAATTGTTTACTTGCATGCCTGGTGAAACGACAAAGACTCTTATTGAAAGATACTGTCATCTCGTACGCACCATGTCACAGTTGAAGATTACCAAAACTCCAGTAGAATGGGTTGAAAAGCTAGTTGACGCTTTACCACAAAAGGAATGGGTACATATCTGATGATACTGAAAAATTCCAGACAGTTTAGCAGATTATCAATTGCATAGTTTATTGAGAAACTGGAGGCTCAGGATCTTGAACAGCAGAAAATTGCCAGAATGAACAGTTCTACTCATCAACAAGATATCAAATTGTACTATAAAGGAAATGTTCGAAGTGCTGAAGCAAGTCCAAAGATACAAACTGCATTTAGTGCTGGAAATCAATCTGAACCAAGCAGTCAAGGATCTGCCAATACTAGTGGGTTTTCAACGGTAAATCCTCCAAGTGCTCAAAGTACATAAGTTGGAAATGGTCATCTGTTACAATGCAATGTGGCTCTACATCTTCAAAACGGACAGAATTATACTGAAGAAGTTGTAAAGAGTCATATGGGTCTATTGGTCACTGCATTGGAATCTTATGAAGGGTTGATTGCAGGAAAAATTGGCAATCCAATGCTGACAAAAGAAGATTATGACCAGATTGATGCAGAGGAGCTAGAATTGATGGACATCAAGTGGGCCTTGGTGAGTGTTTTGAGGAGAGCTAAAAAGTTTAGATTGACTAAAGGGAGAACTGATTTCTTGGATGCAAACCTTTCTAACTTAGGATTTGATAAATCTAAAGTTGATTGTTTTCGTTGCAGGGAGAAAGGTCACTTTAAAAGAGAGTGCAAGAATCAGCAGCCAAGAGGAGAAAAGGAATCGTCTCGGAAAGATGATTATTATAGGAAGACCATTTATCAGCAAATCACTCATCAACAAAAAGAACCTCAAACGGCACATGGAAGAATGATCGAGGATGCAAACAGGAAAGCTTATTATGGCATCGTTGATCAAGATGATGAGAAAATGGCTGAAGGTTTTAGCTGGGACAAGTTTATTCCAGCTGATTCAAATGTTCATGCTTTCATTGCACATATTATTCGAAAACCAGAAATGCTGAAGGAATGGATGGAAGTGTTATCTGATGAAGAGAAAAGTGAAGATGAAGGATCTGTTTCTTCTGAAAACAGTTCATCAGAAACAAGTGATGATGAAGAAATGGAACAGATAAATTTGGGAAAAACTCATTTATCTTCTGACACTTTTTAATTTTATTTTGCAGAAAATTGAAGAAATTGAAAGAGATGAAAGCTGCAAAGGAAATGAAAGAAGTCAAACTGATTGAGAAGATTGTGGAAGTTAAAAAGAGAGTTGAAGTCGAGAAGATTGTTGATGTGAGTAAAATGCAACATATAAATTACATCAAATGAGGCATAAAACTAACCCTTTTTAAGTACTAATGTTGGAAAAAGTGTGCTTTTGTCTTCCTTTTGTATTTTCAGGGTTAAAAGAGCTTAAATGAACAAAAGAAGCAAAAATGCAGCTAAATACAACATAAATACAAAGAAAAGGAAGAAACGTGGCATGCCCGACTCCTCGACAACATCTCCCAAAGCAAAAACAAGAAGAAAGCTGAGCATGGGGCTGTGTCCAGCTGAGCATGGGGCTGTGCCCAGCTGAACACGGGGCTGTGTCCAGCGGACACGGGGCGTGTCCAGCTCAACACGGGGCCGTGCTCAGCGAACACGGGGCAGTGTCCAGGATGGTCAGCCCTGGCAGAAAAGACAAAGTGATAGAAGCTTCTATTGCCCACCACGGGGCCGTGCCCAGCGGACACGGGGGCGTGGTCAGAGTGCTGCAGGTGCATTTATTGTAATTGCGAATTACAATTAATGAAGAGAGAGAGTGTCAGACGGGCACGGGGCCGTGTCCAGCGGACACGGGGCCGTGCCCAGGCTTCTGTTCAGCCTATAAATAGGAGTGCTTGGCTTCATTTCAACTCATCCCTTGGCACACCACCTCTCTCACACTTCATCCACCACCCACCACCACCATAACACCATCATCCACCACCATCATCCATTGTCCATCCTAGAGTGTGTGAGTCGTCTCGGGATCCAAGATTGATCGTAAGAGTTCTTGACAATCAAGGCCATGTTTGCCTAAGTCTCTTACATCACTTGGTGAAGACAAGTGTTTAGTATAATACTTTTTATTTTTAATCTTTTGCACTTTTTATTTGGTTTTGTATTAATGACTTTAATAACTAGTTACTTATGTTGAAGGTGATCTTTCCTTATCGTTTGTCCGTGGTGTCTTGGCATTATTTTACTGTCTATATAAAATAAAAGATTTTCACCATTCATATCTCCACGGTCTATATGGAGGTATGTTGGCTACCTGGTCGGGGGTTAAGGGAACGGTTTGGTAAAGGTCTTGCCCTTGTTCAGCGTTTAGAGGTCCTGCTTGGGACCTGGGTCAAATTTAGTAGGATCTCCTTCAATGCCCATAGGTATTGGATGGCGGGGATCCAAACTCTTTGACCCCCTCATAAGCTAACTACTATTAATACTATAACCCGGCTATTTAGGACTGTATCCCTGCTGACTCAGACTACTTAGCCGAGGGTAACGTCACCGCCAAAAGCGGGGCCTACCATAATTTGCATTAATAACTTAATTCATTATCTTTCAATAATCCAACCCTTTAGGATTGTATCCTTGCTGACTCAAACTACTGGGTTGAGGGTAACGTCACCTCCGAAAAAGGGGCCTACTACAATAACTAAGATAATCTCTTAAACAAGTGCAAAAGTGCGAAAATAATCAAAGGTTATACTAATACACGTGTCGGATCCAAGTGATTCATCTTGTCTATCTGTTTTTATTTTATTTTATTTTTCAGCATTTAGTTAGTTTTTATTTTTCTTAGTTTAAAACATTTTTCTAACTTTTTGATTTGATTAGACGTTGAGGATAAACCGGTATTAAAAGCTCTTGTGTCCTTGGACGACCTCGGTATCTTACCAACACTATACTACGTCCACGATGGGTGCACTTGCCCATATGTGTGTTTAGTGTTAGTAAATATCGTGTTTTATAAATTTAAAACTTGGCTAAAAGTGTAAAAAGGGCTTAAATATATATCTAAAATTATATTACACTACACGCACATCAAGTTTTTTGGCGCCGTTGCCGGGGACACAAGGATTTTAAGAAAGCTTAAAATCGACGGCCTAATCAGTTTTTCAAAACGCGCGCATTTTTCTGCATTTTAGTTTAGTTTTTGCATTTACAGTAGCTTGAACACGGGGCCGTGCTCGCTGAACACGCCCCCGTGCTGCATATTTTAGAGTAGATACCCAGATACAGAGTCTGACCACGGGGCCGTGTTCACTCAACACGCCCCCGTGCTCAAAGTGACCAGTTAATTTAATTAAAACGCCCAGATACAGTCCCTGAACACGGGGCCGTGTTCACCCAACACGGGGCCGTGTCCAGCTTCTGTTTCCGTCTTATTTTTGTTTTCTGGTCCCGAGACTCAGTTGTAGTCTGTTGAGTGATTCCTATGGATCAATACTCAAGAGATTACAACTACACCTATGATGAGGATGATTATAGGGGTAATTATTGCACTAATTGTCGTAATGCACACTCGGTTCAATATAATACTTCATATCAACCATCCAATTCATACAACCATTATGAGGAGCCCAGGTACGAGCCATCGACTTCATACACATCCTATGAAGACCAAAGGTATGAACCTCCTCCCTCATACTCGTATTTTGATGAACCAAGGTATGAGCCTTCATACTCATACTTTGAAGATTCAACATATGAGCCACCACCTTCATACACTTATTATGAGGAACCATGGCGTGAACAACCCACCTCATATGAGTACTATGAAGAACAAAGTTTCGACCCTTATCCATCATATACTTACAATGAAGAACAATGGTATGAACCATCTACTTCATATGAGTACTATGAGGAACCAAGGATCGAACAACCGGATTCAAGCTTAGAGGATCCAAATTCTTTCAATCTCACCGAAGTAACCAATAGGATATTAGAACACATTAAAACTATCGAACGTTGCATAAAAGAATCTCGCGCAAGGGAAGAGGAATCCCGCGCGAGAGAAGAGTTAAAAAGTAATAATAACGTAGAGATAGTTGAAAATGTAAAAATGGAAGAACAAGAAAGTGAAAAACAGACACATGAGTTAAACAACGAAAATGGTGAGTTCGATAATGTTAAAATTCAAGAAGAGTCTAATTTTGAAGAAATTAACCTCTTGTCACCTACTTTCGAAAATCATTGTTTAATAACCCCTCATGCCAAGTTTTTAAAAGAGTTAAACACTAGTGCTAAAATCAAAGACTTAGTAAGTGTTAAGTTAACTAATGATCAAACCTCGCTAATAAAAGAAGATCCTTTTGAAATTAACATTACACCGGTTCCATGTTTCTTTCAAAATTCATTTATTAGTAATATCACCATTGATAAAGATCTTTGTGTTAACATAATGCCTAACTACATTTTTGAAAAATTAAGTGATAGTGATTTTACTCCACTTCAAATACCCATTTTTCTATCCAATCGGAAAGTAATAAAATCAATCGGTGTAGTTGAAGATGTTTTGGTTCAAACAAATCAAATGGTAATCCCAACCGACTTCGTCATCCTAGATGACGCCCCCTTAGTCTTGGGAAAACCTTTTGTACAAACTCATAGAGCTTTGAAAAACCGGAAATTCAACAATCTACCTCTTCAATTAGGGGCATTCAAAAGGAGCATAGATCTTGAGCGCTCAATGAAATATCCTTTTGGCAATAATGACCCCCTAATTGAAGATGAGCCAGAACCACCTGATAAGGAGGGTCTAGCCAAGGACCCTTATAAACGTGGCGCACCACGGAGGCATTCCGCGGAACTATCCTTAGTTTTAGATTAGTTTAACTTTTACGCTTTCTAGTTTAGTTTTAATTTGCAGGAATAAAACACACTCGGGATGGTGAAGGATACCAAGGGAAGCTTGAACCAACACCCCATGCGCAAAAACAGAGCCTCTCGACAATTTTTCTTCATTACTGCAAGTTCAGCACGGGGCCGTGCTCACCCAACACGCCCCCGTGCCCAAAAATCAGCAGAAATGCCCAGTTCAGGTACCTGGACACGGGGCCGTGCTCACTGAACACGCCCCCGTGCCCAGCCTTCTGTTTACTTTTGGTACTGGCAGTTTGGACATGGGGCCGTGTTCAGCCAACACCACCCCGTGTTCAGCTACCCAGTACCATAAAATCTTGTTTTTAACCCACTTTTACACATTTTAATCAACCGAAAAACTTATTTTTGGGACACATTGAGGACAATGTGTAATTTAAGTGTGGGGGATGCTAAAACCTTGAATTTTGCAAGTCCTAATAACAAGCCTTACACAAAACTCTATTGGAACCGCTAATCACCCCAAATTTTTTCAAAAACTTTTCATTTTTTTTTTACTTGTCTTGGTTTAATTTGGGAATAACAAGTTCTAAAAAGGTTATATTTTTATAAATTTACAACCGATAGCGTCGTGATAAAAAGAACCAAATAAGAAGATTATGAAACGGCATGACAAGCTTAGTTAAAATTTGATTATATATACTGGATCACATAAAAAAAACCATTCCCACAAAAGTGAGTTTTGAGCCTTTATTGAGCATACAAATACACATCTTTAGATTAAATGCTCATTTTTCGTTTCTTGTGTGAATAGCCGCTTGGTTTCTTACAACTCTAGAACTTGCCACGACGATACATTCCCGGTCCTTACCAACTTAAACCCGAGTAAGTAAGTGATGGAGGCATTAGGACTAACCATTTTTCTTTCAACACCATTATTTTTCTTTTTTTTTTTACCACCTACCCAAAATCCCCCTAGCTAACCCCTTTGAGCCTAAACCTTTTCGTTTCTTTCCCCAAAACAAACACCCTTTACCCACCAAAACCTTTTTCATTTTAAACCCTTTATTTTAGTAACAAAGCTCGGTTTTCCTATGACAAAAAAAAAAAAAAAGAAAAAAGAAAAAAAAAAGAAAAAAAAAGAGAAGAAGAAAAAAAAATGAAGTTAGCAATAAACAAACAAGCTCATCAAAAGAAACCTTGTTTGAAAAATGCTTCATTAGAAAAAAAAAGAAGAAAAAAAAAAAAACAAAGTGTTTTACGAAAACCGACGCTTTTTACGCTTTTCGCCCTTTTACTAACCACTAACCCAACCACCCACCTTTAGCCCAAGCCTAACCCTTCACCCAAAAAGTCCTCTTGATATTTACAAAGGTAAAAAGTTAAAAAGGAGGAGGATTGATTGCTTGGCAAGCTTATGGTAGGAGTAAGTTCCATGCCGCTCTCGAGTGATTCACTAAAAATACACCTTCGGCCGAGTGTTGAGTGACCCCCCGTGAGATATGTGAACTTGTATATAAATGAAATTTTAAAAAAGGCATGTTATGCCCAAATAAGTAATTTCTCTTATGAAACGTTCTAAATAAATCATAACGAATAGGATTGTAAATAGTATAAAAATAAAACCCAATAAAGATCTTGGATTCCCGACACTCAAGACAAGCCCTAAACTTTCTCTTCTACCCATTCCATTTGGGAGTGTAAGCCACATATTAAAGAGTTTTGCTTGAGGACAAGCAAAGATTCAAGTGTGGGGGTATTTGATGTGAGTAAAATGCAACATATAAATTACATCAAATGAGGCATAAAACTAACCCTTTTTAAGTACTAATGTTGGAAAAAGTGTGCTTTTGTCTTCCTTTTGTATTTTCAGGGTTAAAAGAGCTTAAATGAACAAAAGAAGCAAAAATGCAGCTAAATACAACATAAATACAAAGAAAAGGAAGAAACGTGGCATGCCCGACTCCTCGACAACATCTCCCAAAGCAAAAACAAGAAGAAAGCTGAGCATGGGGCTGTGTCCAGCTGAGCATGGGGCTGTGCCCAGCTGAACACGGGGCTGTGTCCAGCGGACACGGGGCGTGTCCAGCTCAACACGGGGCCGTGCTCAGCGAACACGGGGCAGTGTCCAGGATGGTCAGCCCTGGCAGAAAAGACAAAGTGATAGAAGCTTCTATTGCCCACCACGGGGCCGTGCCCAGCGGACACGGGGGCGTGGTCAGAGTGCTGCAGGTGCATTTATTGTAATTGCGAATTACAATTAATGAAGAGAGAGAGTGTCAGACGGGCACGGGGCCGTGTCCAGCGGACACGGGGCCGTGCCCAGGCTTCTGTTCAGCCTATAAATAGGAGTGCTTGGCTTCATTTCAACTCATCCCTTGGCACACCACCTCTCTCACACTTCATCCACCACCCACCACCACCATAACACCATCATCCACCACCATCATCCATTGTCCATCCTAGAGTGTGTGAGTCGTCTCGGGATCCAAGATTGATCGTAAGAGTTCTTGACAATCAAGGCCATGTTTGCCTAAGTCTCTTACATCACTTGGTGAAGACAAGTGTTTAGTATAATACTTTTTATTTTTAATCTTTTGCACTTTTTATTTGGTTTTGTATTAATGACTTTAATAACTAGTTACTTATGTTGAAGGTGATCTTTCCTTATCGTTTGTCCGTGGTGTCTTGGCATTATTTTACTGTCTATATAAAATAAAAGATTTTCACCATTCATATCTCCACGGTCTATATGGAGGTATGTTGGCTACCTGGTCGGGGGTTAAGGGAACGGTTTGGTAAAGGTCTTGCCCTTGTTCAGCGTTTAGAGGTCCTGCTTGGGACCTGGGTCAAATTTAGTAGGATCTCCTTCAATGCCCATAGGTATTGGATGGCGGGGATCCAAACTCTTTGACCCCCTCATAAGCTAACTACTATTAATACTATAACCCGGCTATTTAGGACTGTATCCCTGCTGACTCAGACTACTTAGCCGAGGGTAACGTCACCGCCAAAAGCGGGGCCTACCATAATTTGCATTAATAACTTAATTCATTATCTTTCAATAATCCAACCCTTTAGGATTGTATCCTTGCTGACTCAAACTACTGGGTTGAGGGTAACGTCACCTCCGAAAAAGGGGCCTACTACAATAACTAAGATAATCTCTTAAACAAGTGCAAAAGTGCGAAAATAATCAAAGGTTATACTAATACACGTGTCGGATCCAAGTGATTCATCTTGTCTATCTGTTTTTATTTTATTTTATTTTTCAGCATTTAGTTAGTTTTTATTTTTCTTAGTTTAAAACATTTTTCTAACTTTTTGATTTGATTAGACGTTGAGGATAAACCGGTATTAAAAGCTCTTGTGTCCTTGGACGACCTCGGTATCTTACCAACACTATACTACGTCCACGATGGGTGCACTTGCCCATATGTGTGTTTAGTGTTAGTAAATATCGTGTTTTATAAATTTAAAACTTGGCTAAAAGTGTAAAAAGGGCTTAAATATATATCTAAAATTATATTACACTACACGCACATCAATTGTTGAAGTCACAAAACCTTGTCTTACATGTTTAGAGTCTTGTAAACAATGTATAGAAAAAGATGAGAGGTTTAGTGAGTTAGAAAAGTTGAAAGAACAATTGTTGTTTGATGTAAAGAACTTGAAAAAGTCATATGATGTATTGAACAAGCATGTGAATAGTCTAGAAAAGACTAACTCTGAAAGAGAGAAAGCTTTGAAAATGATGAATGCTACCATGATGACAAAGCAGAAAGAGATCAACATGTACATAGAAGAATGTGCAAAATGGAAGAAAGAGTTGGATAGTGAAGCAGCTGAGAACGAAAGAATCAGAAGATTGCTGCAAAGTTACAAAGGCTGTGACTACATAATTGATAGAATTTATCCAACAGTTGAAGGTTTTGAGGCATTTAAAGATGAACAGCCAAAGAAGAAGAAGGATACTGGTAAGAAACAGGGTGTCTGTTATAATAAGTGTCCGCCTCCGATTTGGGAAGGGTACTCGCCTAGAAAACCTAACGAGGAAGAACTAAAACAGGCGGTCAATATTAAGTTAGAATCCGAGATAACTGATGTTTTACCGGACAATATTGACGTCACGTTCACAGCGTCCGACACAGATCATGAGTCCGAACTGATAAACGAGTGGTCGATCAGGTGTTGGATAAGGATGAGGAGTCAGAGTCAAAGTCCGAGTGTGAAAGTTCGTGGCAGTCAGTCGGGAGTTCGAGTTCGTCCGAAAAGAGTTCAAAATCATCGGGAAAACGGGTTTACAGTAAAGAGTTTTTGTTGTCAAAATCTAATTTGAATGATGAAACGTTTGAAGTTGTGTATACCTTGAATGGTTCTGACAAATTATATTTTGATAAAGAGTTTCCAATAAGAGGTGTTAAAAATGAATTAATCAAAAAGGTTTTCAAACTTACAGAAATTAATATTTCTGAAATAAAAGATTTAAATCTTAATGGTAAACCTAAACTCTACACCTCAAGAGTTCAACAACGGCTAAACAAGAAAAAAGGTTACAATTCTGGTTCTGGTTTTCAAAAGAAACCAAACCAAAATCGTAGCTACAAAAAGAAAGGACTTGGTTTTACTCCACCAGAAAACTATAAAAATGAAAAATTTTCTAAAACAAATACAAAATTTGTTTCAGGAACAAGTTCGGAAGAGGAAGCAAAAAGCTCATTCTGGAAACAATCTAACCAAGAATTTCTTGCCGAGAAGAGAAAGAATGGAGCTTATGTGAAGAAAGAAACCAGAACCTGTTTCCGATGCAATGAAGTCGGTCACATTGCATGGAACTGTCCAAAAGGGACGAACACAAAACAGGGAGTTTCTGGAAAATTGAAAGAAGTTATTGTTGATAAAACCGAACCACCAACTGAACAATTTAAAGTTTTCAAAAATTCATCATTTGAAGTTGGTGAGTGTTCGAAGAGATTTTACAGGCGAAGTGTGAAACTTGACAACCAAAAATGGGTTGTTAAGAAATCTGAGGTCAAATCTGGTGATGAATTTGATTCCACAAAATCAGAGGAGCCACAGGTTGATGAGAGTGATGAAAACTCAGTTCCTTCAATGGATGACGACAACTTTCCACCACTAAGGACTAAGAATTTTAAAAGAAACGTTGGAAAGTCTGAAAAGGATAATTTTGATGTTGAGAGAACATTTAATGGGAAAGTTAAGAAGATTTTCAGAAAAATGGTTGATGGAAAGGTGAAAGGGGTAAAGGATTTCTACGCTAAAAAGGAAGCAACTTACACCCCAACAAAATCTGAATTGAAATCACCCAAGACTGGTCAGGCTTGGGTGGACATTTTCTTTGTTTAAAAAACCTGACTTGCCGGAGATCCCAAGTTTGTAATCGTGGATCAGGAATCGGCATCATTCATGTATTATGAGTTTGTATGAAAAATTCTTAAAATTGTTAAAACTTTACAGGTTGAATGACTACGCCGGAGCTTCCAGGTTGGTAAGTGCAAAGCAGGAATCGGCATTTTGAATATACATACAAGTGGTATTGTATGGTTATTTTACAAGTGGTACAGGTTGCTTTACTGCAAAATAGTAAATCAGGAAAATTAAGTTGTACTTGATTTACTAACTCATGATAACACAAAGAACAAGATGATGAACCATATCCCCGTACTTAACCAAATGGTAAACTTACAAGTGGTAAAAACAAACTCATTTTCCGGAAAAATCATTTCGATTAAAACAAACTTAAGTGTTATGAAATCTAAATGAGAAAATGGTTTGTGATAGGGGGAGTTCAGATTGTTTCTGCCGAGTGAATGGCAATTTGATGTGATTCGATGTCAGTTGTCAAGTTTCTGTACAGTTTGTTTTGAATTTTCTTCAAGTGGGTCAAAAGCTTAGATAGTTTTTCAAATTTCTTTAATGTGTTTACATTTTAGGGGGAGTAGAAATTTCTGAAAATCCAAAAACATTAGAAAATTTGAAAAAGCCAAAAACATGATAAAATTCAAAAATGAGTTTCGTTGTGAAAAGAGGAAATGATAGTACATCAGTGGACTGTCACAACATGCTAAAGAATTGGAAAGTAAAAATGTGATAAACAATCTCACTGCGGATATGCCAGTAGGTTTTTACATGCTTAGTAGATTGTGACGAGATATAAACCTAAAAATTCAAACTTGCTTATTCTATGGGGAACAACATCTTGGATATATAGGTAACCCCTGAAATCTTGTTTGAAAGGTCCCTTATTTTGAGATACTAGGTCTTTATACTCAGTGATATCTGGGGTATTATCCCGGGACTTCTGCTGTATAGAAGTACTGACCTAGTCCCCGGATAATGCTTTCCGCAAATGCTTGAAACATAGCATCGCCCTCAGCAAGCTGGTGAAACAATAAAATTGATAGTCGCTGCTGTTGAGATCAAAAGATCCTTTAAAGGGGACACACCGAAAAGTCGAAGCCGTCATCTCTCTGCGTATACGGAAGTATCGACCTGAGCTCTCACGGCCCTCGCATTTAACCCCTGAACAAATATCATCTGTGGTATACTCACCTGTAAGACTGAATATTGGGATCTGGATACGGGAGTATATTCAAGAAGTGGGACACACGGATAAGTTTAAGTTCTTAAAACATTAAAATCGTATCTCGGATCAATTGAACTTTGTGTAAAAATTTAAGTGGACAAATATACTGACAATCTAGATGAATTGTTTAGAACTTAAAATGAAATGTAGCTTAATGGTGTTGGTGACTTGTCTCATAAACTGATATGATCCTCTTACACGAACTCACAAAAATATTGTTTGTAAATATTTCTTTAGTGCATTACATGTTTCTTTATTCCAAAATCAAAAAAGATTTTCAGTGTGTTTTAGCATAAAGTTTCAGAAAATTAAAAAAAAAATTTGACAACTGCTATTGAAAAGCAGATTTTCAAAATTCCGAGTGCTAAACATGATGAGCAATATTTGATGGGGAGTGTATGTTTGAAATTAAATGTTTTCATAATCTAACCTTAAAGTGGTTCATCAGATTGGAAAATCATTTTGTTTTTGAGAAGTGAGTCGGAGTTAGTACATGTGTTTATATTTGAAATATGTAAGTGAGAGAA
Organism: Helianthus annuus; assembly: GCF_002127325.2. Lineage (NCBI taxonomy): Eukaryota > Viridiplantae > Streptophyta > Magnoliopsida > Asterales > Asteraceae > Helianthus > Helianthus annuus. Next base: position 148,594,278 of record NC_035436.2, read on the forward strand.
ATTTACTTTGAGGTAGAGCTTTTGCAGGATAAGATGAGAAGCTGTTAGACAGAAAACCAGATAACGATCCTAAAGCTGATGATGCTGATGATCTGAAGAAATGCCAGCATATCGCAAGGGGGAGTCTGAAGACTTGCGTGAATATACTGAGAGTGAAGCCCAGAGACAGATCAAGAGTGAAGATGCGAAGACTCGACACTTAAAGACTCGTCAACATCTGAGGGGGAGTCTGTTGGTGCACGACATCTGTCGACTTCATCTTGTATCGAGTCTTAGTCTTAGAATGTTAGATTAGGGCGAATTGTACGAGGTTTCACTTATGTGTACATGTTCGTTCAAGGGAAACCTTATGTGAGGTTCCACTTCAATGTACATGTCCGTTCAAGGGAAACCTTATGAGAGGTTCCACTTCAATGTACATGCCCGTTCAAGGGAAACCTTATGAGAGGTTCCACTTCAATGTACATGTCCGTTCAAGGGAAACCTCCAACACTATAAATACCTTTCAAGTGAAATCATTTGTAACATTCTGATTTTCCATACCGAGGTGTTGCCGGTGTGAGAATTAATTGTAAACGCTGTTATATCAATCAACAAAGTGATTTAAGTGAAGATCTAGCTATTTCTACGTCAGGTACTTGTTTTTCGCACCTGTATCTGAACAAATCTCCTCTGATAGACTCGTTTGGGTCAGAATTCGATCCTACAAGATCTAAACTTTTCAGCTCTCCTCAAAACACTCGCCAAGGCCCATTTGATGTCCATCAATTCTAGCTCCTCTGCATCGATCTGGTCATAATCTTCTTTTGTCAGCATTGGATTGCCAATTCTTCCTACAATCAACCCTTCATAAGATTCCAATGCAGTGACCAGTAATCCCATATGATGCTTTACAACTTCTTCAGAATAATTTTGACATTTTGAAGATGTAGAGCTACATTGCACTGAATCGAATGTCCATTTCCAGCAGATGCGCTTTGAACACTTGGAGGATTTACCGTTGAAAACCCACTAGTATTGACAGATCCTTGACTGCTTGGTTCAGATTGATTTCCAGCACTAAATGCAGTTTGTATCTTTGGACTGACTTCAGCAGTTTGAACATTTCCTTTATAGTACAATTTGATATCTTGCTGATGAGTAGAACTGTTCATTCTGGCAATTTTCTGCTGTTCAAGATCCTGAGCTTCCAGTTTCTCAATAAACTGTGCAATAGATAGCCTGCTAAACTGCCCGGAATTTTTCAGTATCATCAGATATGTACCCCATTCCTTTTGCGGTAAAGCGTCAGCAAGCTTTTCTACCCATTCTGCTGGAGTTTTTGTTATCTTCAGCTGTGACATAGTGCGTACGAGATGACAGTATCTCTCAATGAGAGTCTTTGTCGTTTCACCAGGCATGCAAGTAAACAATTCAAACTCTTTCTTTAGTAAAGTTGCTTTACTCTGTAGCATCTCCGTACTTCCCTCAAACTTCTTCTTAAGAGCTTCCCAGATAGAATGAGAATTATCATCATGTTGAAGTAACACAAATATATCCTCCTTAACAGATTGTTGTAACAAATTAATCATCATTTTTTCTGCTTTATAACTATCTCTTTCTTGCTCCGTGAATTCTGAAATGATTTTATCGACACCCACTGAATTCTTTGGCCTCTCATATTCAGTTTCGATGCTCTCCCAAGATTTCAGATGATTCGCCTGAACCCAATTCTCGAACCGTTTCTTCCATCCGTGATAATCTTCAATTCCCATAAGTTTCGGAGGTTTTTGCATTGTTCCGGTTTCATTCTACATTGTCATAGTCTTAGCAATGTCGGATGGACTAGCAGGGGTTGTAGCAAACGCGTTGTAAAAATCAGTATCCATGTTTCACACTTGTATCACCTGACATACACAAACAAACAAAACACAATCAGTTTAATCACTTATCAATTAACTGAAACAAACTGATACTCTATGCGAACTGAAACACTCGAACTGATGAATATTCTGTGCGGACTGAAGTTTGACAAACTGTGCGGACTGCTATGACCCGGATCAAACTCAAACAACCAGAATCGCTTCGTGCGAACTAATGGACTTTCAAACGACCTTGCCCGACTTCCAACCGACCTGACGAATCCACACGACCTGGGACTGAACCACCTCTTGTAAACTGGGATCAAATTCAAACCGTGTAACACAGAATTCACTTTCAAACTGTGATTTCAAATGACTTCGCAATCTGAAACTAATGAACTAGATCAAATGGGCCTCAAACTTCAATATCCCGTCAACACTTTGGGCCTCAAACAAGATGAAATAACATGTGCTGACACTATGACTTGGGCCGAAACTGTGACCTTTAACTATGACTGGGCCATTCAATGATACTTGCAAAGATTTATTGTCTCAATAAATTGTATAATGAGTCAAGAACAAATCACATGTGCCTGACACAACTCAAATGAATTCACATACAACCCGACAACCCTTAATTATCAAAACAATTCTATTTGACCTCTAAAAGGTTATCACATGTAAACCAAATCTCTATATCTCGAGACCTGTGATACTTGATTTTATAACTGACTTACACATCTTTATCATCTATCAAATGCAAACCGACACAAGCATGTGGTATCTTATCCCAACCAACTGACAACCTCCACAACTAGCAAATCACAACACAATTCGATTTGACCAACTAGTTACTGATTTGACAAAAATTAAAAACATCAGACACTTCACACTTAGCAACTATAATTGGGCCAATTAAAAAGTTCATTCACATGCAAACGCTTGATTGGGCCTCACTTTTACTAATCCAATAACCAATTTATTACCAAAACAACTGATTGGACCTTATATTCAAGTGATGGGTCTGACAACAATTATTAAATGCAATAGAATGATTGGGCCACAAAAGCTTAACATGGGTTTGGGTCGGTGATATAGTTCATACAATTCTTATAGGGCCGAAACTTTGATCACTGGCAATTTAAGAAGTATCTTATTGGGCCATAAAATCCACTCAAATGACAAACAATAACAATACTATCCTTTGATTTGGCCGTATATATCACTAGCTGACAACTTTAATAATGATTACTCAACTATTTGGCCGCTATTAATTTTGCACACATGGGCTGCCAACATAAACCTCCTTTTTAAACCACACTAGCCGACATAATTCTGATCGATTAATCTCATATGGGCTTCCAATATAAACCAACTATGACTGGACCGAAATTTTTGATGTATCTGACAAACCTTTTAACACAATCATCTCATTGGGCCCCAATATTGTAATGGCAGACAACCATCAAGAAAACTTTGACAACAATGATTAATTGGACCTTTTAATCAACAGTGGCCGACAACAATTTGTTCATACTAATATCTGATTGGACCGATAAGTGAAACCACCATAAGCGAAACTTGTTTTAAACTAAAAAGCGGAACCTATCAATCAGTGACACAAAAGCGGAACATGATCTTATGAGTGATCACAGAAGCGGAACCAAGTGTGTCATCTAAGCGAAAGGTCTATTTCAAGCGAAACACCATGTAAATTCAAGCGAAAGGTGTCCTTTGAAGCGGAACTAGACCTTTATGAATGACATACAAACAAAACTAGGGGTTTTTTGAAGCGAAACACGTGACATTGAAGCGAAACTACACATTGTCCGAATAAGCGAAACCACATCCGAAGGTAATTTGGTCCATGTTTAGGTCGAATTTTGATATGAAATTTTCAAGGGTTTGACTATTATCAATTATCTACAATCTGTGAAATTTTGAGCGAATTCCGACCGTAAAATCTCGTTCTGATGAGGAAAGAAGGTGTAGAAGTAAGAATATGTGATGAAATCCGGCAAATCTATGTTGAACTCCTCATCCTGAAGCTCTGATACCACTTGTAGGATCGAATTCTGACCCGAACGAGTCTATCAGAGGAGTTTTAATCAAATACAGGTGCGGAAAACAAGTACCTGACGTAGATATAGCTAGATCTTCACTTAAATCACTTTGTTGATTGATATAACGGCGTTTACAATCAATTCTCACACCGGCAGCACCTCGGTATGGAAAATCAGAATGTTCTTACAAATGGTTTCCCTTGAAAGGTATTTATAGCGTTGGAGGTTTCCCTTGAACGGACATGTACATTGAAGTGGAACCTCTCATAAGGTTTCCCTTGAACGGACATGTACATTGAAGTGGAACCTCATATAAGGTTTCCCTTGAACGAACATGTACACATAAGTGAAACCTCGTATAATTCGCCCTAATCTAACATTCTAAGACTAAGACTTGATACAAGACGAAGTCGACAGATGTAGTGCACCAACAGACTCCCCCTCAGATGTTGACGAGTCTTTAAGTGTCGAGTCTTCGCATCTTCAGTGTTGATCTGTCTCTGGGCTTCACTCTCAGTCTATTCATGCAAGTCTTCAGACTCCCCCTTGCGATATGCTGGCATTTCTTCAGATCATCAGCATCATCAGCTTTAGGATCGTTGTCTGGTTTTCTGTCTAACAGCTTCTCATCTTATCCTGCAAAAGCTCTACCTCAAAGTAAATTTCTCTCACATACATATTTCAAATATAAACACATGTACTAACTCCGACTCACTTCTCAAAAACAAAATGATTTTCCAATCTGATGAACCACTTTAAGGTTAGATTATGAAAACATTTAATTCCAAACATACACTCCTCCTCAAATATTGCTCATCATGTTTAGCACTCGGAATTTTGAAAATCTGCTTTTCTATACCAGTTGTCAAAAATCTTTTTGAATTTTCTGAAACTTTATGCTAAAACACACTGAAAATCTTTTTGGATTTTGGAATAAAGAAACATGTAATGCAGTAAAGAAATATTTACAAACAATATTTTTGTGAGTTCGTGTAAGAGGATCATATCAGTTTTTGAGACAGGTCACCAACACCGTTAAGCTTAATTTCATTTTCAGATCTAAACAATTTACCTAGATTGTCAGTATATTTGTTCACTTAAATTTTCACACAAAGTTCAATTTTTTTGAGATACAATGTTAATGTCTTAATGACTTAAACTTATCCGTGTGTCCCACTTCTTGAATATACTCCCGTATCCAGATCCCAATATTCAGTCTTACAGGTGAGTATACCACAGATGATATATGTTCAGGGGTTAAATGCGAGGGCCGTGAGAGCTCAGGTCGATACTTCCGTATACGTAAAGAGATGACGGCTTCGACTTTTCGGTGTGTCCCCTTTAGAGGATCTTTTTGTTTCAACAGCAGCGACTATCAATTTTATTGTTTCATCAGCTTGCTGAGGGCGATGCTATGTTTCAAGCATTTACGGAAAGCATTATCCGGGGAGTAGGTTAGTATTTCCATACAGCAGAAGTCCCGGGATAATACCCCAGATATCACTGAGCATAAAGACCTAATAAGTTTAAGTTCTTAGATAGTTTTTCAAATTTCTTTAATGTGTTTGCATTTTAGGGGGAGTAGAAATTTCTGAAAATCCAAAAACATAAGAAAATTTGAAAAAGCCAAAAACATGATAAAATTAAAAAATGAGTTTCGTTGTGAAAAGAGGAAATGATAGTACATCAGTGGACTGTCACAACATGCTAAAGATTTGGAAAGTAAAAATGTGATAAACAATCTCACTGCGGATACGCCAGTAGGTTTTTACACGCTTAGTAGATTGTAACGAGATATAAACCTAAAAATTCAAACTTGCTTATTCTGTGGGGAACAACATCTTGGATATATAGGTAACCCCTGAAATCTTGTTTGAAAGGTCCCTTATTCTGAGATACTAGGTCTGTATGCTCAGTGATATCTGGGGTATTATCCCGGGACTTCTGCTGTATGGAAGTACTGACCTAGTCCCCGGATAATGCTTTCCGCAAATGCTTGAAACATAGCATCGCCCTTAGCAAGCTGACGAAACAATAAAATTGATAGTCGCTGCTGTTGAAATCAAAAGATCCTCTAAAGGGGACACACCGAAAAGTCGAAGCCATCATCTCTCTGCGTATACGGAAGTATCGACCTGAGCTCTCACGGCCCTCGCATTTAACCCCTGAACATATATCATCTGTGGTATACTCACCTGTAAGACTGAATATTGGGATCTGGATACGGGAGTATATTCAAGAAGTGGGACACACTAATAAGTTTAAGTTCTTAAAACATTAAAATCGTATCTAGGATCAATTGAACTTTGTATGAAAATTTAAGTGGACAAATATACTGACAATCTAGGTGAATTGTTTAGAACTTAAAATGAAATGTAGCTTAACGGTGTTGGTGACTTGTCTCATAAACTGATATGATCCTCTTACACAAACTCACAAAAATATTGTTTGTAAATATTTCTTTACTGCATTATATGTTTCTTTATTCCAAAATCCAAAAAGATTTTCAGTGTGTTTTAGCATAAAGTTTCAGAAAATTCAAAAAGATTTTTGACAACCGGTATGGAAAAGCAGATTTTCAAAATTCCGAGTGCTAAACATGATGAGCAATATTTGAGGAGGAGTGTATGTTTGGAATTAAATGTTTTCATAATCTAACCTTAAAGTGGTTCATCAGATTGGAAAATCATTTTGTTTTTGAGAAGTGAGTCGGAGTTAGTACATGTGTTTATATTTGAAATATGTATGTGAGAGAAATTTACTTTGAGGTAGAGCTTTTGCAGGATAAGATGAGAAGCTGTTAGACAGAAAACCAGACAACGATCCTAAAGCTGATGATGCTGATGATCTGAAGAAATGCCAGCATATCGCAAGGGGGAGTCTGAAGACTTGCATGAATAGACTGAGAGTGAAGCCCAGAGACAGATCAACACTGAAGATGCTAAGACTCGACACTTAAAGACTCGTCAACATCTGAGGGGGAGTCTGTTGGTGCACTACATCTGTCGACTTCGTCTTGTATCAAGTCTTAGTCTTAGAATGTTAGATTAGGGCGAATTGTACGAGGTTTCACTTATGTGTACATGTTCGTTCAAGGGAAACCTTATATGAGGTTCCACTTCAATGTACATGTTCGTTCAAGGGAAACCTTATGAGAGGTTCCACTTCAATGTACATGTCCGTTCAAGGGAAACCTTATGAGAGGTTCCACTTCAATGTACATGTCCGTTCAAGGGAAACCTCCAACACTATAAATACCTTTCAACTGAAATCATTTGTAACATTCTGATTTTCCATACCGAGGTGCTGCCGGTGTGAGAATTGATTGTAAATGCTGTTATATCAATCAACAAAGTGATTTAAGTGAAGATCTAGCTATTTCTACGTCAGGTACTTGTTTTCCGCACCTGTATCTGATCAAAACTCCTCTGATAGACTCGTTCGGGTCAGAATTCGATCCTACAGTTCGACCAAACCCAGCCAACAATAACGCAAGTATCCAACATTGTTCAGCCAAACGTAGCCAACAATGGCAAACAACGAGGTAATTGCAAAGGACGTGCGGTTACTTGAGAGCTAATTGGAAGAACATGAACACCCCACAAAAGGGATCATCATTTCATGTCCAATTACTTCTGAAGATCGCTCTCTTCTTCATTCACCACCTCGGAGGTTGGTTCAAAGTTCGTGGACATCTTCAGCCACGATCTCAGAGGTTGGTTCGAAGTTCGTGAACACCTCCAACAAGATCTCAAAGGTTGGTTCGACACACCAACAGGTGGCACCGAACCCTGATGACATCAGAAGCACGTAGCCCATGCTACCATATCAAAACCCTAGGCTGAGAATTTCGCATCAGACGAAACTTTCTCACCGGTACAGAAGAGGCGTCACATGACTCTACCGGATCTCCAGCTTGATTTACGAAGAATAAAGACCATCTACATGGCCTAGAATCTTCTCCGGACTCCAAACTACCTTCTAGACACCATAGTCCAGTACTCCTCCCACATGCAACTTGCATATGGCAGCAACACTAGACTGGGGGGACTTGAAGGGGTATGGTCCCAGATCTCGCGTCAGCACGACCGCGAGTGACCATTACCCTTATCAAAATCCCCACTAGCTAACAACTTACCTGTGTCCATGCGGGAACGCGCGAACACAGTGGTCAAATCCAATCTCCCAATGATGGAGGAGGACTTACCTGGAATATGAGAACGGTATAGTAATGCGGCTTGACACCGCATCTGGTATATGAAAACGGAAGTACTCACAGCGATGTGGCCTAGCACCGCATCTAGTGAACACTTCTATCAATACAAGGGAGCTGGATAACAGCAACAGTCACCACAAGTGCGATGCGTCCTGGCACCGCATCCCACAATCTTCGCCATGGTGAGAACGCGGAAGCGGCAGCGGTTACCGCAGGCAGCGATGCGGTGCAGCACCGCATCCTGCCCACGAGGCAAGTGGGACTGACATCACAGAGCAAGTGGCACCAATGACAGTCGCCTGTCAGACCACACGTAAGCAACAGACTAACACTACAGTATGACGTGGCTTCACCTCCACAACCGACAAGCCTGACACACCTGCATAAGGGTTGCGCGTCGTCAGAATGTCCCTTCAACTCCTCCTTCAATCCTCGGCTATAAATACCAACCCCAAACCAGGTTTGAGGTATCTCTTCACAACTCCCTCACTACTACTACTATTACACTTTGCTTCCCAAGCAAATTACTGATTCTCACGCCGGAGAGTGGTAACAAGGAGCACCCCCCACCCCATCCTCCTTGGTACGAGTCACGGTTTGTTTCCTTGTGCAGGAGATCACCCAGCGGACGATCCAGCCAGCGAACCTCGGGAGGAAGGGATTAACCCTTCTTGACGAAACCAGTGTGTTAACCCTGCCTGGTTAACCATTGTTTCATCAAATGTGTTTCTCTCTCACACACAAACACACACTAAACTTGGAGCCGTTTCAGAGAGAGAGAGAGAGCACAGAGAGAGAAGATTGAGGGGATTGAGTGTAGCAGTGGAGAGAGAAACACATTCATCTGTATAGAGACTAGGGGACAAATGGACACGTAGCAAAAAACGGTTGGTTGCTTGAAAGGATTTTTTGAGCCTGGTGGGGATTTGTGAAACAACATTTTATTGGGTGTCAACAGGCTATTTTTGAAATTTTGACCAAGTGTTGGCTATTTTGGTGATTTCCCCTTAATTTTATCTCATATTTTTATTGACTTTAAGATGTAATGTATAATTTTAAAACTTATTTAATTGTGATATTAAAATATCTAAATACACGAAGTGTTTCTTAATTTATGGAAAAATTCATTTAAGTTACAATTGCTTTTAAAAACATTTCACTAATGACAAAAAATGTTAGTTAACCATTCCAACAATATAAATTTGGAGATCTTACCATCCAGTGTAGTGTCGTGTCTTTCGCTGCTTCATAATTAGTTGTTTTCTCTGTTACTATGTGATTATTTCAACCGATGTACCTACGTTATTTTTTAATAGTCTAACGCACGGGTTGGTCACGGATTTGTTTAATTTTGTATATAAACTTTCGAATGTTATCAACAACATCAAAGGTTTCATTTTCTTATATACAAAATTACATATGTTTAATAATGTGTGGCCTTCCACTACTAGAAAGTGCACATATCTTGACACGCGAACAATGACACGCGCATATTTTATGACATTCAAAAGCGAATGTCAAGAAAAAAATGTCATGGTTTACAAAATTTAATAAATCTATGACATTCTTTTTTGCGTGTCATGTTTTTAGCGTCATAAAAAAACAAGATTCATCTTGACATGCAAACAATGACACACGCTCATTTTATGACATTCGAAAGTGCTTGTCAAGAAAAAAAATGTCATGGTTTTACAAAATTCAATATATTTATGACACACTTTTTTGTGTGTCATACTTTTAGGGTCATAAAATAACAAGATCTATCTTGACACGCGAATAATGACACACGCTTATTTTATGACATTTAAATGCGTGTCAAGAAAAAAATGTCATGGTTGTACAAAATTTAATAAATTTATGAAATTGTTTTTGTGCGTCGTCTTTTTAGCGTCATAAAAAACCTTATATAAACATAAGGGTTAATTTCCTATAACAGTTATTGTTTATGTAATATGGACATCCTGGTTAATTTTCAATAGCAAATCATGGGAAAAACTTGAAAACTGTTAAAGTGAAAAAATAGTACGGACTTATGAAAAGTGATATATATCTAATATATTAATTAAAAATTATATTAACAATGTCTCGTTTAGGCTCATGAGCTGGGTTGAGCTCGAACTAGTTTACTTATCGAGCTTGTTTTAAGGTTCAAGCTCATTACAGTTAGGCTCGTCCTAGTGGTTTTGAGATATGGCCATGACGTTTGGTGTTGGTTTTGAAAGGTACCCTATCGACGAGGCGATGTTCTTGCCGGTCTCTCATGATTTCTCATCCCACCCACATCTTCCCATATCCAATTTTTCACTCTAATAGTTATGATGACTCTTAATGAATCTGTTACACGCTATATTAGTAATAACGTACGTCAAACTCGATCGACCAATTTCTTTTTGCACATATACATTTACATACATACATATTTTTAGCCGGTCTCCTAAAATAGCTTAGAAAATACTACACTCTATGAAAAATACCTCATTTTTTGAGCTAAACTAATCCTTAGCTGGAAAAAAAAACCATTTTTGGGGCTCCATTTATAATCGTCAAAATCGTAATATTTTAGGTGATTAACTGGTTTGTAAATACCAAAAGCACTATTTGGGCGTTTTTGGTTATGACCAGCCCAGAACAAAGTTTTCAACCATCCAAACTCTTGTATTTTCTAATAGTGAAATGAGCTAGCTTAAATAGCTTAAACATGCCAAAGCTCGGCTTGTCACACCCCAACCGATGGCGGAATCATCGGGGGCGCAGCACTGAGCGAAACAGATTGTCCAGAAGTTTCCATAACATTTATCATTACTATTCAATTTAAATAATACGTCCCATACCGTATCTCAAACAGTAAAATAAATTATTACAGACAAAAATCCAGGCAAATATTCTGTTCCGACAACTCAGATTTAAATAAACAACAATTGTTTATCTGCTTCTTGAGACTCTTAATTTTACCACTACAGACAACTATTTGTTGGGCTCTAGAGCTTTATTCTAGCCTCGCTTTCCTAGCAGATGAGCATCTTAAGCACCTGTCACATACGTTAAAATAAAGTCAATACATAAAATGTAAAGGTGAGCATACAAGTTTGATAATAGCATAATAGAGTTCGAAAAACGAAGCATGTTAATTATCGACATGGATCTATCGATACCAATGACTGCGGGTTGACTGCCCGAGGCAGTTCGCAATACATGATTACCACCGTAATCCATGCAAGTAATTGTCCTTAACAACCCCCGTGTGAACAGGTGCTGAGTCTAAACTTGTCACACCCCCAAAAATCCACACGCGGAGTACCACCGCATGGGGGCGTGACATGACCAGGATCAAGCCACCAACCATATTGAACAATAGTAAATGTAATTTAACCAAATAGTATGAAAGGTGTTCCAAAACAAAAGTATAGTTTCAATGTTTAGTGGAAGCATAAATGTAAAACCCAACATAAGTAATAAGTTTGAAATGTCATAAATGTTTAACATGGCATCCACGATCCATGTCCACAACGACCGCGTCTCCCACTGCAAGCTCCATGAGTACCTATTGGCCTGCAAGGCATGTAACAACGAGTCAACAACAAAGTTGAGCGAGTTCACAGTTGATTGTTTGGTTATAGTATTTGGTTCGTAAAGAATATGTTCGTTTTGTAAACCAAGTGTCGTCTTTATTTGTATCGGCCTTCCAGGCATGTTTGCGAAGATTAGTGGGGGTTTCCCATGTATTCTAGACTAGTTGTATTTGTATCGCCGCCCTCCAGGCATGTGTGCGAAGATCAGTATTCGTATCGCAGCCATTCCAGGCATGTGTGTGAAGATTAGTGGGGGCTTCCCATGTGTTACTACTCTAGCTGTATCTATAAGTGACCTTCCTCTAACGAGGTCAGTGGTACATATTCCAGTAATGACGAAAGTGCAAGAAATCATTCCATCCCATTCCCAACCCCGGGAATCCCATGCCTTGGTAAGGGTGTGAACTCACCTTGGTTTGGTCGGCAGATACATAGGAAGGTTACTTGAGTTATAAGTGGTCAACCACGTCCGATTAGAGAAGAGGATGATCCGAATCAAAAGCTTCAGGGGAGGGGTTGTGATGCCGTCGACTTCGAGAGAGGAGGAAGGGAGTGTAGGGTTTGTGTGTGTTGGGAGGTTTGCAACTAATCCGAAACAAAACCCTATCTTAGGTGATAGTATACGCATAAAAGGAGTGGGCCGAACCCATACATTGGCTCCCCTTTTGGGTTTCGAGTACAATAGATGTAAACCGAATGGACTTGTGCGATCGGGTTTGTTTTATGTGGTCCTATTACATACATACATGCACAACACATATTCAGGTAACATAATAACACATATCTCATTAATCATCATAGTTCACATAATCACATAGGGTCCATATACGTTACATTAAACACAAAGATGGGTTCTGAAATGCGAGTTCTCACATTATCCCCAAGTTGAAAGAAATTTTGTCCCGAAATTTGGTACGTACTCACTGAGGAAGCTAGTTAAGTTGCATGGTTTTCCTGGTTTTCCTGGGGTGTCACATCCTTTCCCCGTTGGTTTGGAATTTCGTCCCGAAATTCCGCATTAGCTTCAGCCTCAGTAGTGGTTGTACTGTTTGCAAACAATTGGGGATACTTTTGCTTCATTAGGTCTTCGCGTTCCCAGGTGAACTCTGGGCCACGACGGGAGTTCCAACGAACTCGAACAAGAGGTATTCTTGTGTGCTTGAGGACCTTAACATCCCGGTCCGTGATTTCAACAGGTTCCTCGACGAAATGTAACTGTTCGTCGATAGTGAGCTCCTTCAAAGGAACTACGAGGGTCTCATCTGACAGGCACTTCTTCAGATTCGACACGTGGAAAACGTTGTGAACTGCACCGAGTTCTGCTGGTAGGTTTAGTTTGTAGGCCACTTTGCCTATTCTTTCTATGATTTCGAACGGTCCGACATACCGCGGATTGAGCTTGCCTCGTTTGCCAAAACGGACTACACCTTTCCAAGGTGAAACTTTGAGTAGCACTCGATCCCCAACCTGGAACTCGAGTGGTTTCCTACGCTTATCAGTGTAGCTTTTCTGACGGTCACGAGCTGCCGCCATTCGTTGCCGTATCTGAGCAATTCTTTCCATTGCGTCTACCACAAGTTCTGGACCAGTAATCTGACTATCACCCACCTCTGCCCAACAAAGAGGTGATCGGCATTTACGCCCGTACAATGCCTCAAATGGAGCGGCTTGAATGCTGGTGTGGTAGCTGTTATTATACGAAAATTCTACTAATGGCAGATGCTTTACCCAGCTGTTGCCAAAGTCGATAACACATGCCCGAAGCATGTCTTCTAGAGTCTGGATAGTGCGCTCAGACTGCCCATCCGTCTGAGGGTGATAAGCTGTGCTCATGTCCAATCGAGAGCCAAAAGATTTGTGCATTGCTTGCCACAGTTCTGAAGTAAAACATGCATCACAATCAGAGATAATAGAGGTCGGCACTCTGTGCCTTGAGACAACTTCCTTAAGATATACGTCTGCTAGAGTGGAGAACTTATCCGTTTCCTTAATAGCCAGGAAGTGTGCAGACTTTGTGAGTCGATCCACGATCACCCAAATAGTATCATTCCCACGCTGAGATCTAGGCAGGCCAGTAACAAAATCCATGGAAATTTCCTCCCATTTCCATTGTGGTATCTTTGGTTGCTGAAGTTGGCCTGATGGTTTCTGGTATTCCGTCTTGACTCTCGCACAAGTCAAACACTTGCGAACGTAAGTTGCTATGTGCGTTTTCATGCTAGGCCACCAATACGTGGTTCTGAGATCGTGGTACATTTTATCCGAACTTGGATGTACCGAGTAGCGAGACTTATGTGCTTCATCCATTACCAGCTCGCGTAAGTTGCCATAAAGTGGGACCCAGATGCGTCCTGTTACGTAGTAGGCGCCGTCCTCCTTTTGTTCTAACTGTTGCCTTGAGCCGCGTAGGGCTTCTGCCCTGACGTTTTCAGGTTTCAATGCTTCTACCTGAGCATCTCGTATCTGTGCCGGAAGACTAGACTGGATGGTAAGTTGTAATGCTCGTACGCGTCTAGGTGCCGTGTCTTTTCGACTGAGAGCGTCAGCCACTACATTGGCCTTGCCTGGATGGTACTTGATGGCACATTCGTAATCGTTTAAAGGTTCGACCCATCGTCGTTGACGCATGTTCAATTCCTTCTGCTTGAAGATATGCTCGAGACTCCTGTGATCGGTGTAGATGGTGCACTTGGTACCGTACAGGTAATGTCTCCATATCTTAAGCGCGAAAACAACAGCTCCCAGCTCTAAATCGTGCGTAGTATAGTTCCGTTCATGAACCTTAAGTTGATGTGACGCATAAGCAATGACCTTGTCACGTTGCATTAACACACATCCAAGACCTTGAATGGATGCATCGCAATAGACCACAAAATCGTCTGTGCCCTCTAGCAATGAAAGAATAGGCGCGCTGCAGAGCCTATCTTTTAAGTGCTGAAAAGCTGTTTCCTGTGTACTACCCCAACGGTAGGTGACACCCTTCTGTGTTAGTAGTGTAAACGGCTGCGCAATCTTCGAGAAGTCTTTGATAAACCTTCTATAGTACCCTGCCAAACCCAGGAATTGGCGTATTTCCGTTGGTGTGCGAGGTGCAGGCCAGTTTTTAATCGAGTCTACCTTGGATGGATCAACATGAATCCCATCCTTGTTTACCACGTGGCCTAGGAAATGGACTTCACGAAGCCAGAAGTCGCATTTCGAAAACTTGGCATACAGCTATTCTGCTCGAAGTAGTTTCAAAATGAGTCATAAATGCTGCTCATGTTCCTCCTAACTCTTAGAATAGATCAGGATATCGTTGATGAAAACAATGACAAACTTGTCTAGGTAAGGCTTGCATACTCTGTTCATAAGATCCATGAAGACCGCAGGCGCGTTTGTTAACCTGAATGGCATGACTAGAAACTCGTAGTGGCCGTAGCGAGTTCTAAATGCTGTCTTGGAGACGTCCTCATCCCGGACTCTCAGCTGATGGTAGCCTGACCTCAGATCTATCTTCGAATAATAGCTCGACCCTTGCAATTGGTCGAACAGGTCGTCGATGCGTGGAAGAGGATAGCGATTCTTCACGGTCACCTTGTTGAGCTCACGGTAGTCGATGCACATCCTGAAGGTACCGTCTTTCTTTTTCACAAATAATACTGGAGCTCCCCAAGGCGAAGAGCTAGGACGAATGAAACCCTTTTCCAAGAGTTCTTGTAGTTGCTTGGACAGTTCTTCCAATTCCGATGGGGCTAAGCGATACGGTGCACGAGCTATTAGTGCTGCTCCTGGAGCTAGCTCGATCTGGAATTCGACCTGGCGATGAGGCGGTAGCCCAGGTAAATCTTCAGAAAACACTTGCGGAAAATCGTGTACAACTGGGATATCCTCTAATCTCTTCTCCTTCGTTGATGCGTCAGTAACAAGTGCCAAAATGGCAGTGTGGCCCTTTCGTAAACACTTCTGGTGTGACACCCCAAGAAAACCTGTAAACGATACAACTTACCTAGCTTCCTCAGTGAGTGCGTACCAAATTTCGGGACGAAATTTCTTTTAAGTTGGGGATAATGTGACAACTCGTACTTCAGAACCTATATTTGTGTTTACTGTGACGTGTATGAACTCTATGTGACTATTTGATATGTTGATATTAACGAATAAATGCTACATGTTATGTGATTGTATGTGAATATGTATACTTGTCACGCAAGCCTTTAGGGCCGCACACTTCATCCCTCGTTACATCTCTTTCTCGGCCCACACTATGCATGACTCGAGACCAAAGGGCAACCCGTGTAAAGGGTTCGGCCCACTCCAATCACACGCATAACACTAGGAGTAGGGGTAAACTCCTCATACTTGCAAAACACTTTACACATACACAAACCCTAAACCTCCGTCTCTTTATCTCTTGGAACTCGACGGCAGCCCTCACACGGAGACTTTCTCTCGGTTCAATCCAACCCCTTCAATTCGGTTAGTGTTTTCATGATACGTGCTTGATCAATGTTGTTATGAATCCATGTTTTGATTAAATGATTAGGGTTGCATGTATGATGAACAATAATGTACTACATAATTATGTTCTTGTGAATCGGATGTGTGTGATGATGATAATCGGTTACCATAGCTTGCTTTCGAATTGATTACATGATGAACTAGAACCGAATGCTTGTTAATCGGCTGTGATGTTATGATTTGTGGTATTAATTGGTTTATCGTACACATGACTTAGGGTTGCATGATAGTCTTTAAATTCATTAATCATATGATCCGATTATGTGTCCCTTATGATATTGAATTACTGTTCTTGGATTGATGATGATTGCGGTGATATGAACGTACTTGAATGTTGAATAATTGTGATTTGATCTGATTGTGAAACTGCCAAAGTTGTTAGCAATTGTTACGGAATTGATGAGCTGCAATTAAGGAAATCTGTTACACATGCTTAGTCTCGACACAGATTGCGAGTCGAGAACTCCCTGTCTCGACTCGAAACCACAGCGCCGACACAATCAGCACATCTCGAGACCACGGTTGCGGGTCCGGTTGCGACTCGAGACCGTGTAGTCTCGACTAGTACATGATGACCCGAGACCTCCTTGTTGCGACTCGAGACCTTGAGGCCAGCACAACTCGAGACCGCCTAGTCTCGACTCGAGATCTCTAGTCTCGACTCGAGACCATGAACACATGCACACCGTTTGGACTTTGCACACTGTTACGAGCCCAACCATTTGGGCCGCATACTTAGACCTTATTTACGTGACTGTTATTGATCTGCCATGATTATACGTGTATGCTATGGTCACTACTTGTGTACAATACGTGTAGAATATACGTGCACTACTTGAGTATGAACCTGACTTGTATGGTAACCATGGTAGGACGTGGTTGACCACCCTATAGCTTGATTGACTTTTCTGTGTATCTGCCGAGCAACCCAAGGTGAGTTCACACAGCCAAGGCATGGGGTTCCCAGGGTGGGAATGGGTTTAGATTATTTACTTGTACTTACCTAGCTTATGGAACTTGGTTATATGGTCCTCGGGTGAGGAGTGGTTATTGATAAGATACGACTAGACTAGTGATACCAATAGAACTGATCTTCGCACACACGCCGGGGTTGGCCGCGATAATATGACTAATCTTCGCACACATGCCTAGGAAGGCCGCGAACTATACACTAAACTTCGCACACATGCCGGGTGGCCGCGATACAAATATACCTAGTCTAGATTACTTAGGAAACTTTCCCTAACCTTCGCATACATGCCTAGAGGGCCGCGATACGAACTAATACGATACATGACTAAATGAACGAACACAAGGCTTACTATACTATTACAATTACTGAACTATCTACTGTGAACTCGCTCAACTAGTTGTTGACTCTCTGCTGCATGCCTTGCAGGACCTTAGTACTTATGGAGCTTGCACAGGGAGGAGCAGGTCGTTGTGGGACATGGATCGTGGATGCCATGTTACAAACTTAAACATTAGAAACTTATTACTTGCTTTGGTTTTACGCTATGCTTCCGCTACACATTGAAACTATACTTATGTTTTGAACACCTATCGTATTGAATGATTGGTTTGCATTTACTTTTACTTGTTATTAGTTACATGTTCAATATGATTGGTGGCTTGATCCTGGTCATGTCACGCATCCAAGCGGTGATGCTCCGCGAGTGGATTTTGGGGGTGTGACAGATTGGTATCAGAGCCATTGGTTATAGAGAACTTGGTTTTAATATGGGAAAAATGTTTTTATTAAAACCAGACTAAAACCAGAACAGTGCTCTCAACGATCCACAACGACGCCTCGCTCCACGTGCAAGACTCAACATTCTAGGTAATATGGTACATGTTATATTGCCTACTTGCTAGATTACATAGAACTTTGCTCGTAGTATGCTTAGATACACATGACACTATTTCTTGAGAACACTTGTATGCTTACTCTCTTCTATCATCGCACTTTTCGCGAACCTATCTCACTATGTTACCTTTACTGTGAAGATCATGTCTGGACGTGTTAACATGACTCAAGCCCAGTTGACGGCTCTCATTAACGAACAAGTTGCTGCGGCACTTGCAGCCGCATAAGCAGGAGGTATATCCTGTAGTTATAACTCACACTAGGATCTTTAGATCCTACACTCCTAAACCAACTCTTGTGTTTAACTTTGTCCTATTCGTACACAATAGGTCAACACGCACCACAACCTGTTTGCACTTTCAAGAACTTCATGGACTGTCGTCCAAGCACGTTTAGTGGCACAGAAGGAGCGGTTGGACTCCTCCATTGGTTCGAAAAGCTCGATTCGGTGTTCGAGATGTGTGAATGCCCTGAGGCTCGTAGGGTCAAGTACGCCACTGGCACGTTGGAAGGGATTGCGCTAACCTGGTGGAACGCGCAAGCTCAGATTCTAGGGCTGGCAGCTGCTAACGCCACTCCTTGGAACGAATTCAAAGAACTGATCAAAAGGGAATACTGCACACGCGATGACATCCACAAGTTGGAGGTGGAACTGTATCATCTGAAAATGACGGGGTCAGAAATTGAAGCTTACATGAAACGGTCGAACGAACTGGCCATCTTGTGTCCAACCATGGTGGACCCTCCAATCAAACGCATCGAGTTATATCTCAAGGGTCTAGTATCAGAGATTCAGAGCCATGTGACATTGGCTAACCTCGACAACATCCAAGACATTCAGCGTCTTGCTCATCGCCTCACGGACCAGGCAGTGGAACAGAACAAGCTGCCAAAGCGCATCAGTGCTACCACTACTGCTACTACTACTTCTGCTACTCCCAGCGACAACAAGAGAAAATGGGATGGGGATTCCAGCAAGGGATCAGTTTCTGTTCAGTCTCAAGCACAGTAGCGAAAGACAAATGACTACCAGAATCCGAGTCAGCAATCATCAGGCAGTCAGGGGCAGGGTGGATATCGGGGATTTCACCCACTATGCAATAGGTGCAACAGACACCACAGTGGACGGTGTCGCAAGGAACGTTGTCAGAGATGCCTCAAGTTAGGGCATGAAGCTAAAGACTGCAGGAGTTCGCGACCTGCGAATCAGAATCAGCAACTCCCACCACCAGCTCCACAGAACCAGCAGCAGCCACAGCAAGGAAACCGGGGATGTTTCCAGTGTGGGGCTGAAGGTCATTTCGAACGTGATTACCCTCAATTGAACCAGAACCAGAACCGCAACAACAACAATTACCAGGGCAACGAGAACAACAACAATGGGGGAAACAACAACAACGGCAACGAAGCTAGGGGTCGTGCTTTCGTGCTGGGTCAGGGCGACGCAAGGAATGATCCCAATGTAGTTATGGGTAAGTTTCTTCTCGACGACTTTTATGTTACTGTTTTGTTTGATTCGGGTGCGGATACAAGTTATATGTCTTTGAAAGTTAGCCAAATGTTAAAACGTACACCCACACTTCTAAACACCAAGCATGTTGTAGAATTAGCTAATGGTAAGAGTCTAGAGGCCACGCACATAGTTCAGGATTGTAATCTTATCCTCGCGGGTCAGACTTTCTCGATCGATCTCATCCCCATAGTTTTGGGTAGTTTCGACATCGTCATTGGTATGGACTGGCTATCTCAACATCACACAGAGATCTTGTGCAAAGAGAAGATTGTTCGTATCCCTCGTTCTGGTCGGGAACCTCTCGAGGTTCAAGGCGACAAGTGTCACACCCCCAAAGTCCACCTGCGGAGTATCACCGCTTGGGAGCGTGTGATGTGCGTGAAGTGTGTTATATTTTTGATGAGTATTTAAGCCCTTTTTACACTTTTAGCCAAGTTTTAAATTTATAAAACACGATATTCACTAACACTAAACACACATATGGGCAAGTGCACCCATCGTGGACGTAGTATAGTGTTGGTAAGATACCGAGGTCGTCCAAGGACACAAGAGCTTTTAATACCGGTTTATCCTCAACGTCTAATCAAATCAAAAAGGTTAGAAAAATGTTTTAAACTAAGAAAAATAAAAACTAACTAAATGCTGAAAATAAAAATAAAATAAAAACAGATAGACAAGATGAATCACTTGGATCCGACACGTGTATTAGTATAACCTTTGATTATTTTCGCACTTTTGCACTTGTTTAAGAGATTATCTTAGTTATTGTAGTAGGCCCCTCTTTTGAAGGCGACGTTACCCTCAATCCAGTAGTTTGAGTCAGCAAGGATACAATCCTAAAGGGTCGGATTATTGAAAGATAATGAATTAAGTTATTAATGCAAATTGTGGTAGGCCCCGCTTCTGGCGGTGACGTTACCCTCGACTAAGTAGTCTGAGTCAGCAGGGATACAGTCCTAAATAGCCGGGTTATAGTATTAATAGTAGTTAACTTATGAGGGGGTCAAAGAGTTTGGATCCCCGCCATCCAATACCTATGGGCATTGAAGGAGATCCTACTAAATTTGACCCAGGTCCCAAGCAGGACCTCTAAACGCTGAACAAGGGCAAGACCCTTATCAAACCGTTCCCTTAACCCCCGACCAGGTAGCCAACATACCTCCATATAGACCGTGGAGATATGAATGGTGAAAATCTTTTATTTTATATAGACAGTAAAATAATGCCAAGACACCACGGACAAACGATAAGGAAAGATCACCTTCAACATAAGTAACTAGTTATTAAAGTCATTAATACAAAACCAAATAAAAAGTGCAAAAGATTAAAAATAAAAAGTATTATACTAAACACTTGTCTTCACCAAGTGATGTAAGAGACTTAGGCAAACATGGCCTTGATTGTCAAGAACTCTTACGATCAATCTTGGATCCCGAGACGACTCACACACTCTACGATGGACAATGGATGATGGTGGTGGATGATGGTGTTATGGTGGTGGTGGGTGGTGGATGAAGTGTGAGAGAGGTGGTGTGCCAAGGGATGAGAGAGAATGAAGCCAAGCTCCTCTATTTATAGGCTGAACAGAAGGCTGGACACGGCCCCGTGTCCGCTGGACACGGCCCCGTGCCCGCCTGACACTCTCTCTCCTCATTAATTGTAATTGCGAATTACAATTAATGCGCCTGCTGTACTTTCACCACGCCCCCGTGCTCGCTGGACACGGCCCCGTGGTGGGCAATGGAAGCTTCTACTGGTTTGTCTTTTCTGCTGCTTCCTGGGCACGCCCCCGTGTTCGCTGGACACGGGGCGTGTTCAGACTCTGTTTCTTCTCTTTTGCCTTGGGAGATGCCGTTGAGGGTCCGGGCAGTCCACTTTTGTCCCTTTTCTTGTATTTATGGTAGAATTAGCTGTCTTTTTGCTTCTTTTGTGATTTTGAGCTCATTTCATCCTGAAAATACAAAAGGAAGACAAAAACACTCTTTTTCCAACATTAGTACTTAAAAAGGGTTAGTTTTATGCCTTAATTGATGTGATTTATATGTTGCATTTTACACACATCAAATACCCCCACACTTGAACTTTTGCTTGTCGTCAAGCAAAACTCTTTAAATGTGGCTTACACTCCCAAATGGAATAGGTAGAAGAGAAGTTTTTTAGCTTGTCCTAGAGTGTCGGGAATCCAAGGTTTTTATAGGTTTTATTTTTATTTATTTACAATCCTATTCGTTATGATTTATTTTGAACGTTCCATAAGATGAATTACTTATTTGGGCATAGCATGCCTTATTAAAATTCCATTTATATACAAATTCACATACCTCACGGGAGATCACTCAACACTCGGCCGAAGGTGTATATTTTAGTGAATCACTCGAGAGCGGCACGGAACTTACGTCTTCCATAGGCTTGCCAAGCAATCAATCCTCCTCCTTTTTAACTTTTTACCTTTGTAAATATCAAGAGGACTTTTTGGGTGAAGGCTTGGGTTTAAAGGTGGGTGGTTGGTTAGTGGTTAGTAAAAAGGGCGAAAATCGTAACAAGCGTCGGTTTTCGTGAAGTACCTTATTTTTAGTGACTTTTTATTTTTGAAGTATTTCTCCAAACAAGCTTTTTATAGCTTTTGTTTGTTTTTGACTTCCTCATCATTTTTTTTTTGATCGTCACATAAAAAAATGAGTTTACGAAAAAGCGAACTTGTTACTAAAATAAAAAATAAATAAAAAGGTTTTTGGTGGGTAAAAAGGGTTTTGGGGTAATGAAATGAAAGGTTTAGGCTCAAAGGGGCTATCTAGGGGGATTTTGGGTAGGTAAAAAAATGAAAAATAATGGTTTTGAAAGAAAAATGGTTAGTCCTAATGCCTCCATCATTTACTTACTTGGGTTTAAGTTGGTAAGGACCGGGAATGTATCGTCGTGGAAAGTTCTAGATTTGTAAGGACCGAGCGGCTATTCACACAAGAAACGAAAAATGAGCATTTAATCTAAATATGTGTATTTTTATGCTCAATAAAGGCTCAAAACTCACTTTTGTGGGAATGGGTTTTTAATGTGACCAAGCATATATAATCGAATTTTAAACTAGACTTGTTATGCCGTTTCATAATTTTCTTATGTTGGTTCCTTTTTTTATCACGACGCTATCGGTTGTAAACTTGTAAAAATATAACCTTTTTAGAACTTGTTATTCCCAACTTAAACTAAGACAAGTAAATAAAAAAAAATGAAAAAGTTTTTGAAAAAATTTGGGGTGTTTAGCGGTTCCAATAGAGTTTTGTGTAAGGCTTGTGTTTAGGATTTTGCAAAATTTCAAGGTTTTAGCATCCCCCCCACACTTAAATTACACATTGTCCTCAATGTGTCCAAAAATAATGTTTTTGGTTGATTAGAATGTATAAAAGTGGGTTAAAAAGCAAAGATTTATGTTACTGGCATCCTGGACACGGCCCCGTGTTCACCGGGCACGGCCCCGTGGTCAAGTTCCAGTAACAAAAATTACAGAATTGAAACAGAAGCCTGGACACGGGGGCGTGTCCGCTGAACACGGCCCGTGTCCAGTTACCTGAACTGGGTGATTTTTCTGCAGGGGCTCAGCACGGGGCCGTGTTGGTTGGGCACGGCCCGTGTTGAGCCTTCTGTGATGGAGATTTTTGTCAGGTTGCTCTGTTCTTCGTGCATGGTTTCATTTTTCTCGTTCCCTTTTTCATCCATTACCATCATGAGTGTGTTTTATTCTCAAAACAACCATCAATCTTAAAAACCATCATAACATTGCAAATCATAGAGAGACATTACATAAAGATAAAAATTACATAGATATTAAACTTATGGAGTTCTAGCCCTATGTTTTATTTTAATTTAGCAAAATTTCCAAGAAGATACTAGTCTTGGTTAGATAAGGCTTTGTAGAACTCCTCCTTTCGGGTGCGGTTCTCCTCATATGTCGGCAAGCCACTCCTCTACCTCCCTTGGAAGGAGAAAAGAGGGCTCGTTTGCATTGGTTGAGGAGTTTCAACTTCCGCTGGAACTTCTTGTGGGTTTTCCATAGGAGGTTCTGCGGGAAAGTCTCCCCACCCGGTAGGGTTGTTAACACCGAGTGCCAAGTTCCAGTCTTGTTATGGAAGGACTGGTTCCATAGGGGGTGCTACCAAAATGTTTAACCTTTGGTGCAAAAGGTTAATCTCTTGGAAGCTGCTTTCAAGTCCCATTGTAAGATCGTTAATACGGTCAATGAGGACCTCCTCTACTGACGTCATTTCGTCGAGAGCTTCCCTTAGCGCTATCACGTAGTGCACAAGTGTAGCTTCAACGGAAGGCCTCCTTCCCCTTCGGCTGTTTGAGGAATGAACGGATGATGTTTCGCTGTTTTCACTCGCCATTCTACGAAAAATAAACCAAAAGCAGTTTATATGACGAAACAGTTTCTGGACACGGCCCCGTGCTCATTGAGCACGGCCCCGTGTTCATCTTTCTGCAAAATTTTGGAGCAAGGAATCTTGGGTTTTTAAGTTATTTTCTGAGTTTATGCAAGCTTTTTGACAGTAAATAACTTTAAACAATGTTACATAACATGTTTTCACCAAGATTCTATGATCAAAACTCATTGTTCCCTACCACAAAGATTGAAAATTCAAACTTTTCATGGTAGTTCTTGAAGAAAGATGAAGAAGAAGGAAATGTCTAGAAGAGGAAAGGACAAGATGGGTTGTTGGAAACTTCTTTTAGACTTACCTAGGCTTGTTTGAGAGAAGATTCCTTCAAATCTCTGTCCCCAAGTTGGTCCAAATGTGCAGGATTTTTGGCTGCATTTATAGAAAACGACAGCCTGCTGGACACGGCTCCGTGTCCGCTGGACACGGCCCTGTTTGCAGATGAAATTCTGACACAGTTTGTCCGTATTCTGACGTTCTGATCAGAGGGGAATCTTTTGGTGGACACGGGGGCGTGTTGGCCGGGCACGGCC
Source organism: Helianthus annuus (assembly GCF_002127325.2). Lineage (NCBI taxonomy): Eukaryota > Viridiplantae > Streptophyta > Magnoliopsida > Asterales > Asteraceae > Helianthus > Helianthus annuus. The sequence continues at coordinate 148,618,810 of NC_035436.2, forward strand.
CCGTGTCGGAAAGCTGTCTTATGAAGTTTTGTCTTTACTAAGGAGCTAATCTATATCGGGTGGCTCTTGACTTGTTGGAACAACCCCAAAGTGCCTAAGATACCTTAATTGTCCTATACTAAGGCGAGAACGCAAGAGGTTGTCGGTGAGGGTAATTCCTATTTTCATTCTAGGTGGACAAGTCCAACCCTTTCCCGGGCTCTCGTTAAAGAAGGTGTATGCCGAATCGCTCAGGTCTATGTATGCATCGAACGAAGTCGATGGGGAGTCCTTCACGGCACAATCGACACAGGGACGACTATCATCCGCGTCTTTTCTAGGTAAGAAGGTATTTTCGGGAGCAACGAGGTTGTCGGAATGCGGTTCCAACATTTCCTCATGGTCATCATCTTGGGATGGATCTAAAAAATCCTTCCTAAGTTCTTTTGACCAATTAAGAAGTAGTTCTTCTAGTTGAAATAGCTCGTCAAGGAGCATTTCTCCTAGAATATCTGGCTGGGCGCATTCGAGGGAGAAATAGTGCTTATTTTTACTTTCGCCCCTCTTAAGGTTACAAGGAATCGGTGGGTCTATATAGTGGGGCCTATAAGTGAGGAAAAAACATTTTAATTCCTCATGTTCGCCTCCACATATTCGACACCACAAACCATAAGAGTGCCGAAAGTAAAAAGAATTACTATCACTCATGTTTGTGTCAGAAATTACCAACCGCCGGGATCTAACGGTTCTGTTTTCAGCAACTGAATCTTGGGCACGGGGGCGTGTTGAGTGGACACGGCCCCGTGTTCAGCCTACTGTCTGACTTAAAACAGGATTGCCAGTTCCAATGATTGAGCACGGGGCGTGTTCAGCAGGCACGGCCCCGTGTTGAGTTCTGCAGAAGCTAAAAATCTAAGAAAAATCCTAAAAAATTAAAGAGAAATAAAAAAAATATGATTAGGCCGTTGATTCCTAACTTTCTTAAAATCCTTATGTCCCCGGCAGCGGCGCCAAAAACTTGATGTGCGTGAAGTGTGTTATATTTTTGATGAGTATTTAAGCCCTTTTTACACTTTTAGCCAAGTTTTAAATTTATAAAACACGATATTCACTAACACTAAACACACATATGGGCAAGTGCACCCATCGTGGACGTAGTATAGTGTTGGTAAGATACCGAGGTCGTCCAAGGACACAAGAGCTTTTAATACCGGTTTATCCTCAACGTCTAATCAAATCAAAAAGGTTAGAAAAATGTTTTAAACTAAGAAAAATAAAAACTAACTAAATGCTGAAAATAAAAATAAAATAAAAACAAATAGACAAGATGAATCACTTGGATCCGACACGTGTATTAGTATAACCTTTGATTATTTTCGCACTTTTGCACTTGTTTAAGAGATTATCTTAGTTATTGTAGTAGGCCCCTCTTTTGAAGGCGACGTTACCCTCAACCCAGTAGTTTGAGTCAGCAAGGATACAATCCTAAAGGGTCGGATTATTGAAAGATAATGAATTAAGTTATTAATGCAAATTGTGGTAGGCCCCGCTTCTGGCGGTGACGTTACGCTCGACTAAGTAGTCTGAGTCAGCAGGGATACAGTCCTAAATAGCCGGGTTATAGTATTAATAGTAGTTAACTTATGAGGGGGTCAAAGAGTTTGGATCCCCGCCATCCAATACCTATGGGCATTGAAGGAGATCCTACTAAATTTGACCCAGGTCCCAAGCAGGACCTCTAAACGCTGAACAAGGGCAAGACCCTTACCAAACCGTTCCCTTAACCCCCGACCAGGTAGCCAACATACCTCCATATAGACCGTGGAGATATGAATGGTGAAAATCTTTTATTTTATATAGACAGTAAAATAATGCCAAGACACCACGGACAAACGATAAGAAAAGATCACCTTCAACATAAGTAACTAGTTATTAAAGTCATTAATACAAAACCAAATAAAAAGTGCAAAAGATTAAAAATAAAAAGTATTATACTAAACACTTGTCTTCACCAAGTGATGTAAGAGACTTAGGCAAACATGGCCTTGATTGTCAAGAACTCTTACGATCAATCTTGGATCCCGAGACGACTCACACACTCTACGATGGACAATGGATGATGGTGGTGGATGATGGTGTTATGGTGGTGGTGGGTGGTGGATGAAGTGTGAGAGAGGTGGTGTGCCAAGGGATGAGAGAGAATGAAGCCAAGCTCTTCTATTTATAGGCTGAACAGAAGGCTGGACACGGCCCCGTGTCCGCTGGACACGGCCCCGTGCCCGCTGGACACGGCCCCGTGCCCGCCTGACACTCTCTCTCCTCATTAATTGTAATTGCGAATTACAATTAATGCGCCTGCTATACTTTCACCACGCCCCCGTGCTCGCTGGACACGGCCCCGTGGTGGGCAATGGAAGCTTCTACTGGTTTGTCTTTTCTGCTGCTTCCTGGGCACGCCCCCGTGTTCGCTGGACACGGGGCGTGTTCAGACTCTGTTTCTTCTCTTTTGCCTTGGGAGATGCCGTTGAGGGTCCGGGCAGTCCACTTTTGTCCCTTTTCTTGTATTTATGGTAGAATTAGCTGTCTTTTTGCTTCTTTTGTGATTTTGAGCTCATTTCATCCTGAAAATACAAAAGGAAGACAAAAACACTCTTTTTCCAACATTAGTACTTAAAAAGGGTTAGTTTTATGCCTTAATTGATGTGATTTATATGTTTCATTTTACACACATCAGCGTGACATGACCAGGATCAAGCCACCAATTATATCAAACATAGCATTTAGTAATAACCATAGACATAATTGATGTTCAAAACCAAACATTTTATATGTAGCGGAAGCATTTAAGTAAAACCCAATCATAAGTGTTAACGTATGAAATATCATAAGTGTTTAGTAAGCATTCAAGAATCCTTGTCCACAACGACCAACTCCTCCTTGTGCAAGCTCCAAGAATACCTAAGGTCCTGCAAGGCATGCAGCAAATAATCAACAAACTAGTTGAGCGAGTTCACAGAAAGTAAGTTCGTATAATAATGCATATGCTCATCTTGTGGGGGGGTTTCCCATACAAGTATATACTACAGGTGAGGGATTCTCACGTTTATCCTTTATAATGGGGGCTTCCCATTATGGTACTTACTAGACTAGTGCAACCATGTGTTCTTCTTAAACCGAGAACAGGAATACGTACTGGTTCACGTAGGATTTACGTGACGTGCCCTTCCCCGAGGACAGTGGTACGCGTGGGGGCTACGTAGGCTTTACGCAGCGTGTCCTTCCGACCCGGAAGACAGTAGTTGGTATTGGGTTACGTAGGCTTTACGTAACGTGTCCTCCCGACCCGGGAGACAAATGGTAATTACTGGGTTACGTAGGCTTTATGTAACGTGTCCTGACTGTCCTGAGGACGATGGTCTATAGTCTAGTGATTTCGTAAGTACGAGTAATCATATCATATCAACATTCCAACTCAATTCCCAACCCGGGAATCCCATGCCTTGGCTGTGTGAACTCACCTTGGTTTGCTCGGCAGATACACAAAGAGTACAGATAAGCCTTGAATGCACGTAACCAAGGTGAGTTTACATACGGATGGGCCTTGAATCGCACAAGTTGTATTCCTTGATAGCTTTTGTGCGACCCGGTTAGGTTGTGCGACTGACCAGCCCAACCCAACATGCCCTCGGCCCAATAGTTAGTCACTAATATAACTTGTGCGGTCCAGAGGGTTCTTGTACGATCCGGTTAAGCTTGTGCGAATGAGCCCCTTGTGCGACCAAGAGGTCTCGTGTGCGATTAGTTCAATATCCGATTATTAAGCCATTCGGTTACAATTCATTTAACAGTTCCCTAAATTACATTCTATCAATTAATACAATTCCAACAAACCAGTTTACACAAACTCGATCAAACAGGGATTTTGAGCATCGATTCTTTTGAACCCTAATCTTGATTCAAATCATAGCAATAACTAACAACTCAAAACATTTAACATCTAATACTAGCTTCGAGTTCTAGCTACCGAACATGTGAACAATATCCAACCATATAACATTACACAATAGCCTATCCATCATACATTCATATATATCCGATTCATGTGCAAGCCGATTACATGAACATTATATATCATTGATTAGCAACATTCAATCTAACATTATCATACAATAATCTGAATATATAGCATGGTGACCGATTAACATCTCTTAGGTTCATAAATATTTTCCTACTATCCGATTTCAACATATGTATCATCAATCAATCCTAAGCACATAACATCATTCAACACAACACCAATATCAACACTAACCGATGGAAAGGAGAGTGGGATTGATCCGTGCACAATAATCTTCGATGAAGGGGAATCCTTGGCTGCCTTCGGTTTGCGGAGAAGAGAGGGAGAATAGCTAGGGTTTCTTGTGTGAGAGTGTTTTGGTAACAATGATTGGGGGTTACAAACACCCTAATTGATAATCAATCCAAAAGAATGGGCCGAACCCTCAATGGGCTGCCCTAAGGGTCCGATTACAAGGAAGTGGCCCAATGGCCTTGTGCGCTCGAGCAATAGTTGTGCGGTTCGGATCATGATGTGCGTTTTGGACCATTACATACATTCATATATTACATACACAATATACATACTTACAACATAGCACATAACAAATATATCATTCACTAAGAAAATCATAACGTTTCACATAAGCACATAACGTTACAGGATAGGTCCAAAGTGCGAGTTGTCACAACAAGAGTGGTGCTGTGGTAGGCATCGTCTCTTTTCTAAAGGCTCAGAAGTGTTTGCGTAAGGGCCACACGGCCATTCTGGCACTTGTCACCGATGCATCAGCAAAGGAAAAGAAATTGGAGGACATTCCAATAGTTCGCGACTTTCCTCAAGTGTTTCCAGAGGAATTACCTGGTCTACCGCCTCATCGCCAGGTCGAATTTCAAATCGAGCTCGCTCCGGGAGCAGCACCCATAGCTCGAGCACCGTATCGTTTAGCTCCAACTGAACTGGAAGAACTGTCAAAACAGCTACAAGAGCTCTTGGAAAAGGGCTTTATACGTCCAAGCTCTTCGCCTTGGGGAGCTCCAGTACTATTTGTGAAGAAGAAGGATGGTACCTTCCGTATGTGCATTGACTACCGTGAACTGAACAAGGTGACGGTGAAGAACCGTTATCCTCTTCCGCGTATTGACGACTTATTCGACCAGTTGCAAGGGTCGAGCTACTATTCCAAGATAGACTTGAGGTCAGGTTACCATCAGCTGAGAGTCCGGGATGAGAACGTCTCCAAAACAGCATTCAGAACACGCTACGGCCACTACGAGTTCCTAGTCATGCCATTCGGGCTAACGAACACACCGGCAGTCTTCATGGATCTTATGAACAGGGTGTGCAAACCCTACCTGGATAAGTTTGTGATTGTTTTCATCGACGACATTCTGATCTACTCCAAGAGTCAGGAGGAACACGAGCAGCACTTACGGCTTATCTTGGAACTTCTTCGAAAGGAACAACTGTACGCCAAGTTTTCAAAATGCGACTTCTGGCTTCGTGAAGTCCATTTTCTAGGCCATGTGGTAAACAAGGATGGGATCCATGTCGATCCATCCAAAGTAGATTCGATCAGGAACTGGCCTGCACCGCGTACACCAACGGAAATACGCCAATTCTTGGGATTGGCGGGTTATTACAGGCGATTCATCAAAGACTTCTCAAAGATTGCACAGCCGTTTACGCTACTGACATAGAAGGGTGTCACCTACCGTTGGGGTAATACTCAGGAAACTGCTTTTCAGCACTTAAAGGATAGACTTTGCAGTGCACCTATCCTCTCATTGCCAGAGGGCACGGACGACTTCGTGGTTTATTGTGATGCATCCATTCAGGGTCTTGGATGTGTGTTAATGCAGCGCGACAAGGTCATTGCTTACGCTTCGCGCCAACTCAAGGTTCATGAACGGAACTACACGACGCACGATTTGGAGTTGGGAGCTGTTGTTTTCGCGCTTAAGATATGGTGACACTACCTATACGGTACCAAGTGCACTATTTACACCGATCACAGGAGTCTCGAGCATATCCTTAAGCAAAAGGATTTGAACATGCGTCAACGAAGATGGGTCGAACTTTTGAACGATTACGAATGCGCTATTAAGTACCATCCAGGCAAAGCCAATGTTGTGGCTGACGCACTCAGTCGGAAAGACACTACGCCTAGACGCGTGCGAGCATTGCAGCTCACGATTCAGTCTAGTCTTCCTGCACAGATACGAGATACTCAGGTAGAAGCATTGAAACCAGAAAATGTCAAGGCTGAAGCCTTACGCGGCTCAAGGCAACGATTGGAACAGAAGGAAGACGGCGCCTACTATGTAACAGGGCGTATCTGGGTCCCACTTTATGGCAACTTGCGTGAGCTAGTGATGGATGAAGCTCACAAGTCTCGCTACTCGGTACATCCAGGGTCGGATAAAATGTACCACGACATCAGAACAACTTATTGGTGGCCTACCATGAAGGCCCACATCGCTACCTATGTCTGCAAGTGCTTGACCTGTGCAAGAGTCAAGGTAGAGTATCAGAAACCAGCAGGCTTACTTCAGCAACCAAAAATACCACAGTGGAAATGGGAGGAAATTTCCATGGATTTTGTTACAAGCCTACCTAGATCCCAGCGTGGGAACGATACTATTTGGGTGATCGTGGATCGACTCACCAAGTCTGCTCATTTCCTGGCAATCAAAGAAACGGACAAGTTTTCCACACTAGCAGACATATACTTGAAGGAAGTAGTCTCAAGGCACGGGGTGCCCACCTCTATCATTTCGGATCGCGATGCACGATTCACATCAGAACTATGGCAAGCAATGCACAAGGCTTTTGGCTCTCGGTTAGATATGAGCACGGCTTATCACCCTCAGACGGATGGACAGTCTGAGCGCACGATTCAAACCCTAGAAGACATGCTTCGAGCATGTGTTATCGATTTCGGCAACAGCTGGGAAAAACATCTCCCTTTGGTGGAGTTCTCGTACAATAACAGTTATCACACCAGCATCCAAGCCGCTCCATTCGAGGCATTGTACGGACGTAAATGCCGGTCACCTCTCTGTTGGGCAGAGGTGGGGGATAGTCAGATCACGGGTCCAGAACTTATAGTGGACACCACGGAAAAGATTGCACAAGTACGACAGCGCATGGCGGCGGCTCGTGACCGTCAGAAAAGTTACGCTGATAAGCGCAGGAAACCACTCGAGTTCCAAGTTGGGGATCGAGTGCTACTCAAAGTCTCACCCTGGAGGGGTGTGGTTCGTTTTGGTAAACGGGGTAAGCTCAATCCGCGGTATGTCGGACCGTTCGAAATCATAGAAAGAATAGGCAAGGTAGCCTACAGACTGAACCTACCAGCTGAACTCGGTGCAGTTCACAACGTTTTTCACGTGTCGAATCTGAAGAAGTGCCTGTCAGATGAGACCCTCATAGTTCCTCTGAAGGAACTCACTATCGACGAGCAGTTGCGATTCGTCGAGGAACCAGTAGAAATCACGGACCGGGATGTTAAGGTCCTCAAGAACAAGAGAATCCCTCTTGTTCGAGTTCGTTGGAACTCCCGTCGTGGCCCAGAGTTCACCTGGGAACGAGAAGATCAGATGAAAGAAAAGTACCCCCAATTGTTCGCGAACAGTACAACCACTACTGAGGTTGAAGCTACCACGGAATTTCGGGACGAAATTCCAGATCAACGGGGGGAGGATGTGATACCCCAAGAAAACCAGTAAACGATACAACTTACCTAGCTTCCTCAGTGAGTGCGTACCAAATTTCGGGACGAAATTTCTTTTAAGTTGGGGATAATGTGACAACTCGTACTTCAGAACCTATATTTGTGTTTACTGTGACGTGTATGAACTCTATGTGACTATTTGATATGTTGATATTAACGAATAAATGCTACATGTTATGTGATTGTATGTGAATATGTATACTTGTCACGCAAGCCTTTAGGGCCGCACACTTCATCCCTCGTTACATCTCTTTCTCGGCCCACACTATGCATGACTCGAGACCAAAGGGCAACCCGTGTAAAGGGTTCGGCCCACTCCAATCACACGCATAACACTAGGAGTAGGGGTAAACTCCTCATACTTGCAAAACACTTTACACATACACAAACCCTAAACCTCCTTCTCTTTCTCTCTTGGAACTCGACGGCAGCCCTCACACGGAGACTTTCTCTCGGTTCAATCCAACCCCTTTAATTCGGTTAGTGTTTTCATGATACGTGCTTGATCAATGTTGTTATGAATCCATGTTTTGATTAAATGATTAGGGTTGCATGTATGATGAACAATAATGTACTATATAATTATGTTCTTGTGAATCGGATGTGTGTAATGATGATAATCGGTTACCATAGCTTGCTTTCGAATTGATTACATGATGAACTAGAACCGAATGCTTGTTAATCGGCTGTGATGTTATGATTTGTGGTATTAATTGGTTTATCGTACACATGACTTAGGGTTGCATGATAGTCTTTAAATTTATTAATCATATGATCCGATTATGTGTCCCTTATGATATTGAATTACTGTTCTTGGATTGATGATGATTGCGGTGATATGAATGTACTTGAATGTTGAATAATTGTGATTTGATCTGATTGTGAAACTGCCAAAGTTGTTAGCAATTGTTACGGAATTGATGAGCTGCAATTAAGGAAATCTGTTACACCTGCTTAGTCTCGACACAGATTGTGAGTCGAGAACTCCATGTCTCGACTCGAAACCACAGCGCCGACACAATCAGCATATCTCGAGACCACGGTTGCGGGTCCGATTGCGACTCGAGACCGTGTAGTCTCGACTAGTACATGATGACCCGAGACCTCCTTGTTGCGACTCGAGACCTTGAGGCCAGCACAACTCGAGACCGCCTAGTCTCGACTCGAGATCTCTAGTCTCGACTCGAGACCATGAACACATGCACACCGTTTGGACTTTGCACACTGTTACGAGCCCAACCATTTGGGCCGCATACTTGGACCTTATTTACGTGACTGTTATTGATCTGCCATGATTATACGTATATGCTATGGTCACTACTTGTGTACAATACGTGTAGAATATACGTGCACTACTTGAGTATGAACCTGACTTGTATCGTAACCATGGTAGGACGTGGTTGACCACCCTATAGCTTGATTGACTTTTCTGTGTATCTGCCGAGCAACCCAAGGTGAGTTCACACAGCCAAGGCATGGGGTTCCCAGGGTGGGAATGGGTTTGGATTATTTACTTGTACTTACCTAGCTTATGGAACTTGGTTATATGGTCCTCGGGTGAGGAATGGTTATTGATAAGATACGACTAGACTAGTGATACCAATAGAACTGATCTTCGCACACACGCCGGGGTTGGCCACGATAATATGACTAATCTTTGCACACATGCCTAGGAAGGCCGCGAACTATACACTAAACTTCGCACACATGCCGGGTGGCCGCGATACAAATATACCTAGTCTAGATTACTTGGGAAACTTTCCCTAACCTTCGCATACATGCCTAGAGGGCCGCGATACGAACTAATACGATACATGGCTAAATGAACGAACACAAGGCTTACTATACTATTACAATTACTGAACTATCTACTGTGAACTCGCTCAACTAGTTGTTGACTCTCTGCTGCATGCCTTGCAGGACCTTAGGTACTTATGGAGCTTGCACAGGGAGGAGCAGGTCGTTGTGGGACATGGATCGTGGATGCCATGTTACAAACTTAAACATTAGAAACTTATTACTTGCTTTGGTTTTACGCTATGCTTCCGCTACACATTGAAACTATACTTATGTTTTGAACACCTATCGTATTGAATGATTGGTTTGCATTTACTTTTACTTGTTATTAGTTACATATTCAATATGATTGGTGGCTTGATCCTGGTCATGTCATGCCTCCAAGCGGTGATGCTCCGCGAGTGGATTTTGGGGGTGTGACATCTGGGCCTTCAGGAAGGAGATGATGCCAACCACGGCACCACTCTTGTCGCCTTGGACTTCGAGAGGTTCTTTACCAGAACGGGGAATACGAACAATCTTCTCCTTGCATAGGATCTCTGCTTGTTGTTGAGATAACCAATCCATACCAATGACGATGTCGAAACTACCCAGAACTATGGGAATGAGATCGATAGAGAAAGTCTGACCAGCGAGGATAAGATTACGACCCTGAACTATGGGTGTGGCCTCTAGACTCTTACCGTTAGCTAATTCTACGACATGTTTGGTGTTCAAAAGTGTTGGTGTGCGCTTGAGCATTCGACTAACTTTCAGAGACATATAACTGGTATCCGCACCCGAATCAAATAATACAGTAACATAAAAGTCATCGAGAAGAAACTTACCCATCACCACGTTAGGATCATTCCTTGCATCACCCTGACCCAGCACAAATGCTCGACCCCTAGCACCGTTGTTATCATTGTTTCCCCCGTTGTTGTTCCCATTGCCCTGATTATTGTTGTTGTTGTTCTGGTTCTGGTTTAACTGGGGGCAGTCTCGCTTGAAGTGGCCTTCAACACCACACTGATAGCGTCCCCTGTTGCCTCGCTGCTGTTGTTGCTGCTGGTGGTTGTTGTTGCTGGTTCTGATTCGCAGGTCGTGAGCTCCTGCAATCTTTAGCTTCATGACCCATCTTGAGACACCTCTGACAACGACCCTTGTTACACTGGCCATTGTGGTGCCTGTTGCATGTATTGCACCTTGGGAGGTTTCCTCGGTATCCGCCGTGTCTTTGACTACCAGAAGATTGCTGACCGGGGCTCTGGTAGTTATCAGTCTTTCGCTGCTGTGCCTGGGACTGAGCTGTAGTTGAACCCTTGATGGAATCCCCATCCCATTTCCGCTTGTTGTCACTAGGAGTAGCGGAAATAGTAGCATTAGTAGCACCGATACGTTTGGGCAGCTTGTTCTGTTCCACTGCCTGATCTGTGAGGCGATGAGCAAGACGAGTAATGTCTTGGATATTAGCAAGGTTGGCCGAGGTCACATGACTTTGGATTTCTGGTGCTAGTCCTTTGAGATACAACTTGATACGCTTGATAGGAGGGTCCACCATTGTTGGACACAAGATGGCCAGCTCGTTTGACCTTTTTGTATGTGCTTCAATCTCTGACCCCGTCATTTTCAGATTAAAGAATTCCACTTCCAACTTGTGGATGTCATCACGAGTGCAGTATTCCCGCTTGATTAGTTCCTTGAAATCGTTCCAAGGGGTGGCGTTAGCAGCTGCCAACCCTAAAATCTGAACTTGCGCATTCCACCAGGTCAGCGCAATGCCTTCGAGAGTACCAAGGGCATACTTCACCCTGCGAGCCTCAGGGCATTCACACATCTCAAATACGGACTCGAGCTTTTCAAACCAATGGAGGAGTCCAACTGCTCCTTCCGTGCCACTGAATGTGCTAGGACGACAGTCCATGAAAGTCTTGAAGGTGCATACAGGTAGCTGTGCGTGTTGACCTGTTGTGTATAAGAACAGGACAAGGTTTAACACATGAATTGGTTTAGGAGTGTAGGATCTAAAGATCCTAGAGCGAGTTTGTGACTGCAGGGTATACCTCCTGCTTGGGCGGCTGCAAGTGCCGCAGCAACTTGTTCGTTAATCAGAGCCGTCAACTGGGCTTGAGTCATGTTAACGCGTCCACTCATGATCTTGAAAACAACAGGGAAAACATGAGTGAGAGAGGTTCACGAGGGTGCGATGACAGAAGAGAGTAAGCACGCATGCATTTCAAACAATAGTCGCTACGTTTATCTAAGCATACCATGAGCAAAGTTCTATGTAATCTAGCAAGTAGGTAATGTAAACATGAATAGCATCACCTATAGTGTTGAGTCTTGCACGTGGAGCGAAGCGTCGTTGTGGATCGTTGAGCACTGTACAGGTTATAGTCTGGTTTCAATAAAAACATTTTCCCCTTATTAAAACCAAGTTCACTATAACCAATGGCTCTGATACCAATCTGTCACACCCCCAAAAATCCACACGTGGAGTACCACCGCATGGGGGCGTGACATGACCAAGATCAAGCCACCAACCATATTGAACAATAGTAAATGTAATTCAACCAAACAGTATGAAAGGTGTTCCAAAACAAAAGTATAGTTTCAATGTTTAGCGGAAGCATAAATGTAAAACCCAACATAAATAATAAGTTTGAAATGTCATAAATCTTTAACATGGCATCCACGATCCATGTCCACAACGACCGCGTCTCTCAGTGCAAGCTCCATGAGTACCTATTGGCCTGCAAGGCATGTAACAACGAGTCAACAACAAAGTTGAGCGAGTTCACAGTTGGTTGTTTGGTTATAGTATTTGGTTCGTAAAGAATATGTTCGTTTTGTAAACCAAGTATCGTCTTTATTTGTATCGCGGCCTTCCAGGCATGTTTGCGAAGATTAGTGGGGGTTTCCCATGTATTCTAGACTAGTTGTATTTGTATCGCGGCCCTCCAGGCATGTGTGCGAAGATTAGTATTCGTATCGCGGCCATTCCAGGCATGTGTGCGAAGATTAGTGGAGGCTTCCCATGTGTTACTAGTCTAGCTGTATCTATAAGTGACCTTCCTCTAACGAGGTCAGTGGTACATATTCCAGTAACGGCGAAAGTGCAAGAAATCATTCCATCCCATTCCCAACCCCGGGAATCCCATGCCTTGGTAAGGGTGTGAACTCACCTTGGTTTGCTCGGCAGATACACAGGAAGGTTACTTGAGTTATAAGTGGTCAACCACGTCCGATTAGAGAAGAGGATGATCCGAATCAAAAGCTTCGGGGGAGGGGTTGTGATGCCGTCGACTTCGAGAGAGGAGGAAGGGAGTGTAGGGTTTGTGTGTGTTGGGAGGTTTGCAACTAATCCGAAACAAAACCCTATCTTAGGTGATAGTATACTCATAAAAGGAGTGGGTCGAGCCCATACATGGGCTCCCCTTTTGGGTTTTGAGTACAATAGATGTAAACCGAATGGACTTGTGCGATCGGGTTTGTTTTATGTGGTCCTATTACATACATACATGCACAACACATATTCACGAAACATAATAACACATATCTCATTAATCATCATAGTTCACATAATCACATAGGGTCCACATACGTTACATTAAACACAAAGATGGGTTCTGAAATGCGAGTTGTCACATTATCCCCAAGTTGAAAGAAATTTCGTCCCGAAATTTGGTACGTACTCACTGAGGAAGCTAGTTAAGTTGCATGGTTTTCCTGGTTTTCCTGGGGTGTCACAAAACTATAGTACTATCGTCGTTAAGGTAGGTAGACAACATTCCACGTGTAAACATAACAACAAGCATTCATTTAGTCACGTAATACATGCGGTAACGGTTAGCGTTTAAAATGTTGCGTAGTGTGTTCGATGTGATTTCGTATAAGTAACGTATGTAACACCCAAGAGTGCTGAAAGCAAAAAGGGATCGAGTATACTCACAGCGATTGATGGATTGAAGGGAGCGCTTGAGAGTAGGGTTAGCCTGAATAGTTTGATAGTATCGCCGCCACCATTGCCACTTCCACCTCCGATCACCGCCGCCACCCACCGTCGCCACCGCTATCAACTGTCACCACCGTTACCACCTCCGACCACCCCTAACACCACCATCGCCACCGCCGCCACCTACCTCCACCGTCATCCACCACCACCGCCAACCACCGTCGCCGCTACAACTGACACCTAGCACCACGCCCCATCATCACCCATCACTAACCACCATCATCTGATTTTATTCCTTCGTCTATTTTCGCATACCAAACAACAAAAAGTAATTGTTCATTCCATTCACACACGGTAACCAAACAAGACATGGAATAGTAATGATCAATTCCATTACCTTATGCATTCCATTACCTCGTCCATTCCATTCTCCTGTCCATTCCATTACCCCATACCAAACAGACCCCCTGTTTTTTTTTCCATTCCATTATCTCTCTCTCAGCCTACGTTACAAACACCGCCAACCATAATCGTCCTCCACCGCCCGCCGCCACCGCCATCGACTACCATCGCTGCCACCCGCCATCGTAAACCACCACTACCGCCACCCCGACCACTACCGTTACCCTCCGCCGACCACCACCACCATCCTCCGCTGCCACCACCCGTTACTGACGAAGACCACCACCCATCGTTGTCGTCGCCACCACCATCGACCGCCATCGCCGCCACCCGCCACCCCGCCGACAACTGCCATCCTCCACAACCACCTCCCGCTACCGTCGACCACCACCACCCACCGTCGTCGTCGCCACCACCATCGCCGCCACCCGCCACCCCGACCACTACTGCCACCCTCCGCCGACCACCACCACCATCCTCCCCGACCACCACCACCATCCTCCGCGGCCACCACCCGCTACCGTCGACCACCACCACCCACCATGGTTGCCACCACCATCGACCACCATCGCCGCCACCTGCCACCACAGACCACCGCCAACCCCAGCCATCACTGCCACCACCGCTACCCATCGCTGCCACCGCCTCTAACCGCCACCGATCACCGCCACCACCCATCGCCTATTTAATTTATTCCTTTTTTCTTTCCTACCAAACAACACAAGGTAATGATTTATTCCTTTCCTACATGGTAACTAAACAAGACTATGGAATGTCATTTCATTCCTTTGGCCATTCCATTATCTTGTCCATTCCATTCCTTCATCTATTCCATAACACTTTATCAAACAGACCCTTAGTTATTGCTTATTACAACACATATATAACTTATTACAAGTTATAAGGTATACGAAAATCATAGTTAAAACTTAGTTGAAATTGGTTTATCAAATTAACAACTATCAAAGAATAGATATATTAAATTTGTAATCTAGTTCCGTTTGAAAATGAGTACTAGATCCCTTAGTTTAGGAGGAGACACCCCATGGCCTTTCGATGCGGAGGTCATGGGTTGACATCTCACTTGGTATAATATTTATCTAGATGGACCCGATATTTACCATAGTGGATCTTTATGAGGTGGGTTTCCCCTGGAATGGTGGGCGAGTCTGGTCTCCGATGTTGTCGGTCTTCGCAGGGCGTGGCTGACCTTTTGCCAGTGGGTTTGCCCGGGTGGCCGGGATTGTATCGTATTCGTCGTTGGCCGTTAAAAAATCATTCTGAAAATAAATAATAATATTTTTACAACAAAACTTTATATACAAAAAAAAACTGATTATATTAATATCTATGTATTATATATAGTTTTTATAGAAAAAAAATACATTTTGAACAAATTTGTATATATTATATATTTTTATTTTATTTTTGTTAATATGACTTAAACCTCACCAAATGTTTAAAAGTCCTCAAACACTTCCGGCCCCAATTTCCCTCCCCCTTTTTTTTCTAATTTCTAATTTTTTGAAAACCATTTAGCAAAGGTTCATCTTCCCGCTTCCTCCTCCAAATCACTCATCCCTTAATCGATCACTCACCACTTTCTCATATTTTCGTTCAATTAAGGGCAGCACCCTCAGATTTCACTCCCTCTCCTAACCATAAATCTATTGATCGATTCACCAATTTAGTTATCAGATTTAGGTATTTCCATTGCCAGATCTAAATTTTTTGTTTACGGCGAATAGACATTACATGATCTGGTTGTTTGTTTATATAGGTCGAGGACGGGAAGGAGGCAAGGAGCAAAGAAGTTAACAAGTTTGACATGAAGAGTAATAGACTTAAGGGGTTGTGATTCACAACAAGAGGCATAAAGTTTAATCAATCACACCTTGTTTTTATGTATGGAGGTTTGCTACATTTGAATTCATTGATATACATGAAATGCTCCCAAGTTAGGTTTATTATTGTTTAAAAGCACTAACAGATGGTGACTTAAATGCGACATACAGGTTATTTATTTCCCATGCTTTGCACTTTGCTGGCTTACACATAATGCATAGATACAAAGATAATTCCATTTCTATGTTTTTAAATATAAGATTTTTTTATACTAGGACTAGCTAGCACCAATGCTTCCTATTCTTCATTCAATTGGTTTCACAATCGTAACGGTTCTTCACTCTATTATAATCCGGAAATAAACAACTTCTATCTTCATGAGTTCATTCAATTTTACACTGAATTGATAAAATGCATCAATAAATTTAATTTTGTGTGATATGTGTGCAACCACAATCACTAGCTTTAGCCTTTTCTGTATATTTATTTATTTATTGTTTGTGGCAGGTGGAGTGTTTCGGTTTTTTAATTCATAGATGTGCTGAACTTGCTGGCATGTATTTTCTTGCATATACTGAATCTGTTTGTTAGATTTATATGTATGTATGAAAAGATTACATCTCATGGCTGTACATTTAAACCATGATAGAAACTTAAAATAAATATATCCAAGGTGACATATGAATGCATGTGTGTATATATATGTTTTACTTTTTGCAATCTGATTGCTACGAAGTGTCAATCTAATGGAGGCACACATTATATTAAACTATTTGTTCCTTCTCAGTTTTGTTACCATTCAAAGATATTTTGGACTTGATTAATTATCACAATGTTAGTATATATAGAATTCACTATTGTGCAGTTTTATGCATAATTTTTGTTCATTCTGTTGCAGGCGATGTGGCTCTTTGTTGGTGACCAGGTTTGGACTTCTTTTAATTAACCACATAGTTACTTGTATGCAAGGTATTTCTCTTGTTTACGTGCATCAATACTTTCCAAAGTTAAATTGACGATAATATTGTGTATGTGAATGGTTTGTTGTTTTAGTTATGGAGTGTTGAGATGTGTTTGGTGATTAACTGGTTATGGTGCTGTAGCTCGGTTTATGGTGAATTTGATTCAAATGTTCATTTCTTCAATTGAAACTGAACCATAAGTTGAATGCAAAGTGCGGCTGAGAGGGTGCAGCGCAGATGGTGTGCTGGGCTGCCCTTCAGCACATAGGTGCACACTTTTGATTTACACATTCTAAACCATATGGATATTTTCTTTTGGATACACCCTACTCAAGAAGTTCTTACTGCTGATTAAAAATTGGATCAACGCAAACCCAAAGCCAAACACATCGAGGATGCAAGTAGAGCGGTTGCAGATTGATTGTATAAAAGAAAGGGCAATGACATCATCCTATTGCCCTACAACCCCGGGTTTGATTTTCCTTTTAAATAAGTATTCGTAAAGGCCTATTATCTTAATTTATTTTGATTGAATTTTGGATTTTGGATTTTGAAGATACCATTGGGTGTTGGCAGTACTAAACCTGAAAACAACTACTTGCTATTATCTTGATTCCTTATGGCCTAGAAGTGTCGATGAGCAGTTGAGGCAAATTATTGATACGTAAGTAATATAAATTATCATAATGGATGATAAAAATTGTAACACCCCAAACCCGCTAGGGCTGACGTGTCACACTCACGGATATCAAAACTAAAAACCAGTCCATAACATTAAATAAAGGATCTTAATTACATTTTATTACGTTACTGAAATAAAGAATCTTGGTCAGCAACTTCCTAACGCTCCTCACTGAAATCCCATATTATCCTAGATTACCTGTAAAACAAATGAGACAAACACAAAAAGAAAAATACGGCTGAGCCAAAAGTTGCTCAGTAACGGAGAAATCAACAGTACAAGTAAAGTCATATCAGCGGAAACAAAACGCAATAGAACAGAACAGAAATGAGACTGAAATGAAACAGTCATTGACACGATTACTGAAAACAAATGGAGGCACATGACTGATGCAAAAACCGATACACAAACCGATCTGAAATTGTAACGGAAACTGATACGGAAACAAAAGGTAGAGGTAAACATAACTGTTACCGAACCCAACACAAACCGATGTAGAAACTAGAAACTGATACATCGTTGATCATGATGTCAAAAGCATTTTATCTTGTATAAACGGATTTATTTTAAACATCATTTAAATAATCTAGTATTCATACAAGAATAAAAATTTCTAACCTATCGTTTGTAAATCAAACGCTTGAACAAATAAAAAAACTAATAACTATAGAATAGTTTAAACAACGTTTAATAATGCTATTATTTTTAAAACAAGATACTTGGCAAAGCTATTTTCTTATTATTGAACGTTTGAACTTCATCAAAATAAAATAGGTTATCATATGCATAGCAAATCATCATTGGAAAAAAAAACTAATTTTCTAACTTTGAAAAGTTATATTATAAAAAAAAATAGAATAATTTAAATAATATGGATTTCCGAATGAAACACTTTTGACCATTCCGTAAAACGACATGGGAAACAGAAACAAAACAACTAGCTAAGCCATACATACCATTGAAAATCCCAAGACCTCTAAAAGAAAAGAATTGTCGAACTATTATCTTTAAATACACGTTTAGATTCAACTTCATATCTTTAATTAATGAATATTCATAAGTTTATTATTTAATCAAAATAAATATTTTTATAACTTTAGAGATTATTATTTAGGGGGTGTTTGTTTTTTCTTCAAACATCTTCAAGGGGGCTGATGTCTGCAGGCGCACAGACATTACCCTTGAAGACTGTTTGTTTTTTTTATTAATCAGATCTGAACTCAGCTTTTTTCATCTTAAAAAATAAGCTATAGACCCCTTTCTTAAAACATCTTCACACCTCCCTCTTCTTCTCCCTCAATCATCAGCCCCTCCCACTGCCGCTCCTCCTCCTTCTCCGACCTCCCACTTCTCATCCGGCGACCTACCTCCTCCTCCGGCGACCTCCCTCTCCGACGACCTACCTCCTCCGGCGACTTACCTCTTCTCCGACCTCCCTCCTCCTCCGATGACCTACCTCCTTCTCCGGCGACCTCCCTCCTCCTCCGGTGACCAGCTCCTTCTCCGACGTCCCTTTTCTCCTCCGTTGGATCGAAGCGAAATGTGAATGTTTCGTCATTGTTTGATGCACTTCAGACCGGTATCAACTTATAAAAACAAACAGTCTTATATTTTCAGCTTGCAGATCTTCAGACTACATCTTCAGTTGCAGACATAAAAACAGATGAAATCAGCTTGCAGACAATTTATGTCTGCAAAAACAAACAACACCTTAGTAAACAAATTACTTTAGATAATCTAAGTTTATATGTAGAGTAATAAAATCCTAACGAAATTACTTAAACCGATTGAGAGAATCGACACGAAATAAAGACAGATCAGATGGCAAGAATAGAACAGACATTGAATCAAATACTGAATACATCAACTGACGGATACAAACTAAACGTATAACACCGGATCTAAATCTTAATCAAGATTGATACTGAGACGAAACTGATACAAACCAGTACAGATACTGAGTCAAAAACAGACATAACTAATACATAACAGAATCGGACACTAAACATAGTCAGAAGCATACTTAACCCAATACTGATCGGAAACATAAGCAGATGCGTACAAAACATATCAAATATATCAGATACTGAACTTATTCACATACAGAAACATATACTAACTTACACGACAGATATATCAACAACTATGTCGTGTAACATGGAAGCACCCAAAGCCATAAACAGAACAGACTTGTACACAGCTAGCTAGTCCATGCACCTATGAGATGGTGAGTGTGGCGTTCACCCATTATTCCATCTCCAGACTAACAAACACAGACTCAGAGCAAAGATCGATCTATACGCCTCTAGGGGCCAAGGTGCTACACAAGCACAAGCTAGAGACGCCGTGAACTTTTATTACGCACTGTCACGATAAGTGCCATGCCGTTGATGCCCAAACGGCAAGCCAAACATGCTCGGGTGACAGAGTACAAATACTAAGGCCTTGTAAAGAATCTTCAGGCAACTAAAATAAAACTAACGGGAACATGCGACCATGAATACAAGTCTGAGGTATGGCATGCTACAACATAATAACAATCAAACCAGACGATACCAGAGATAACGGACAATTTCCAAAACACTAAAAGGTATTAAAATAACATAATAAAGAATTATTGAAGACTGACCACGATGAAAAAAAAAATACATAATACAAATTAATGGATACAAATTTATATTTATACTATGATGAAAATGAAACGGAATCCGTACCTTAGGCTTCGCAAAGCAAAACAAAATTTAGGGCATCCTTAATGAATACGAAAACCTACATTTTAGTTATCTCAAATTAGAGTTACCGAACCTAGATTACAATATCCAATTCAATTGTTGATTAACGTTCCAACGACTTAGAGTTTCATACTTAACATATTTCTTGTCCAAGAAACCATTAACTTATGGCTTGAATACATAATTGGTACTGAATTACATTTTATCTGCTAAAATGTTTGTAAATAATTTTAATATATATATATATATATATATAGGGTAGGGCTAGATAGAAAACCCTATCTATATAAAAAACCCTAGAAAACCCAACCTCCCGACATTTTTTTTTTTGAAAAAAATAACACATGTAATATACATGTTTTTAAGAGTTTTGGGTCAAAAAAATCAAAAAAGCGCCGAAGGGATAATTTAAAAAAAAAAATTCAGCAACTTTCAGCATTTTTGTCTAACACATGTTAGGCACTGAATTTTGTTTATTTTTTTTTTAAATCCCTTCGGCGCTTTTTTGTTTTTTTGGCCCAAAATACTCTAAAACATGTATATTACATGTGTAATTTTTTTCAAAAAAAAAAATGTCGGGAGGTTGGGTAAAAATGGGGGGAGATTTGGGTTTCCAGAGTTTTCTAAGAATTTGAGGGTTTTCTGTCTAGCATTACCCTATATATATATATATATAGAGAGAGAGAGAGAGAGAAAGGTTAACGTACAAAACTGCTTAACGTACGTTAACGTACGCGACGAAAAACAACATGCGTGATTAAGTTTATAACGTGCGTTATTATATATTTGATCAAAATCCAATGCGTGATTACACACATGTATGCGTGATTATATCCAAGTTGCTGAAAGCGTGATTAGGTTTCATCAGTTTTGTACGTGCGTGATTTTCATATTAACGTGCGTAAATTTGTCGCGTACGTTAACGTACGTTAAGCCGTGAAGTACATTATACTTGTTCTATATATATATATATATATATATATATATATATATATAGGGTAGGGATATGGTAAAAAGTGTCTAAAATGTAAGAAGGGTAAGAAGTGTTTTAAACCATTGGATATTTGATCTAATGGTTGAGATCAATAGGGTATAAAATGTAAATTGTGTTTTAATTAGAAGGACCTTATGTAAAAATTGAAGGGCAATAGTGACTTTTCCAACGTTTCAAAATATGGTAACCGTTTCAAAACCCCCATCAACCTTCCTAACGATCAGCGAATTATATGGTAACCAGCGAATTATATGGTAACCGTCATCAATCTCCAAAAAATCAATGAATTTCATCATACTTTATCATCAATAGATCTATAATCAGATTCATGGCGTGGTGTTTTAAAAAACTGGAAAAATTGACTATGATTCAGGTCATGGTGTTTTATCTGGAGGCATTGTTCATGTCGTGGTGTTTTATACGCTTATGATTCAAGTCATGGTGTTTTATCTGGAGACATTGTTCATGGCGTAGTGTTTTATCAATAGAAAACGTTCACAGATTTTAAAACACCATGACTATGATTCAAGTCATGGTGTTTTATCTGGAGACATTGTTCATGGCGTGGTGTTTTAAAACATCTATGATTCAAGTCATGGTGTTTTATCAGGAGACATTGTTCATGGCGTGGTGTTTTATCAATACAAAAACATCCCCAGATTTTAAAACACCATGACTATGATTCAAGTCATGGTGTTTTATCTGTAGACATTGTTCATGGTGTGGTGTTTTAAAACATCTATGATTCAAGTCATGGTGTTTTATATGGAGACATTGTATAATCAGATTCATGGCGTGGTGTTTTAAAATAACTGGATAAATTGACTATGATTCAAGTCATGGTGTTTTATCTAGAATCCAGAAAACATTGTATTGTGCATACATCCATGGTGTTTTAACATCTGGACAATCAAAATACAAAACATTCCAATATTTTAAAACACCATGACCATGATTCAAGTCACGATCAGAAATGAGGATGACGAAGATGAAAGACAATGACGGTGAATGATTTGTGGAGACGAAAGAAATTGGTGACGGTGGTCGGAGATGCATGTGTGTTCAAATCGGAGAAGATGACGTGAAGATGATGATGAAACAATCAATCCCTAAAAATTCTCATGGCTAGTTTTTTTTTTTCAGTTATATTGTGAATCAATTAATTGACAAAAATGTACAATTACTAATCTACCCTTTTGAATTAATTAAGATGAGGGACACTTGTCATTCCAAGATTATTTCTTACACTTCTTACAAAAGATGGACTTTTTACAGGATCCTTTACCTATATATATATATATATATATATATATATATATATATATATATATATATATATATATTATGATGCTACAAAAGATATGTCATGTTAGTTATAAAAAATATATATTATATTAGTTAAAAAAATAACTCAGTACTATAGGTATTCAATTTATTTATAAATCACCAAATTTAACTAATTATTAAGATATCGATATCAATACCTTCGTTGTAAGATTTTGCTTATGAAACCCATAACTCATATCTCGTTTAAGTTATATTTCAAAATATATTTGTTAGTTTAATAACACCATATACTTATGTATACCATACAATAATGTAAATGCTACATATATAACTAATAATACTATATATCCTCAATTGTTTATTCAAATCTCACTTACTGATTTTTGTGGGTTCAGCCGAACAAACAACAACTTCTGCCCACACATGCAAGGTTTCAAAGCCCTTTAGTTATTACAGTTCTTAGTCGTCGGAAAATCATATACCAGAAACAACCCACCCTAACCCGAATCGGAAACTTAACCGGAAAATCAAATAAGTAAGGTTGGTTGGTTTGTTCACCTTGTAGATTGAAACAACGAAGTGGGAACAGTGGCGGCGATAACCGATACCCAGAAGATGATAGCGACTATAAATCTAGTTCATGGCGAAGTTGCAATCATGGCGGTGTCGGAATACAAAGATGATGGCGGTGGTGTTGTTGCGTGCAGTGACTGTGGACCAAGCTAGTTCGATGGGGGAAGTTGTTACAGCGGCGAAGACGTCCGAAATCAAGATCGGCGCTGCGGTATATATATATATATATATATATATATATATATATATATATATATATATATATAAAGTATATCGTACATTACGGCTTAACGTACTTCACGTACGACAACGTGCGTGATTTGTTCTATAACATGCGTGATTAATGTTTTCAATATGCGTGATTATTGTGTTTCAACATGCGTGATTTTGAATTTTTGAGTTATAACGTGCGTGATTTTAAAATGAACGTACGTAATTACCTGTCGTACGTGATGTATGTTAAGCCGTAATGTACGTTAACCTTCCTCTATATATCTATACCTTATAATAAAACAAAACAAACTTAAGCCACATGGCATATGTTTAAACCACTTATTGCCACCTGGCATTCTATTACAACTCTTTTTTTTGTTTTAGGCGGGATCACCAATTCCCATCCTTTTTCCCCTTCTCTTTCCATCTTCTCACAATCAAAATCCCTAAATCTCAGCCGACATCACATTGGCGATTTCTACTATGGCGCTTTCATGTGTAGATATCATCCAATTTCCCCTGAATCCACGCCTCTCACCCTTTACTCTCATCCCCTAAAACACAAACCCTAAAACTCTTCATGTTCCATCACAATTCGCAAGCAAGCAGGTTAGATTCTCCATTTTTTGTTCATTTTTTCAATCGATAATCTTTATACGAACTCTAATAGATTACTCTTGAAACCCTAATATTGATGTATATATATTGGTTGATCGATTAGGGTTTTAAAAACCCAAACTTTTTAATCTAATCGATTATTCTTGAAACCCTAACGTTGATTTAACATGTATTTGTACATCTAGGAGTGATACAATTCGACTTAATTTTTACCCTAAATCGTTCTAGGGTTTTGAGTTTTTTTTTTTAATTCGGTTAACTTTGTTTTAGAATAATCTCTGATTCGATTTTGATGCTACAAAGTTTTATGTTTTATGGTCTTATAGATAACCTATGTTTGATGATTCAATTTGTATTCTGATGTTCATTGTTCCAGATTTGTTTATGTATTGCGTGATGATGATGAAGGTTGATGATTTGATTTGTATTCTGTTGCCTTGGCAAGTTGAAATAGGTAATATCGTATTCTAAAAGTATGCAATAAAATCATACTTGCCAAACAGGAAAAAGTTAATGAAAAAGTCATTAGAATAATTATAACAATTAAGAGGATGGCAACTGATTTTTGGTGTCCTTAAAATCATTTTTTGTTCTTTATTTTAAATGTCACTGCAATTGATTTGCTTTTAATATCTTATATATGACCACATTTATTTGATTTAGACCGGTTTCAGATTGGAGTTGGAAAACTGTTTAATGTTTTTTTTTCTGTTAGTTGTTAAATCGTATATGTTATTTGATGGTTTATGTTTTTAATCATATGCATCCCGGTCTCAGTCCCCTTCTCAAAGTAGTAAAGTTATTAATGATGACGGTTAGGGATGGTGGGAGGGTTTTTTAAACGGTATTGCCATTCAATTTGGGCCGATTAGTCGGACAACTTATTAATGATGACAATTAGGGATGGTGGGAAGCTTTCTATATTAGCTGATTCCTGGATTAGCTGTTGTTGGTTATGCAGTAGAAACCCTTCACAAATCCATAACTAACTTATTTGGTAGTACTGTTAAGCTTGTGATTCATGAATCATATTCAGGTATTCACAGGCAAGGATTCCTATCGTGAAGGGGGAACCAATAGAAAGGCTTGGGAAATTGAAGTATGTATGATGACAAAATCTATGATACCAAAAACTTTAACCCTTTATTACATCTTTTTACTCAGATACATCTTTAACTTTTTCTATTTGCTTTTTTTTTTTGTCTCTCAACAGTACAACTATTATATATTGGATGTTTGATGGCTTGACAAGTTCTTATTTACAGCCACCACTACTACCGATTATCTGTAATTTCCGAAATGGCTTCGTATGATCTCCAAATTAGGGTTTGGGGGCGTTGATGCACAAAGAAGGTACTCACTTAATTAATATCACCCATTGTTTTCAATTTTGTTTTCTATACTGTTACACCTATATTAACTTAATTTGTGCCCACATGATTTTTGGCTTGCCCATCAGCATTTGTTTTACTGATTTGTTAAACATGATTAAAAAGGTTATATACTGATGATATGGTTGATGAGAATTAGTTTAAAATGCATTTTAAATTTTCACATGTTGCATCTTATAATTCCATTATTTGCTTTTCCATTTGTAGATGTTACCAAGGCCATGGATTTCTGGGGACGATCCTCTTGAATCATTTGACTGATTCTATATGTGAATTATTTCTATCCAACTTTTTATTTATGGTTTGTTAAAAATCATCATGTTCTCCGCTGCAGAGCGCAAGTCCTCTCGGCTCTGGAAATTCAGAAAATAGCGACCATTGGGAGGCTGGTATGAGAAAATGGATGAATAGGTTATAACAGTTTATAGTCTAATATGTAAAAATGGCTAGAGAGATGCAGCTTCTGATCAAGTCTTTTCAGAGGTAACATTTCTTCCTTGGAATCGATTATAATCTTTATTGATTTGTAAATCTATTTTCATGTTCATCTTTGTGAATTCTAATTTTAGAGAAGTCAGGATTGATTATTAGTTGATTATAGATTGATATGCATATACACATAATCACTCATTAGTACACCAGATTAACAACAAAGCATTTGTTTTTTGTCAGGTCCTACCAAATTATTCATTTGTCAAGATTGTAGCACCTTAGGCACATGTTGGTTATCCTATTTAATGTTGCAGTTGCGTAGGCGCAAGGCATAGAAAACCGTAATAGTAGGAAAAATAAATAAAATATAGAACACGCGTTAAAAGAAACGTTACTAAAAATGGGTATGAGGCAACTGAAGTGGGCACCTCTTGCATCTAAAGTGCACCTTGGTGCGTTTTGCGCTTTTGACTACTATAATCCTAAGTCTCTTCGGTGTCAGAAATTTTTAACAATGTATTTAATGAGTGGGTTTGTTTTTATTTTTGAAAACATGAATAAATTAAGTATGTTTTTTGTACACATGCTTTTAGAAGTTGCTACACATTCAGAATATGATTTGCTTACATGACATTTAACGAGTGGGTTTGTTTTTCTTTTCTCAGATTATTTTTTATTTAAACCGAATGTTTTACAAGATTTTATTTATTTTGCAGAGAATCATATTTATCATATGGTAATGAACCGTTAATCAAAGTCAAGAGAAATAGGTAGGTGTCGAAGGAGTTGTTGCTTGCAACATTGAGTATCATGTTGATGAGCATGGTTTGTTACTTCGTTTGGTAGGGCTTGCAGTAATTAAGCAATCGTTAGTAGTAACAATCATTATAACGGCACCACTAGGTATACATTTTCTAATTTTGAGCCCTAATTTTGATTTACATTTGTTACGTAATTATGTTAATATCTATTGATGTGTATTAACTGTAATTAAATGTAATTAGTACTCTATCTCACACTTTAGATACAATTGTAGATGTTGCTTTACGTTTGGTCCATTTAATAACAACCCATGTCGATACAATTGTTTTTGTTACGGGCAAAATCTAATTACGGGTCAAAACTGTAGAATTAGCTGCAGGGGTATTTTGGGTATTTTTTATATAATTGAAAATCGCAAATTGTGAAAATGGTCGGGGTACGAGTCAAAAAGGGTTCATGTTGGGTGGGTTACGCGTAAGACCATCATGCTAAACTATGTGTAATCTTGGTTCACAGATGCAAAGAGAAAAAAATTGCTTCATATGTACCTCCAAGTCATACATTTTCAACGGTAATTTCTTCATCTATATACATTGTTAGCCTTTTTTTACTCCATAACATATGAGGTTCTTACCTTGCAAATCAATATGTGCATGTTGAAGGCTTAACAAATTTTGTTTACTTTTGTAGGACACAAGATATGCCTAGAAAGACACCAAATGAACACCAAATAAAATGTTGTGGGACACAAGAATATGCCGCACAGTAGCAAATGGTAAAGGGAGACCAGAGACCACACCAATGGATCATGGCTTAGTAGATTTTCTAGAGATGCTGGTGAGTGTTAAGAGATTGATCTTGCGCATATCAAGCCCAAGTCCTGGTGTAACCTAAGCCTATTTCTGATTCAAATTTCATGAGCTATGGATGTTTACGGTCCGGTTTTGTTGGCTTTTAGTTCAAATTGTGAGCTTTGATAAACTAAAACCGAAACCGAGCTGTTGAAAATTAAACCTGAACCAACCTAAACCTTTATTAATGGTTTAGGTGTAATACTTATTATTTTAACAAATATATTCTAACATTATCATCTACAAAAAAAATATATTCTAACTTTTGCTGAGAAATCATAGTAATCTAATATGTTCGGTTGTCTTTTACCGTGTATAAAATCAAAATATTTAATGTCAGCGGTATTAATAAAGAAATTTTCTTTTACCAACCCGTGAAGCTTGCGGGTTCTTAGACTTAGACGTGAAGCCTAAGTTTGGAAAGGCCTAGAACAAAAATGATGATCTACCTGATGATTCAATGCCAGTAGATATTATATATTTGTGTTAAGCCACCCGCGAAAATCGCGGGATCTTAGACTAGTATATATATATATATATATATATATTTAGAGTGAATGTGTATTAAGACTTGCGAGACCAACTGTTAAGCCATGGATTGTTGAAGGAATACAAATAAGGTTTGAATGATAATCAATTTAATAAAAGAAACTCCAATCATGCCATTTTTTACGAAAGTCGTTTGATTGTAATATATATGGATATGAATTGTTTAGAAACTCTAAAAGATTTTTAATTAAAATTGTTAAATTCATCCTTAGGTTTAAGGAATCACCATAACTAACCTTCTAGTTTAATTATAATTTTAAATAACACCTTACTATTATAACCCAACTATATTAAATAAATATTATTATTATTATTACTATTTGTATTGCTTATTTGTTTATATAAAGAACGATATTGTTAAATGCTATTTACTCAAGAACTGTTCGGTTAAAACGATAACCGTTTAAACGGGTTTAAGAATGTATTAAACTCATTTAAAAACTACATAACTAATCAATATTTATTATTTTAGGGTTTTCAAATTTTCAGGTATTACAGAGTTGGAATATAATTTGATATAATTTTGATTTTTTACAGGGCAATGCCCGTGTATGCTTCAGAAAGTGGTGCCAACATAAGGGTTAAACTCGTATGGATTAACGCTAGGGTAAGCACTTAACCCCTTATGTAAATTGTGGTTGTAATGATATTGTAAATATTGACACCCTTTAGTTTAAACTTAAATCGCAATGGTTTTACATTTCTTGATATTTTTAATTGTGGTAGTGTCCACGTCAACCAGGAGGTACTGAATGCGGCTATTATGTGATGAAGTTCATGAAGGAGATAGCTTACAAAGGAGTTGAAATACTTGACAATGATAATGTAAGTTTAGGCATATTTTAGTATGTATATTAGAGAAATATGTACTTATATATCCAAACAAATGCTTAAATTCATATATTAGGATTAAATTTTGATTTTTAAGATTTATATTATTTAATTGTTGTCTCAGGTTGGGAAATGAGTAGAGGAATACTCGGCTGCGGATATGGATGGCATTCGTGAAGATTGGTCAAATTATGTGGTTAACTCTATTTTTAAGTTATAAATCGTATTTTAGGTGTTGATGATGTATTGACAAACAATTCTTTTTTTGTTAACGTTAAAATATTTGTAGTATACTTGACAAATAATTATGTAATGGATTGTTTTGGTATATATATGTGTGTATTTGTTTTATGAAAAAGATTTATTGTTTTTGTTATTATACATGTATCCAGGGCAAATTAGTAATTTTATAAAAAAAAATTATACAATTAAAAGCATGACACGCGTAAATGAATGTCATGCGTATGTGTCATAAATACTTATTATGAACGTGTGTCATTAAAAAGTGTCATAAAATGAGTGTTATGAATGTGTGTCATAAAATGGGTGTCTTAAAAAGAGTGTCATAAATGTGTGTCATTAACATTAAATGTGTATCATGAATGTGTGTCATTAAATGTGTGTCATTAAATGTGTGTCATAAAAACATGACACACAAATGCATGTCATGCTAAGTTTATGACTCCTCAATCAACGACTCGCATTTGCGTGTCATAAGGACCCTTTTATGACACGCAATGCATGTCAAGAAAAGTGTTTTTCTAGTAGTGTTCGGCAACGTTTCGATGTCGTTAATTTTTGTAATGGTTTTACGCCTCCGCCGCAACATGCGTGATTACGTTTCGATCTGCAAAGCAAAGTCCCTTGAATGTTCGGCCCGCTGCGAAGAGTGAGTTCATACCCACTAGTTATAAAGAACATTGTGAAACAAGCACATATGTATTGGTAGAGAGACAATATTCGAATCCTGGTTTTCGGCCGAGAGGTTTAGAATTAACCAGTTTTTTCGTATGATTGAAGTTGGTAGGTCACCGAAATTAACAAAACACTTATTGCATTATGGCTTGTACAATCACACAACATAATACACAAACTCGAATATCGATCGACACCATGATGATTATAAAATACAAATGCATATGGTCATCATTCTGAGCAACAATTCATACAAATTATACAAGAAGCACAAGTATTTCGTTAATTAAATTAAATTCAAATCTTATCAACAGTTGGTTGCAAAAAAAATAGTTGAATCACATAAATAGTGCATGATCATGATAAGAACGTCAATACATCATTTACAGCTAGCTACATGGCAACATAGTTTTGCCCAAATGATGATAAATTTAAGGTTATAAAATGCTTGGCTCGAATAGGAAACTCAAGTAGCATACTGACAGTTTCGTCTTAAATGATAATAAAAAGGATAAAAAAATAAATCACAATGTTGTGCATGCATTCTAGTGTGAGTATAAGAATTTTCTCTTTTTTTTTTTTTTTTTTTAACTGTAAACTAAATTTTATTCAACACTCAAAAGTTTTGCTAATACAAAATGGTTAGTAAGTAATTAAGCCAACCACCTCAAAATTTTAATCACCCATTACAATTTAAACATATTTATAAAGAAATCAAGATAAATTTTCGAAATTCACCCAATTGCTCCAATTCATATTATGTTTCTTCGCCCTGACTTTTTATCTATAGGAAAGAATTAGATTGTACACTTGATCTAAATGTCCATAAGGGAAGGGGGGTGGTCACTAGTGATAAAATTTCATCACTCACAATATCTAATCATGTTCCGCCATATCAGTAACCATTTTTCCGTCACTCACAACCTTTTTTAGTGGGGGTGGTCATCACTCACCACCACACCCAACAATTTCCCCCCAACCAACAATTACCCTCACAATAAAACCCATCACGACGTTGAAAAAATAACGAAATCATCAAACCGTGATTGTATCACACGTTATACAAGAGGTGGGGTGGGAATTTGTGATGTTCCACACGTTGAAGTTTGTATCACTCGTTATATCACTGACCGCCCCCTTAGGCCTAAAACCCCTACATAGTGCATGTAAATAAAACTTGTTTAAAATTTAATCACTTCCCTTATCATCAACACCACTTCACCCACACGATTTTTTCCAAAAATCCATCCATCCCAAAAAAAAAAAAAACATTAACTTTTTTTTCCCACATATTTAACATCTTTTATATTTATTCTTCATTAGAAATTTATTTAATATAATAAACTGTTCCATATTTAATTTTGTATGATTAAATTTAATAACTTAGTTTTAAATACTAAATATTTTAAAATAGAAAATATAATCATTTTTTATATATTTGCACAGTAAAATAAATAAATTTTAAATTAAGAGTTGATAAAGTTTAAATCATTACAATGCTTAACTAAAAGATTACAAAATTGCATAAAACAACATTTATGTTTCATCTAAACTACAGACTATACCTTTCATTTTAGAATTGGTCAAAACTAACCTTTATTTTCACATTTTTGATACATGGGTTAACCTTTAACACAAACTCTGTTTAATTTCTTGGTTAAGTTACCTCATATGCTTTGCATGTTAATGTATTATGGTCTTTTCGCATTTGTTAATACAAGTAATACATTTATTTATGTATTATTGTAATTTAGAGAAACCAAGGATTTGTTGTCCATCTCTCATTAGTTCCTCACATGCTTGGGGCCATAGAGCATACCACTTACATCATTTTCTTCCCTACCCTCCACCTCCATTCCCGGAACCCTAGTCCCCGTTGCCAAAACTGAAACCCCAACAATCACCATCTCTATATCTGGCAACTACAACAAGCAACTGCTGTCACTCCACAACACCACCCCGTCACCACCATGAGCAGATTCGACGTGTCCACATTCCTTCACTCATAAACAGGAAAAAATTCCAACTTCTCAATTACCCATACTTGAAGTCCGGATCTCGCAACTCATTTCAAATATCAAGAGAGTAATAAAGGAATTTGAAAATTTCATACACAAGTTTGTTGGATACAATTAACATATTAAATTCTAATGTCGAAAACCACAGTAAACGGGTCATTAAATTATTCACTGAAACCACTAAACTGAAAACTCTGCATTTCACTGTAGTATAATCCATAGTTATTAGAGAAAGTTTGATAATATACTGGATAATGAAACATTATCCAATAGACTCACATGTTCATATAAAAGCCCACACACCCCTTATAAAACTAAAATGAAGAATTGAAGATGGTCTATGTTGATGGGTTCGGATGTTGGGGAAGAAGGGACCTTAATATGATGAGTGTTTATGAGAAAGAGATAGAAAGATTGTTTAAAATAAAACTAATTTAAGAAGGGAAGTAAATGACCAAAAAGTTCATGCAGTCGCATGCGAGGTGACTTAACCAAGAAATTTAGCGGTGGTAGTGTTAAAGGTTGACCCCTATATCAAAATATGAACACAAAGGTCGGTTTTGACCGATCTCAAAGTAAAAGGTATATTCAGCAGTTTAGATAAGACATAAAGGTTGTTTTGTGCATTTTTACAAGTTTTATCAAAGCTTAATTACAATCGTTTTAAATTGACAAGCAATTAAAATGTAACAATTATAAACTTTAAGAATAAAAGAAAATGAATATTAAATGAAATAAAAAAAGTTGACTTGCCCCACCCATCTCATGGTCAACGAGTCCATATTGTTGCCTACGAAAAGAAAGACCGTTGATTTAGCCGTATAATGTAGCATCCATGATCTCTCCTATTTGTCATTGTCCCTTGATGTTTTTAGTCGTACTTAGGAATCTTATTACGAGTGTACTTGTTATTCTCAATAAAACACATAAGAGAATCGTTCTTGCATGTCATATATATATATATATATATATATATATATATATATATATATATATATATATATATATAGGGAGCCGCTAAAATGAAAACCACCTCCAGTTGTAAGAACCATGAGAACCAGTCTCCACCAATCAGGTGTTGCCAACAAAAAGGGTGTTTTGGTCTTTTTCCCCAAATGTTTAATCCCTCACTATCTCTCTTCATTAAATACCACCAGACACTTCTCTCTATAATATTCAAAATCATATCATTCTCTCTCTAAAAATCAAAACATCTCTCTTATCTCTTTGTCACCAAGATCTGCATATTCGTCGGACACATCTCCGGCCTCCCTTCCTCTCCGCCGTCTCTGCCACCCCACAGCTACCCCTCCACCGCCGCATTCGTCACAAAGATCTACATATTCGCCGGTGTTTCACCCCCTCAAAAACACGTCTGCAAATATTCGCCGGTGTGAAACCTTTGATGGAATACCCTCTCTCCTCCTTGTTAGTCGTTGTTGGTAAGACACAGATATCTTTGTGAGACACAAATATGGCGGTGGCGGTGGCGGTGCAGCGGCGGGGGTGGTGTTGCAGCTCCGGCTGAGAAAGAGGACGGCGGTGGTGGGATGCCGGCGGTGGGATGACTTTGAAGGTTGTTTCTCTCTCTAGTAAGATGTGCTCTCTCTCATCTCTCTCTCATTGAGGAGGAAGATGGTGTGAACACCTTCTGTGTGAGATGGGTTTTCTTGTTTTATGTTAAGGATGGTGTGGAACATTTTGATGGGTTTTTTTCTTCATTTTTTATTTTTTATGATTCCACATTTAGATGGGGGGTTTTCATGATTTCTTTGATTTGATGGGGTTTCTTTTGATTTGTGTTAAAGATGTAGATATACCTTCTGTGATGAGTTGGGTGAAGGTGGGTTTTTAATTTTTGGGTGAATCTTGGATTGAATCTGACCGGTCAACCTCCGGCCGGTCAACCTTCTGTGATGAGATGGGTGAAGGTGGGTTTCTTTTGATCGTTACTAGTTTAAATTGGAGGTGAATGATGGGTGAAGGTGGGTTTTTAATTTTTGGGTGAATCTTGGTTTGAATCTGGCCGGTCAACCTCCGGCCGGTCACCCACACCCCTGAAGCAACCTGATGGCGGACCCCCGGCCGGTCAACTTTTCGTGAGTCCAAAGGTTCAATATGTTTTTGTTGGGTGAATGTTGTTTTACCACTGATTTTTTGATGATGCTGGTTATTTGATCGGTTGGATCTGGGTGGCGATGATGAAAAAAAACCTAGATTTTAATGACGATGGCGTGGCAAGGTCGGCGGAGGGTAGGTTTTTGAACCTGCAACCCTGGTTTTGCAGCCTCTAATTATCGGAAAATCTGAGCCAAAACATTGTTTTTTTTAAGATTCCACTCGTTTTTTTTATTTTTGTTTTGTTGGGTTTTTATATTTTTTTTGAGGCGTCGATGATGATAACAATATATCTGAGACACCTCCCGAGTTTGCGATTTCTGGGTGCGATCGTTTTTGGGAAAAAAAAATTTTGTAAAAAAAAAAATTAAACCGTAAACTTTTTTAACGTAAACCGTTAACTTTTTTAACCTAAAACGTAAAAACATGAAGCGTAAAACATAAAAAGTTTTACGTAAAATGTAAAACGTAAAAAAGTTTAACGTAAAGTTTTAAACGTAAAATGTAAACTTTTTAACGTAAAACGTAAAATGTAAAAACTTTTACGTAAAACGTCAAAAGGTTTACGCAACACGTAAAAAGTTTTTTGGCGGTCGTAAAACGTAAAACGTAAAAAGTTTTACGTAAAACTTAAAAAGTTTTACGTAAAACGTAAAAAGTTTTACGTAAAACGAAAAAACTTTTACGTAAAACGTAAAACATAAAAAGTTTAACGTAAAACTTAAAACGTAAAAAGTTTAAAATTTTTTACGTAAAACGAAAAAAGTGTACAAAATGGGCGCGTTAAAAAAAGTGAAAAAAACGGCGCGGTAAACGGTGTGTAAATAACGTATAAAAAATTAGCGCGTTAAAAAACGCGGAAAAAACGGCGCGTTTAAAAAAACGACGCTTGAAAAAACGGCACGTAAAAAAATGGTGCGTTAAAAAACTTCGAAAAACGTAAACTTTTTAACGTAAAACGTAAAAAGTTTAACGTAAAACGTAAAGCGTAAAAAGTTTAACATAAAACGTAAAACATAAAAAACGTGTTAAAAAACGTTCAAAAAACGGTGCGTAAAAAAGTTGTAAAAAACGGCGCGTAAAAAACTTGTAAAAAACGACGCGTTAATAAACATCGAAAAACGGCGTGTTAAAAAACGTGTAAAAAACGGCGCATTAAAAAAACGTCGATTGAGAAAAAACGGCGCCTTAAAAAAACGGCGCCTTAAAAAAACGTCGATTGAGAAAAACGGCGCCTTAAAAAAACACCACGTTAAAACGGGACGTAAAAAGCGTGAAAAACGGGGCGTAGAAAACGGCGCGTAAAAACATGACGGTAAAACGGCACGTAAAAAAATGGGGCGTAAAAAAAACGTAAAAACGGCGCGTGGAAAACCCGGGAAAAAAATGGTGCGTTAAAAAAACGTAAAACATTTTACGTAAAACGTAATTCGTAAAAAGTTTTATGTTAAACGTAAAAATTTTAACGTAAAACGTAAAAACTTTTACGTAAATCGTAAAACGTAAAAAGTTTAAATTTTTTAACGTAAAACGTAAAAAGTGTACAAAAGGGCGTGTTAAAAAAAGTGAAAAAAACGGCGCGTAAAAAATGGCGCGTTAAAAACGGCGCGTAAAAACGGCGTTAAAAAACGTAGCGTAAAAAACGGCGCGTTAAAAAACGGCGCGTTAAAAAACTTCGGAAAAACGGCGCGTAAAAAATGGCGCGTTAAAAAACGCCGATTGAGAAAAACGACGCCTTAAAAAAACGGTGCGTTAAAAAACGGCGCGTAAAAACGTAAAAATTTTAACGTAAAACGTAAAAGCTTTTACGTAAATCGTAAAACGTAAAAAGTTTAAAATTTTTAACGTAAAACGTAAAAAGTATACAAAAAGGGCGCGTTAAAAAAAGTGAAAAAAAAAACGGCGCGTAAAAACGGCGCATAAAAAACGGCGCGTTAAAAACGGCGCGTAAAAACGGCGCGTTAAAAAACGGCGCGTTAAAAAACTTCGGAAAAACGGCGCGTAAAAAATGGCGCGTTAAAAAACGCCGATTGAGAAAAACGACGCCTTAAAAAAACGGTGCGTTAAAAAACGGCGCGTAAAAACGGCGCGTAAAAACGGCGCGTAAAAAACGGCGCGTAAAAACGGCGCGTTAAAAACGGCGTGTTAAAAACGGCGCGTAAAAAACGGCGCGTAAAAAAAGGCGCGTAAAAAACGGCGCGTAAAAAACGGCGCGTAAAACGGCGCGTAAAAACGGCGCGTAAAAAACGGCGCGTAAAAACGACGCGTAAAAAACGGCGCGTAAAAACGGCGTTAAAAAAAGGCGCGTTAAAAAACGACGCGTCAAAAAAAGGTAAAAAGTTTAACGTAAAACTTAAATTGTAAAAATAATAAAAATCTTTAAAAAAAAATCTGAATTTAAAAATGTTTTTAATAAAGAAATTATGTTTAAAAAATAAAAGTAATAAAAATTATTTAATGAATAGGACAAAAAAGGTAATTTAAAATTAATATATATAAAAAGACAAAATAGAGTCATTTTACTTAAATACTCTTTTGGATTATAATATTAAAGACATAATAAGACAAAAAACTTTTAATATTAGTATTAACTAATTTTAATCACATCCATCCATCTAGTTAGGGCTGTTCAAATCGCTCGCCGCTCGTCGCTCGCTCGACGTTCGTTCGGAAATTGCTCGGAAAATGCTCGTTCGATTTGACGCTCGGTTGTAAACGAGCCGCTCTGCTCGGCTCGGTTCGGCTCGAATTATTATTTTAATTAGTATATATATATACATATACACATATATTTATAAACATGTATATACACATATATACACAAATATAAATTATACATACATACACACACATACACCTATATATATACACACACTTACACATACATATATACTTAAGTATAAATTAAATTTATAGTTTTATATGTACCAATCTATTAGATTTTGGTCAACTATATACAAATTTACAACTATATCTATACGTACTAGCTTAACCACGCCAATAAAAAATTAAAATCAAAACTAAAAGTTAAACCCTAAATCGATAAACGACAGTCTGTTCATCGCCTCAATGTTTCATGTCGTTACCCTAAGTCGATCGTCTCCTGTTCTCAACGTAATTGTTCGTGCAATATGATCATCGCCTCGTCAGCCACAACATTGTTATTCATAAGAAAAATATTATACCATGAAATGTGCATGTTTTTAAAGACATAAAAACTTGAGACCCAACATTGTCACTATCTCTCTCAGCAAATTTAAATTAGATGACATGGTTGTCCAAATCGCTCGAGCTTCGCTCGACGCTCGCTCGGAATTTTTACTGCTCGAAAAATGCTCGCTTGATTTGATGCTCGGTTTTAAATGAGCCGCTCCGCTCGGTTCGGTTTGTAAACGAGCCAAGCACGAGCAAAGGTCCGCTCGGTTCGGCTCGGCTCGTGAACAGCCCTACATCTAGTTGATCTAAGGGCCATAAAGTGGTTCCCATGGTTCTTACAACTAGAGATGGTTCTCATTTTAGCGATCCCCTATATATATATATATATATATATATATATATATATATATATATATATATATATATATATATATATATATATATATATATATAGGGATGGGTTAAAATGAAAACCACCTCCAGTTGCGAGAATTGTAGGAACCACTTATCCACCATTGATCTTTGGTGATGGATGGTTGAGATTAAAAGAAAATAAAATACATTTTTTAATCATTTTGTCTTACTACGTTTTTTATATTTTATTGTAATAAGGGTATTATGGTTTTTTGGCTATGTAATAAATCAAATAAAAAGACTCTTTCTCTCTGCTCTTTAATACATACCAGATTTTTTTTATAAAACACAATTTTTTCATAGATTTTTACAAAGCATTTTTTATAGTTTTTTTTAACTCTTTTACGACCCAATTTTAAAACTTTTTTTACGCCCTGTTTTTTACTTTCCGTTTTTTACACCCGGTTTTTATGCCAAAAATTTTTAACGCCAAACATTTGTAAACTTTTTTTACGCTAATTTTTTTTTTTACGAAAAAACATTCTTTTACGGAAAAACTTTTTTACGGCAAATTTTTTTACGACAAACATTTTTTGATGACAAATTTGTTAACGGGTTTAAACTTTTTTTACAACCCGGTTTTAAAACACTTTTTTTACGGTTTTAAATTTTTTTTTACGGTTTTAAAACATTCGACCCGGTTTCAAAACATTTTTTACGGGTTTAAAATTTTTTTACGCCAAATTTTTTACGGTTTTAAACTTTTCTACAAAAACCAAATTTTTTTACAAAAAAAAACACAATTTTTTTACAAAATACAAATTTTTTTACGGGTTTAAAATTTTTACATAAAAAAATTACGCCAAACAAATTTTTTTTTTACAAAACTTTTTTACAAAAAAACAAAATTTTTTTTACGCCAAACATCTGTTTACGCCCCGACCCTGATTTCGGGTTTGCGAAATTTGAGAATCTTAACAAACGAACTCACCCAAAAATCACGACTCAGTAGGTGTCTCAGGTAAGTTGAACTTATCATCATCGACTGAAAAGAAAAACCATAAAAACCAACAATAAAAATCAAAACCATGTGTGAATCTTGAAAAAAAAAAACGGGGGCTTGGCTCAAAGTTTCCAAAAACCTACCCTACACCATCCTTGACACGCCATCGTCATCAGTTGTCGGAAAACATGTTTCAAACTATCACTACCAATAAAAAAAATGTATGGATCTCAA
Source organism: Helianthus annuus (assembly GCF_002127325.2). Taxonomy (NCBI): domain Eukaryota; kingdom Viridiplantae; phylum Streptophyta; class Magnoliopsida; order Asterales; family Asteraceae; genus Helianthus; species Helianthus annuus. The sequence goes on from NC_035436.2 coordinate 148,657,235, forward strand.
CACAACCAAAACATAAAAACCAACTGATAATTCCATCTTTCCACCTTCAAAAGTTTCAAAACTAAAACCCCAACCATCACCATCTCTATATCTGGCAAATACAACAAGCAACTGCTGTCACTCCACAACACCACCCCGTCACCACCATGAGCAGATTCGACATTTCCACATTCCTTCACTCATAAAACAGGAAAAAATTTCAACTTCTCAATTACCCATACTTGAAGTCCGGATCTCGCAACTCATTCCAAATATCAAGAGAGTAATAAAGGAATTTGAAAATTTCATACACAACTTTGTTCGATACAATTAACATATTAAACTCTAAAGTTAAAAACCATAGTAAACGGGTTATTAAATTATTCACTGAAACCACTAAACTGAAAACTCTGCATTTCACTGTATTATAATCCATAGTTATTAGAGAAAGTTTAATAATATATTGGATAATGAAACATTATCCAATAAACTCACATGTTCATATAAAAGCCGACCACAGTCTAGAACCATGAAAGTACCATCTGAGAGCAAGTTAAGCTTCACAATTAACCTCCTGTCATTCGAGAGAATCACTAAACATATGGGAAGAACCATTAAACACTGTGTCCCTTAAATTGCATATGTAACGCACACCACAACTCAAGACATGAGCGGAATTACCATAAACACGCCTACATGACCCATCCTAAAAGCTTAAAGCTACTAACGATTAATAACCAATAAAGAGTTTATTAAAGATTATAAGACTTGCAAAACTACATTCAAGATGCAATTATTTCCTAGATTCTACAACCCAGAAACTACCGACAATCTTTCCGGTAAAGAATCAGTCTCTGACGGTATGATATTGAATATTATTTTAAATGACTAACCTACACACCCTTTATAAAACTAAAATGAAGATGGTCTATGTTGATAGGTTCGGATGTTGGGGAAGAAGGGGCCTTAATAAGATGAATGTTTTTGAGAAAGAGATAGAAAGATTGTTTAAAATAAAACTAGTTTAAGAAGGGAAGTAAAATGACCAAAAAGTTCTCGCATGCGAGGTGACTTAACCAAGAAATTTAACGGTGGTAGTGTTAAAGGTTGACCCCTATATCAAAATATGAACATAAAGGTTGGTTTTGACTGATCTTAAAGTAAAAGGTATATTCAGCAGTTTAGATAAGACATAAAGGTTGTTTTGTGCATTTTTACAAGTTTTATCAAAGCTTAATTACAATCGTTTTAAATATTGACAAGCAATAAAAAAGTAACAATTATAAACTTTAAGAATAATAGAAAATAAATATTAAATAAAATAAAAAAAAGTTGACTTGCCCCACCCATCTCATGGTCAACCAGTCCATATTGTTGCCTACGAAAAGAAAGACCGTTGACTTAGCCGTATAATGTAGCATCCATGGTCTTTCCTATCTGTCATTGTCCCTTGACGTTTTTAGTCGTACTTAAGAATCTTATTACGAGTGTACTTGTTATTCTCAATAAAACACATAAGAGAATCGTTCTTGCATGTCAAATATATATATGGATGTGTTAAAATGAAAACCACCTCCGTTGCGAGAATCGTGGGAACCACTTATCCACCATTGATCTTTGGTGATGGATGGTTGAGATTATAAGAAAATAAAATACATTTTTTAATCATTTTGTCTTATTATGTTTTTTATATTTTATTGTAATAAGGGTATTATGGTTATTTGGCTATGTAATAAATCAAATAAAAAGACTTTTTCTCTCTGCTCTTTAATACATACCAGATTTTTTTTTATAAAACACAATTTTTTCATAGATTTTTACAAAGCATTTTTTGTAGTTTTTTTTATACTTTTTTTACGACCCGATTTTAAAACTTTTTTTACGCCCTGTTTTTCCGCCCCCATTTTACGCCCCGTTTTTTACGCCCTTCTTTACACCCCGTTTTTTACTCCCCGCTTTTTTACACCCGGTTTTTATGCCAAAAATTTTTAACGCCAAACATTTGTAAACTTTTTTTACGCCAAATTTTTTTTTTACGAAAAACATTTTTTTACGGAAACTCTTTTTTAGGGGTCTAACCTTTTTTTACAACCCGGTTTTAAAACACTTTTTTAAGGTTTTAAAACATTTTTTTTCGGTTTTAAAAGTTTTTTTTACGACCTGGTTTTAAATTTTTTTTTACGGTTTTAAAACATTCGACCCGGTTTCAAAACATTTTTTTACGGGTTTAAATTTTTTTTACACCCATTTTTTTACGGTTTTAAACTTTTCTACAAAAACCAAATTTTTTTAGATTTTTTTTCCAAAATACAAATTTTTTTACGGGTGTAAACTTTTTTTAAAAAAAATTACGCCAAACAAATTTTTTTTTTTTTTACAAATTTTTTTTTACAAAACTTTTTTACAAAAAACAAAAATTTTTTTACGCCCCGACCCTGATTTCGGGTTTGCGAAATTTGAGAATCTTAACAAACGAACTCACTCAAAATCACGACTCAGTAGGTGTCTCAGATAAGTTAGATAAGTTGAACTTATCATCATCGACTGAAAAAAAGAACATAAAAACCAACAATACAAATCAAAACCATGTGTGAATCTTGAAAAAAAAACGAGGGTTTGGCTCAAAGTTTCCAATAATCATGGCTGCAAAGTAAGGTTATAGGTTCAAAAACCTACCCTACACCATCTTTGCCACGCGATCGTCATCAGTCGTAGAAAAACATGTTTTGAACTATCACTACCAATAAAAAAAATATATGGATCTCAACACAATCAAAACACAAAAACCAACTGATAATTCCATCTTTCCATGTTTCCACCTTCAAAAGTTTCAAACCCAACACAGAACTCTTGCATAAAAATATACTCATTCCTGAAATCCTACAAATTTAGATGCAGCAGACATTAATGTTGCATTTTTTATGCAATTAACATCACAAGAAACTAGATAAACATTCCTAATTTAGAAAATCTGCTCGAACAAACTAACTATGAAAACGGATAAAACACATACCTTCCTGCTCTATAGTTGTAAAATCCATTATTACCATTAGAGTGGTGAGATCCACCGGCACCACCGGGACCACCGCCACCAAACCCCGGCACCACCGGGATAGTCTACTGCAAACCGTTCCCGTTTAACTCAACCACAAATCTTCGAAATTATATGGCATCCCAAAATTATTCCAAAACTTCAACTTAAATCATAAGCACATCCTCTCTGTTTCTATTGAAAGATTCACAAACAAAGTGAAAAAGCCTCTGTTTTTATTGAAAGTTTCACATGTTAACCCTGGCAATCATCTCCTCCACCATTCCAACTTCAATTCCCCTCTATCAATCTCTCACATAACCTCTTCCAAAACCACATTCTTTGATCTTTCACTTTTGAAATCGCTCGAACAATCCCTCAAAAGCCGAAGCAGTGATTTCGCGCTTGTTTTAGCATTTCACCTCGAACAATCCGATGCGATGGCTAGAGTTCCGGCGACGATTTTGAAAACCCCCGCCGTCACATCATCACCCACGTCACCGACTTCTCCTGAAAACAACCTACATTGACCGGAAAAAGGCGGATCTAGAAAAAATTAGAAAGAGAAGAGATGGAGTTGGAGGTTCTTACCGGTAAACTCGTCGGACAAAATATACCACAGCAGCCGTCGTCGATGTAATGCCGTCGTCGGACACCACCGCGGCTGTCGCAAGACACCACCACTCCGCCGTCGTCATCGTGTCAGCATCATCAGCATCCTGCCCCCTCTCCCAACGACATTACAGCCGCCGAAAACCACCACCACAGCGTCGTTGCCGCAGTCTGTGGTGGTCCCTCATCATCTCCACCTTGAGCGCCTCTAAATGCCGCCACTGCACAACTCCCACCAACCACCTCCCACCACCGTCTTCCGACCAACCACCTCCCACCACCGTTTCAGATCTGAAGAGGTATGGTCCCAATTCCTTGCCTACATGGCAAGGACCACACCACTTTTTCCATCCTACATGGCGCACACATCAGCAAGCGAATCCAGAAGCTTCTAGAAGCTTCTGGAATATGGCAAGGTGGCACCAAAGATGCTCCCTCAGACAAAAAGGACAAAACATGTCACCATTCATCAAGCGCCATGAAGGCCTGTAACAAATCAAGGAGCAGACCGACATCAGCGGTACGACGTTCCCAGCATGGGCAAATATAGGCGCGCCACGTGTACCATTACCCTGACCACAGCAGAGGAGACCATGAGGATATTCCCCTTGGTCGGACAGCTGGCGCCCTACAACAGCTGGCGATGCTGCTCCCCCCTCTTGCACCATCCGGCTATAAATAGGACCCTTCACCATTCAGGTTGAACCATCTTACCCTCTATACTCTTACACTATACACACACTGTTTATCCCCCTCAGAACAGTACTTATTCTCACACCGGAGCCTGGTTAAGAGGGAACCCCATATTCCCCTCTTAACGAGACTAACGATGTTGCTGTTTTGCAGGATCTCAGTCATTTCACGAGCAGAGAAGGAGATTGAACCCACAGAAGAGACAATCCTACAGGTTATCCTCAGTGTTAACCTGTGTTTCATCATTGGCGCCATCCGCATTTTTGCAAAACCACCCTCATGTCTTTTCTATTCGAAAAACTCTTTGAAATGACATAAACAAACCCTTCCCACCAGGTGGACGGAGAAGTTTCTTCTTTTGAGGTCATTTCGGACACCGCACACGTCCAAAGAAGCCAGAGGAACGAAACAATCCAAGAAGGGCAGATAAATAATGAGTTCCCGGACATCTTTGGAAGTGCCTCCAGAGTTGTCAGTCAAAACACAACTGGAGCCACTTTCCAACCACCATCCAGGCTCATCACCCAAGTCACCAATGGAGCCACGTTCCAACTCCCGTCCGGGGCAGTTCAACAAACACCCCCACCAGTGCAAACACCAAACCATGGAGCCGGCTTCAGCTCCATCGGAACAAGCACAATTAAATTTCTCTGCACTTTTAAGGTTACCCGAAGGAAAAACTCTGGCTTCCTGGTATGCCGAACAAATGGCATCTATAAACCTTGTCTATACACAACTCAGCGCGCAACAGGCTTTGCTCCAAGCACAAGCCAACCAATCCGCATTTGTTATTCCACCGCAAAGGTCTCTGAGTACTCACATACCTCAACAGGCCAATGCATGGAATTTATGTCCAGATAAAGCACCAGTACCAAGCATCCGAAGGCCAAGCGCGCACGACACACGCGACACATACGGCGAAACTGAAAGCAACTATGTGTAGTATTCCCATCCACCGAGAAAACCAGTACAATTTCGTTTAGGTCCGCGCAACATAAACGACGAGTTCGATAGTTATAAAGAAGAAGACGACGAGACATACAAAGAAAGCACGGTGTTCAGCAGATTGCCACCAGAGCATGAGGCATACAAACCTCACAAGCGTGCAGGTTACAACCCAAAAGCAGAGCATGATTACACCTTGAGCTATCGTCCAGACGACATGGCTGAAAATTCAAAATTCATCAAAGAGATTGCCACAGCCGCTATTGACAAAACGAAACTGCCACACAACGTGGGCAAATACAACGGCTTGACAGATCCCGATGATCACCTCCAAGTCTTTAATGGCGCAGGAGCAACGGGTGGATGGAATTTACCAACTTGGTGTCATCTCTTCGCTCAAACCTTCGTCGGCGCAGCGCGCGTCTGGTTTGACAGCCTACCAGCAGGAAGGATCAAATCATGGATCGACTTTCGAGACAAGTTCCTCGCGCACTTCTCCCAGTAGCGCAGGCACACCAGAGATCCAGCTGATTACTTGAACATATGGAGAAAACACCACGAAAGCATGGAAGACTTCATCACCAGATACAACAAAGAATGTTTGGAAATTGAAGATGTAGGTGAGAAGATGATGCGCACACATTTCATGAGGGCAGTAAAATGTGATGATCTAATCAAGCGATTAAAAGGAAGGGACGGAGGACCCAAAGATTGGGAAACCTTCATTGAGGCAGCAAAGACCATTGCGCAAACTGACAAACAGTTGACCAGTGATGACAACCGTCAGCGCGGGTATAACCATAACGACCGGCACAACAAGAAGGGCAGAGGCCAATCATGGAAAACATCCAGTCATAGAGAAAGAAGCCCAGTAAAAGAAGACGCACGCCATACAATCAATCAGATCGCCCATCGAAAAGAAGTCAAAAGAGAAAACCGAGAAAAACAGTGGACACCCATAACAAAAACCCCTTCAGAGGTCTTGTCAACTGAGAACAACCAGTTCAAACCACCTCTGCAGATGCGAAACAAGAGGGGTCAAGACCCAAATCTTTTCCGTGAATTTCATAAAGAAACAGGCCACTTAACTGACGACTGCTTCAGTCTGAAACAGGAGATCGAAAGGGCCTTAAGAGACGGAAAGCTCACTCATCTGGTAAAAGGTGGAAAGCGCGACTACCACTAGATTCAAAGAAGAGAAGAAGGGCCAGACAACAAAAAACTCCGGAAATTAGAAACCCACATGGTTCAAGGGGGTCCACGAAGGCCAAGAAAGAATTACAACAAGCGCACACAAGATGACTCATGGCGCGAAAGACAAGTCGTTTTCCCTGTAGTAAGAGGAGGCCCAAGAGAAAGAAGACCCATAGTCATATCTGGGGTAATCGGTCATTATCAAACCGACTACATCTTCATCGATCCAGGGAGCACCGCGGACATCATATACGAGTAATGTTTCAATCAATTCAACCAAGAAGACAAGGCGCGCTTAGAACCAACTGGTTTCTGCAACGAAGCCGTCTTTCCTCTTGGACAGATATCATTCCCGGTGCTACTCTCAGATAGAAGAAATTCAAGAACAGAAGAAGTCACGTTCATGGTGCTGCCCGCACATTCAAGACACGATATCCTTCTGGGAAGAGAATCCCAAGGAGATTTCAGTATGATTTTCTCTAGACCACATTCGGCTATTGGATTCCCAACAGAAACAGGGATAGCTATTATATATGCAAGCAAAGAAGTCTTAGCAACGGATGAAATCCGACCAACAAAGGCAAGCAAACCAGCACCGCGCACAGAAGCCGAAAATGGGTGTTAAACAGCGCATACCCAGTACAAACAGTTACCTTGGGCCCTGCAATGTCTGATCTCACGCGCGCGGCGCTAAAAAAGTTGTTGTTTGTAAACATGGATGTGTTCGCCTGGACACCAGCCGACATGGTAGGTGTTCCACGGCATATAGCAGAACACCGATTAAATGTCTCAGAAAGTGCAAAACATGTGGTGCATGCCAAACGCCACTTGGGAGACAAAACACAACGCTATGCAAGAGCAAGTCATGGAACTGTTGAACGCCGGTATCATCAGAGAACTCCGATACTAAACTTGGGTGGCGAGCCCTGTAATGGTATTGAAACCAAATGGCAGTTGGAGAATGTGTGTAGATTACAAGGATCTGAACAAGGCATGCCCGCGCGACTGCTACGCCTTACCAGATATCGATGAGAAGATCGACTCTCTGGCAACATTCAGATGAAAATGTTTCCTTGACTGTTACAAGGGGTATCACCAGGTACAGATGGCCGTCCAAGACGAGAACCGCATTCCGCACGCCGACATGGCTGTACTGCTACACCAAAATGCCTTTCGGTCTAAAGAATGCAGGGGCGACCTATCAGAGATTGATGAACGAAACGTTCAGCGATGCCATCGGCAAATACATCAAAGTGCATATGGATGACTTGGTCATCATGAGTAAAGAGGAAAGTATGATGCTGATGAATATTCAGAAGACATTCGACACACTGCGCGGAGTAAGCATCAAGCTAAACCCAGCGAAATGTTCTTTCGGCATGGAAGAAGGAAAGTTCCTGGGTTTCATTGTCACGAAGGATGGTTTTAAAGTAAACCCCGAAAAGGTGCAAGTAATCGAGAGAATGCCTTCACCATCGACTATTAAAGAGATGCAAAAATTGGCAGGACGGTTGGCAGCACTCAACCGCTTCCTAGCCAATCACGCAGCTAAATCCTTCCCGTTTATCAAGACACTTCGCAACTGCATGAAGAAAAGCCAATTTCAGTAGACTCTGGAAGCCGAGAGCACATTCCGCGAGATGAAAGATTGTCTCATACGACTGCCAACATTGACGGCGCCAGTGAAAGGAGAACCCCTGGTATTATATCTGTCAGCATCTGATAAAGCAGTTGGAGCAGTTCTACTCGTCGATCGCCAAGGTGTTCAAATACCAGTTTACTATGTGTCTCGTACTCTGACCGACCCAAAAACTCGGTACGCCATACTGGAAAAACTAGTGCTGGCACTAATCCATGCATCAAGACGGCTGCGCAGGTACTTCGCCAACCACGTCATTCACGTATTAACAAATTACAACATTGGCAACATCCTTGCAAGGCCCGAGATTTCTGGAAGATTAGCAAAATGGGCGATAGAACTGGGAGGCCATAATGTGGTTTTCAGGCCGAGACCAGTAATCAAAGGCCAGGTGTTGGCCGATTTCATGATAGAAGTACCTGACGACAAAGATAGGGAGTGCAAGGCAATGGAGAAAGCTGAAAGGCAACATACGGAAGAACCATGGCTATTGTTCACAAATGGCACGTCCAATGAAGACGGTGCAGGCGCAGGGCTTAGGCTGGTAAGCCCTGACAAACATGAATTCACGTACGCCATAAGGCTAGATTTCAAAAGCACGAATAATGAAGCCGAATACGAAGCCTTTCTTGCCGGTTTGAGATTGGCAATCAAGATGGGAGTCAAACACATCGAGGCGCATGTGGACTCCATTTTAGTAGCCGGGAAAATCAATGGCCAGTACGAAGCCAAAGGAGACGTGATGGCGCTCTACTTGAATCAAGCAGAAACTTTGCTACAAAACTTCTATTCCTACAAGGTGCATCACATCAACCAGAGCGAGAATAAACCAGCAGACGCGTTAAGTAAACTCGCATCCACAAGCTTCCAGCACCTAGCCAAGGATGTATGCATCGAAGTTTTGAGCAACCCATCAGTACCACTAAGAGAAGTAAGCGTTATTCAGGTGGGAACAATGGGATGACTCCGATAATTATGTATCTCCAATCTGGAATACTCCCGGATAACAAAGCTGAGGCAAGAAAAGTGCAATACAAATCCGAACACTACCAGATGGTCGACGGAATATTGTATCGAAAATCCTACCTAGGACCATTGTTAAGATGTGTCGACCCAGAAGACGCGAACTACTTGATCAAAGAAGTACATGAGGGAATCTGTGGCATACACGCCAGACCGAGAATAGTGGTAGCAAAAGTGATGAATGTCGGGTACTACTGGCCCGGAATGCACCTAGACGTAGTAATGGTTTTGAGAAAGTGCAGCGGCTGCCAGAGGCACGCCCCGAAAACAATGCGCCCCAAAAACGAACTGGTCCCAGTAACAACGGCGTGGCCGTTTCAACAGTGGGGGATAGATATGGTTGGCCCTTTCCCAGAAGCCCCAGGCGCAGTTAAATTCATAATAGTCGCAGTCGACTATTTCACAAAATGGGTAGAAGCAAAAGCACTCGCGTCAACCACATCTATTGTAGTTAGAAGGTTCATCTGAGAGCAGATCATATGTCGTTTCGGGCTACCACTAAGAATTATCACCGACAATGGGATGAATTTTGCTGCAGAAGATCTTCAACGATGGTTCAAAGAGTTACACATAGAGCATACCTTCTCCTCGGTTGCGCACCCGCAGGGGAATGGTCAAGTGGAAGTCGTTAACAAGAGCATTATCGACGGCATCAAAACACGACTGGGAGAGCAAAGAAGAGGTTGGGTTGACGAATTGTCCAGCATATTATGGGCCCATAGGACGATGCCCAAAACAAGCAACGGAGAGACGCCGTTCAGCTTAGTCTATGGGTCCGAGGCTGTGATACCAGCAGAGATCGGATTGCCGTCACCAAGAATGCTCTCCATGGATGTGATCAACAACGAAGAAGAAAGGAGGTTAGCCCTTAAACTCCTAGAAGAAAGGAGAGAGATGGCGACAATCAATGAAGCAAAATACAAAACAAAGCTGGAAAAGTATTATAACTCCAAAGTCCGAATCTGTACTTTCAATCTGGGAGATTACGTCCTGAGGGATAATGAGGCGTCTAACGCCGAAAAACCCGGAAAATTAGCTCCCAAATGGGAGGGGCCTTATGTGGTAGATGCAGTACTCGGAAAAGTGGCATATAAGCTACGCACCCTGGATAACAAAGAAGTCCCAAGAACCTGGAATGCTCAACAGTTAAGAAGATGCTACATGTAAACAGCCAAAATTTTTATGTACTTGTAACGGCCGCGCGCCAACACATTTAGCACTAATACAAGAAGTGTTTGGCTATACTTTTTTCATGCGAATTTCTTGTCACAACTGCATATATTACTTCGGGCATACACGACTCAACGGGATGAGGAATCCTGAATAACTGGTTTTTCATAAGAATTTTTGTAAATACTTTACTGCTTTTCATAAAAATCAAAAACATAAAAAAAAATTGAAAAATCAAAAACATAAAAAAAAATAGAAAAATCAAAAATGAGTTATCACTGTGTGAAAAGAAGAAATGATAGTACATCAGCAAGTTAGACTGTCACACTGAACTTGAAATTAAATTGCTTAAGTGTGATAGCAGCTTCATTATATGATGCACCAGTAGGCAAAAAGCATGAAATAATCAACTTACCAATGTGATATAAAAACTTAAATGAACAGAATATGAGTGGGGAACACATCAGTGGTGTATGGTTTAATGACCTTAATTCTTGCGTTGATAGATTGCCAAAATCTGAAGTTTTGGGTCTTTATACTGTTGTTTCATCTAGGGATATTTTGGCTGTCTGTCTGTTAGAACTAAAATTGTACATGACCCCAGGAAAGATAGTCACTTGGAATTAGCTCATTTCTATTTGAATGTCTGTATGTTTTCCCGATACACACAATTTTGATCTGATTCTGAAATCTTATCTGAAAAAAGTCGTGTACCTCCTCTGCTGCATCCAGATATATGCTGACCTAGAGGTGCTAGGCAACGACAGCTTCTGCTGCATCCAGATACATGCTGACCTAGCTGTTCGTTGTCGCGCTATAGATCTAATACACCCGAAAGAGGCCCTCAAGTGCCCAAAAGAAACCCAAGAAACCTATATCAAACTGAGAAAATCTCATTTGATCTGTATATTATACCATCTCTACTAAAGATCTATTCTGTTCTCTTCTCAACCTATTCCCAGTTAAGATTTCAGAAATCTGGATTGGACTTGTGAAATATGTGGTAGGGAAGATACTTGCATGATAGAGTGTGTTGTTTATATTTCCAGGATTTGATTAGTATTTATTTGGGTGTTCATAGTTAAGCAATCAATACATGATAAAACAGATTATATGCAGAACTAGATACAGTCAGGATATCTTAAAGGATGAATTCAGTATACTCACCTACTACGATGAATCTTTGTGCATACCTTGACCGCGGGGGTATATCCTGATGTGGGACATGCTATTATTTCAGAAATTAAAATTACCTTAACGTATCATATGGTAATGGTACTTGAAATGTTCATGCATTTTGTTTAAGAGGACAAACATACTGGTAATCGTCTTGAACTGCTTTTCACTAAAACATTAAGAATAATCTAATTGTGTGAAACAGTTTGATTGTGCTGATATGATCTTCTTACCAGTGATTCTCACAAAAATAGAGTGTTTATTGCTTTTGTATTTACTTGCTTTCAGAAAATATAAAAATCCAAAAATAGTGTCTTTTCCTGTTTCAATTCTTAATGTACGAAAAACTGTTATTCTTGGAGGAATTGTTACTGATAGGGGGAGACGGTGTTAGTAAGTGAGCTCAAAATTTTCAATCAGGCAGGTTCTTTTGTGTTGGACAAAAAGTTTTGTGTGTTGGTGATAAGTTGAAAATGATTAATCTGTAATACAGTTTAACTAATCTCTTGAAAAATAATAATTTATGTAACTTATGTTGAAAAATTCTTATGGTTTCTCGAGATGTTTGTTTTATAGTATACAGATTGAAGCGGTTTGTTGCTGAGAAGTTGCTGAGAAGTTGCTGTGAAGTGTGAAGATGAGAGTTTGATTGAATGCATGGTAGAACCTCCTTTCTATATTGCAGACAATGTTGAAGAGTTTGAAGATTGCTCTGCAAATGCTAAACTGGAGTTTACTCAAGTGCTAACGTGTTGAAGATTTGGTGATTGGATGCATCAGCTTAGGGGGAGTCTGTTGCTGACAGAAGCTATTGAAGCTGAAGCTATCCAAAGACCAAAGACAGTGCAAGACTACTTGAAGATTGCAAGAAGACCGAAGACAAAGTTTTGACTCAAGACAAAATATTTATGAAGCTATTGTCAAGGGGGAGTTTGTTGGTGCATATTTGTGACAACAGCTTAGATTTGGTCTTTGGATATCTTGTAATTAGTTAAACGATAAACGGTTAGCGGGTTTAGCTTTGTAATAGTGAGATTATAGTGTTTAGGCTAAACTAAACCCATTTGGGTCAAGGGGAAACGAATTGGGCTTTGCCCATGTTGCAAACCCTAGCCCAAATAGTAAACCTTGTGTTATATAAACAAGGTTAGGCTTTAGGGTTTAGGTTAATCAGTTAATCAGCCAAAACAGAGTTTGAGAGACATTGAAATTCGTGAGAATTAGGGTTTGGACGAATTTGAGTGTGTGAGGATCTTGATTGATTGTAATCAGTTAGATAGTTAATCAATAAAGATCCGGTTTGAAAGTGATTGCTGATTTCTGTTTCTACACGTTTTCTGCTAATTTTGATCAAGAGGATTCCGCACTCTTGATTGGAAAGACGATTCTGTGATGATCCATACACATCAAGGGGACCTACAATTACGTGAATCCTACACACGACTTTGAGGGCAGACCACGTCGAACAGAATATGTGAACATGCAAGATAATGATAAAAAGATGTATGAGGCTGAAAAGAGAGCCTTGGCTGCAATCAAAATGTCGTTGCCTGATAGCATCAAACATACCTTCAAAAAGTACACTAACTCAAAGGATATGTGGGATGCTTTGGAGAAAAGATACGCTGGTAATGCTGATGTCAAAAAGAACAAGATTGATCTACTGAAGAAGCAGTTTGCTGTTTTCAAGTACATGAAGCATGAGTCTCTTGAAGACGTCATTACTCGTTACTACCATCTGATGTCAGAAATGGACAATTATGAGATCGATTGCTATTCTGACGTAGAGAAGAATGACAAGCTGCTAGATGCTTTGCCTACTAAGTGGGATATCTACACTTTAATGATCAAAGGTGAAGCAGATTATGAAACTAAAGAGCTTGAAGAGGTTGTAGGAAAGTTGAGAGCTTATGAGCTCAGCATGAAGAAGAAAGATACTGGATATGATCAGGTTCAAGATCCGGCAGTGTACAATGGGCTTACATCTTCTTCATCTCACAACGCTTCTAGCGACTCTGCTACTGCGTTTTTATCATGTGAGAATGAGCAGGTTATGGTGAATCAGGATGGTGATGTGTGTTTTGTTGCTGCTTCAGGAGGATCATCAGGAGTTAAGAAATCGTCAGCTTCTAAGCAGAGTACTACTGCCAAGTCAATGCCAATGAGTGTGAAGTCTGCTGAAGAGCATCTGGCTCTGCTTGCTTCGTTTGTTGCCTCCTATGAAAACTATATTCAGGGAAAGATTTCTGATCCTGCTACTTTAGATGAAGACTATGATCAGATTGACCCTGATGATCTTGAAGAGATGGATTTGCAATGGCAAATGGCCATGATTTCTAGGCGTGTGAAAAGGTTCATGAGCAGAACAGGAAGAAAGTTTGTGGGAAGGAGCGTTGGTTTCGACAAGACCAAAGTGAGGTGCTTTAATTGTCAAAGTTATGGGCACTTTGCTAGGGAATGTCAGAAACAAAAGCAAGATAATTCGAGCCAGAGTTCAAACAACAGGAATGCATCAAGCAACTCTAGCTCAAAGGCGTTGATCTCTACTGCAAGAGAGGGTTCATACGATTGGAGCATTCACTTAGAAAATGATGGGAATGTCACTCAAGCATTCATGGCAGAGATTACTCCAATCGATGATGGTGAAGCTAAAGTAGATGATGCAGAAGTGAAAGTGGATGCTGAGGTGAAGGTAGAGAATAGAGCTGAAGAAAAGAAGGTTGATCAGACAACAGGTGCTGAAGATGAAAAACAACAGTCTGAATATGAAAAAGAAGCTGAGGAAAAGGATGCTAAGTATAAACAATTGGAAGCTCAGCTTGCAGCTCTAATGGCCAACCTTGACAAACAAACAGCAGAGGTAAAATCTAATTCTGTGTGTTTAAAATGTCGTGAACTGCAGGGTGAGGTTGACAGGTTGTCTGCACAAAACAAAAGTTTGGTAAGCGAAATGTCTAACATTAAAGAATCAAACTTTTTTGCTAAAAGTAACGAAACGTCATACTTGAAGAAAATAAAAGGTTATGAAAGTGAACTTGAAGCCGTAACCTGCAAATTAAATGAAAAACTTCAAGTCATTGACTTAGCTCATGACATGATGGCTGAAAAAACAAAAGAAATTTCTGATAAAAACAAAGAGTTGTCAGATGCTCAACTCAGAATTGTTGAACTTGAAAAGAAATTGGGTCAATTCAGGGATTCTGCTTTTGTTATGAAACACATGATGGGTGGGTTAAAGAAGAGTAATGACAAGACTAGTGTGGGATTTCAAGGCTTTAATGAAGTCCCACCCCCTCTTAGTCATGATTATTCATTCCTACCTGATGAAGATGAGCTAACAAATTTCATGTCAACAGCACCAAGTAGTTCCACAGCAAGTCGAGGAGAGGAGTCTGCGAGAGATGAGGCCAAGAAGGATAATAACAGCAAACCTGTTTTGAAAACGAAAACTTCACATCCTAGGAATAAAAACTCAACTTCTGTTAAAAAGATTAGTTTTGTTCAAGGAAGTGACATGAAAAACGAAACAGCTGTTATTGAAAATGAATCGAACGTAGAGTTTGCAAAAAATAAAAACAAACAAAATTCTGAAATTAAGCAAACTGAACCAAATCCTTCTGTGGCATCATCATCAAAGCCTGAATCTAGTTCAAAGGCTTCAGATAAGAAGTCTTCGAAAAGGATGTCGTGCTTCAAATGTCATACCAAAGGACATGTAGCTAGCTGCTGTCCTAACAAAAAGAATGAAGCACAGGTGGATGAGAGGAAGAGAGAGAAGTCACCAGAGAAGAATGGTGATAAGCAGGAGAGAGAGTCCAACTCTCCAAAGCAATCTGCTCCTAAGAAACCAGAGATAGTTGTTGTTGGTGTGGATAAGGCTGAAAAAGGAACTCCACAAGTTCCTCGTTTTCAAAGAAATCAACCTAGATTTCAGCCTAGATCTCCACCAAGCAGATTTGAGAGACCTAGAAGCAGTTCACCAAGAATGAACAATCAAAATACAAATAATTTCAGAAGTCAAGGTCAATATCAAAATCGATACCAAAATAATGGTGGTCGAAATTTTTATAACAATGGCTTTAGAAATTATAACTATAATGCTTCTTGGAATCAAAATCCAAATTTTCAAAGGTCAAATAGTCCAAACACACATAGGAACCCTCAGGACCAAAGACCTAGTGGAAGTCAAAATCAATTTCCAACAGGTCTAAGATCCAAGACTCCAGTTAGGAGTAATGGATATTGGATGGACGTTCCGGTGGTTGGTGAATTTGGACGACCCAAGACCATTAAGGCTTGGGTCCCCCAATCTAACTAATTTCTTGGTTGGTGTGTGCAGGAGCTGCTAAGGAGGATTATCAACTTGTGGTATGTTGATAGTGGCTGCTCCAGGCACATGACGGGGGATGCGAGGTTGTCGACTGAATTTGAAGAATATGATGGAGGACAAGTGAATTTTGCGGGTGCAAAAGGTGGTAGAATTACAGGCCGAGGAAAGGTGACCAATGGGAAGATCACACTGGACAAAGTAAACTATGTTGAGCAGCTTAAACACAATCTTATGAGCTTGTCACAAGTCTGCGACAAGGGTCACTCGGTCCATTTTACCAAGAATGAAGCATTAGTGTTGAAACCAGGTTTGAAGATACCGGACGATTGGATAGTCATGCGAGCGCCAAGGAGAAATGACACTTATGTCATGGACATGGGTGCTAAGGATCCAACTGCAGTGGTGGCGTGTTTACTATCAAAAGCATCTGAAGCTGAATCGATGTTGTGGCACAGACGCATGGCCCATATTCACTATCGCAAAATGAACTATCTTGTTAAAAATGAGCTAGTGAAAGGGGTTCCATTGCGGAGGTTTCAAGTGGAAGACAAATGTCTTCCATGTCAAAAGGGAAAACAACACAAGAAACCTCATAAATCAAAAACAGTAAATTCCATAGATGCCCCTTACGAATTACTTCACATGGATTTATTCGGTCCAGTGAACGTGAGGAGCATAGGTGGAAAGTACTATTGTTTAGTTGTCACTGATGATTACTCACGTTATTCATGGGTTTTCTTTTTAGGTACAAAAGATGAGACGGCAGAGATGTTGATAGATCTTTTTACAAAATTGGAAAACGTCCATGATGCAAAGATCAAGAGGATAAGGAGTGATAATGGCACGGAGTTCAAGAATCGTATTCTGGATCTCTACTGTCTTCGCAAGGGAATTGAACATCAATATTCTGCTCCTTATACGCCTCAACAGAATGGAGTTGCTGAGAGGAAAAACAGGACGTTGATTGAAGCCGCTAGGACGATGCTTTCAGATTCGAAGCTACCAGTTCTTTTCTGGGGAGAAGCTGTGAATACAGCTTGCTATGTCCTAAACAAAGTTTTGACTGTTAAACGTTTTAACAAAACTTGTCATGAATTAATGTTTAACAAGAAACCAAACTTAGAAGGCTTTGAACCATTTGGATTACCCTGCACCATTGTGCGAAATAAAGATAAACAAAAATTCGGTGAGGTGGCTGACGAGGGCTACTTTCTAGGTTATGTACCTGGCGCACCAAATAAAAGGGTTTTTAATCTAAAAACTGGTAAAATTGAGGTTGTGTTTAATGTAGAAATTACTTCTTACAAACCTCAACAGTCAACGAGTGGACCAGCTATATTATATGATTATGAAAGTGTTTTTAAATCATTTAATATTCCTGAGTTTTCCAATGCAGATGAGTCTCAGCTGATTCAAACAGTGATAAATGGTGATGATGAAGGCGAGTTCATGCCTAGATCGAATGTTGATACAACAGATGCTCCGGGACCTTCCCAAGATGCTGCTGATACTGATTCAAGTGACGATGAACCCGAACCCAATCAGGGGGAGGATTTCATTAATCCGTTTGCGGATCAGCATATTCAGGGGGAGGTTGGATCAAACCTTGGTGACAATTTGGAAGTCGATGCTGTTGCTACTACACGAGCAAATAGAGATCATCCAGTTGACATGATTCTTGGAGATCCTGCTGCAGGTGTTCAGACAAGAAGAAGCATAGCAGCGAATACTGGTTTATTTGTGTCGATTGAGAAGACTGGGATTGTGAACGAATGCTTGTATAGTTGCTTTATTTCCCAAGAGGAGCCGAAGAACATTCATATGGCTCTTAAAGACAATTCATGGGTTGAAGCTATGCAAGAGGAATTGGCCCAGTTTGCTAAGTTGAAGGTTTGGGAGTTGGTTGATCTTCCTAAAGGTGAAAGAGAGATTGGCACTAAATGGGTGTTTAGGTGCAAGAAGGATGAAAGAGGTATAGTCACGCGAAACAAGGCTCGATTGGTGGTCAAAGGTTTCAATCAGCAAGAAGGGATTGATTACAATGAAGTGTTTGCACCAGTGGCAAGGTTGGAGGCAATTCGTTTGTTTCTGGCTTTCGGAACTTTCAAGGGCTTCAAAGTTTACCAACTAGACGTGAAGAATGCGTTTCTTTACGGGAAAGTCCAAGAAGTGGTGTATGTCTCACAACCAGATGGGTTCGTTGATCCAGATTATCCAGATCGAGTGTACAAACTTGATAAGGCTTTGTATGGGTTACATCAAGCTCCCAGGGCGTGGTACGAGACACTGTCTACACATCTGATAAAGAATGGTTTTGAAAGAGGTCAGATTGACAGTACACTGTTCATCAAGAGGAAGAAGGAAGATTTTCTGCTGGTACAGGTGTACGTGGATGACATCATCTTTGGGTCATCTGATGAAAGCATGTGTAAAGAGTTCGAGCAGGTGATGAAGAGCAAGTTCGAAATGAGTGCTATGGGTGAGCTGTCCTACTTTCTGGGATTACAAGTTGAACAGAAGGCGGATGGGATGTTTATTCATCAAACAAAGTATGTGTATGACATTTTGAGTCGGTTCAAAATGAATGATTGCACTACTTCCAACACACCCATATGTGAAAATCACAATCTTGGCCCAGATCATGAAAGTACTGAAGATGTTGATCCTACTCAATACAGGGCAATGATTGGTTCTCTAATGTACTTGACTGCTTCAAGACCCGACATCATGTTTGCTGTATGCTTGTGTGCCAGATATCAGGCGAATCCTAAAGAGTCACACATGAAAGCAGTGAAGCGAATTATTCGTTACTTGAAGGGGAAACCTAAACTTGGGTTGTGGTATCCAGCTGATAGTGATTTGACGTTTGTTGTTTACACTGACTCAGACTTTGGAGGATGCAAATCGAACAGAAAGTCTACAACAGGTGGTTGTCAGTTCTTAGGAGGCAGGATCGTGTCTTGGCAATGCAAGAAGCAATCCTGTGTGTCTACCTCTACGTGTGAAGCTGAATATATTGCTGCTGGAAGCTGCTGCTCTCAGGTTCTCTGGATTCAACAGCAGATGCGCGATTACGGTTTGGATTTCACTCGTACTCCTATTATGATAGACAATAATGCCACTATTTCAATAACTAATAATCCCGTGAACCACAGTCGTACAAAACATATTGACATACGTCATCATTTTATACGGGATTGTGCTGAAAAGAGACTAATTGAATTACATCGAGTCGACACAGAGGATAACCTGGCAGATCTTTATACTAAAGCATTTGACAGGGCTCGCTTTGAACACTTAGTCGAACTCAACGGGATGAGGAATCCTGAATAACTGGTTTTTCATAAGAATTTTTGTAAATACTTTACTGCTTTTCATAAAAATCAAAAACATAAAAAAAAAATTGAAAAATCAAAAACATAAAAAAGAATAGAAAAATCAAAAATGAGTTATCACTGTGTGAAAAGAAGAAATGATAGTACATCAGCAAGTTAGACTGTCACACTGAACTTGAAATTAAATTGCTTAAGTGTGATAGCAGCTTCATTATATGATGCACCAGTAGGCAAAAAGCATGAAATAATCAACTTACCAATGTGATATAAACTTAAATGAACTGAATATGAGTGGGGAACATAACAGTGATGTATGGTTTAATGACCTTAATTCTCGCGTTGATAGATTGCCAAAATCTGAAGTTTTGGGTCTTTATACTGTTGTTTCAACTAGGGATATCTTGGCTGTCTGTCTGTTAGAACTAAAATTGTACATGACCCCAGGAAAGATAGTCACTTGGAATTAGCTCATTTCTATTTGAATGTCTGTATATTTCCCGATACACACAATTTTGATCTGATTCTGAAATCTTCTCTGAAAAAAGTCGTGTACCTCCTCTGCTGCATCCAGATATATGCTGACCTGGAGGTGCTAGGCAACGACAGCTTCTGCTGCATCCAGATACATGCTGACCTAGCTGTACGTTGTCGCGCTATAGATCTAATACACCCGAAAGAGGCCCTCAAGTGCCCAAAAGAAACCCAAGAAACCTATATCAAACTGAGAAAATCTCATTTGATCTGTATATTATACCATCTCTCCTAAAGATCTATTCTGTTCTCTTCTCAACCTATTCCCAGTTAAGATTTCAGAACTCTGGATTGGACTTGTGAAAATATATGGTAGGGAAGATACTTGCATGATAGAGTGTGCTGTTTATATTTCCAGGATTTGATTTGTATTTAATTGGGTGTTCATGGTTACGAAATCAAAACATGTTAAAACAGTTTAAATGCAGAACTAGACACCGTCATGATATCTTAAAGGATGCCATCAGTATACTCACCTACTACGATGAATCTTTGTGCATACCTTGATCGCGGGGGTATATCCTGAAGTGGGACACACTAGTATATCAGAAATAAAATTACCTTAACGTATCATACGGTAATGGTACTTGAAATGTTCATGCATTTTGTTTAAGTGGACAAACATACTGGTAATCGTCTTGAACTGCTTTTCACGAAAAATTAAATAAAGAATTATCTAATAGTGTGAAACAGTTTGATTGTGCTGATATGATCTTCTTACCAGTGATTCTCACAAAAATAGAGTGTTTATTGTTTTTGTTATTTACTTGCTTTCAGAAAAATATAAAAATCCAAAAATAGTGTCTTTTTCTGTTTAAAATTCTTAACGTACGAAAAACTGTTATTCTTGGAGGAATTGTTACTGATAGGGGGAGACGGTGTTAGTAAGTGAGTTCAAATTTTAACTTCTGCAGGTTCTTGTGTGTTGAGCAAAATGTTTTGCGTGTTGATGACTTTGAAAGTGCTTAATCTGTGATACAGTTTAACTGTCTCTTGAAAAATAATAATTTATTTAACTTATGTTGAAAAATTCTTATGGTTTCTCGAGATGTTTGTTTTATAGTATACAGATTGAAGCGGGTTGTTGCTGAGAAGTTGCTGTGAAGTGTGAAGATGAGAGTTGGATTGGATGCATGGTAGAACCTCCTTTCTATATTGCAGACAAAGTTAAAGAGTTTGAAGATTGCTGTGCAAATGCTGAACTGGAGTTTACTCAAACGCTAACGTTTTGAAGATTTGGTGATTGGATGCATCAGCTTAGGGGGAGTCTGTTGCTGACAGAAGCTATTGAAGCTGAAGCTATCCAAAGACCAAAGACAGTGCAAGATTACTTGAAGATTGGAAGAAGACCGAAGACAAAGTTTTGACTCAAGACAAAGTTTTTATGAAGCTATTGTCAAGGGGGAGTTTGTTGGTGCATGTTTGTGACAACAGCTTAGATTTGGTCTTTGGATATCTTGTAATTAGTTAAATGATAAACAGTTAGCGGGTTTAGCTTTGTAATAGTTAGTTGTGATGTTTGGGCTAACTAAACCCAAAGGATTGGGTGATGGGGGGGCGAATTGGGCCTGTCCAATTCGCAGCCCAGGAGTCTTTAACCTAGCCCAGTTGTGAACCTTGTGTTATATAAACAAGGTTAGACATTAGGGTTAAGGTAAATCAGCCAAAACAGTTTGTGAGAGACATAATTTCGTGAGAGCACTAGCTTGGACGAATTTAGGGTTTGTGGTTAGGGTTTGATTGATTGTAATCAGTCTTGATAGTAAATCAATAAAACCCGGTTTGATTGGAATTGCTGTCTCTGTATTCTACACGTTTTCTGCTACAATCTGATCTAGAGGATTCCGCACTCTAGGTTAGATAGACGATTCTGTTAAAGATCCATAACAACAAGGGGACCTACACTTAGGAAACGTTGTAGACCCCCAAGGCCTGTCACAAACGAGTGCACAGCCGGGTCAAAAACACAACCAAAGCCTAAAAAACACCAAATAAATACTTCGTGCCCACATAAACACGAAAGCATCGAACACATGGTAAACAAACATTGTAAAGACCCCCAAAGCTGAACACAGCTGGGTCCACACAATAACCTGTAACTCGATCACTTCGTATTCACGAACCAACCTACGCACACAAACGACAGAATAAACGTTGTAACTAACACAACACAACCTGTCAGCGCTATCGTTCATTCGTGATGCCTAATCAAAGTAATTACATATGCACATATTGTGACGATAACAAAATTCACATACAAACAAAATACCAAGGATGAATATTAACATAAAAGATGCCATGCATAGCTAAACGTTCACAGGCAAACGCAGGTAACTTGTGCACAAAAATAAAGTTGAAATTGTTCATAAGATTGTCGGTTGGTTACAAGGCCATCCAAGGCCATACACGGCACGCAGGCCGGAATTCTTCATTCTTGATGACT
Organism: Helianthus annuus; assembly: GCF_002127325.2. NCBI lineage: Eukaryota > Viridiplantae > Streptophyta > Magnoliopsida > Asterales > Asteraceae > Helianthus > Helianthus annuus. Next base: position 148,679,336 of record NC_035436.2, read on the forward strand.
AGGGCCAGCACCTCTAGTCTCTTGTCCGTCATCACCAAGCGCTTTTTTCAGAAATGCAACAGCATCCGCTTTCCGGGACAACTTTTCAACAGCTTTCACAACGCCAAATTCAATAAACTCGTACTCACGGCGTTTGGCGGCGTACTTACCAGAACAATCTTCCTTGAACAATTCAAAATGGTAATCTTTCTCACCACTCGCCGCAGTAGCCCTGCCCTTGCTGTAGCCCTCCTTGCGACCGCTATTATATGTCGCTTGACCCAACTCAAACATGTAGTTGGCAAGCTCATGAGATTTCACAATACGCTCAGAAATCTACAAGAAACATACAGAAACATAAGAAAAACAGCAAATACAAAATAGCAACGGACATGTATAAAGGAAAGTACCAAAGGCACCGCGCGAGAAAGGAGCCTTTTGCAATCAGTAGAAACCTCCTCAGTCAGAAGCTTAGAAGCTTTACACTCCGCAACCTTCTTCTCACCAAATTCCTCCAACCTGGCTATACGCTGAACATACTCTTCTTCCTTTTTCTCAGACGCAACGCGCGCTTGCTCAGCTTCCTCGCTAATCTTCTTCTTTTCCCCCAGATGGCCTGACAATAGCATCGCGCTGAGACTGCATGTCTGCATTAGTACGCTTGCAAGCAGTCTTCCAATCCTTTTGCTTTTGAACATTGACCTGTTTCTCTTGCGCAAATTTCTGCTCAGCATCCGAAACCCTCCACAATAAACCCTTTTTCTCAGCATTAAATTTCTCTCTCTCTCCTCAGCAAAAGCCCTCTTCTCATTCTCAAACTCAAGAGTCTCCTCCCCCATCAGCTTCCATTCGCGAACAATCTCCTGGGAGGTAGCAAAGAAGTTAACCCCAACATGAATGTGATCATCTAAGAGATCAAATCGGTTACGCCTTTTCTGGAACAACCTCTCAGCAGGGGGAAGAGACAAGTTGAAGAATTCCTGACAGCTGGCATGGTCATTCATCCAGGAACCTTGGGTTAAATGCCATCGAGGGGCATGCGGCAAGTCATCACATGCTGGGTTATGGGTATCCCAGGACCCAGCTTGAATGTGTTCAAAATCCTGACCATGAGGAACCCCAGAGGTGCCACCACTACCAGGGGTCGGATGACGTCTGGTATAAATGGTCTGACAATGCGTAGCCTCACTAGACTCCGCTTCCGACTCAGCGCCCTTACCTCGACCGTCACCACCAGCATCACCAGCACCACCATCTTCTCCTGCTTGTTTCACTTCAAAAGGAATTTGTTTCTCCTTCTCAACCGGAACTTCAGGAGGAGTGGACAAACCAAAAGTCCTCGAAGGAGGAGAAGAGGAGGAGTAATGTTGGGATTGAACCCTATCAGAGGAACAAATAATTAAAGCCAAAACTGGATCAGAGCAGTGGATCCTGAATAAGCAGATGATTGATATACAAATCTCTCCCCTTGAAAGTGATTACAACTACTGATGACCTCCTATCTGCTGATCTTGCTAAACTGCTGACCCATAACTGCTGCTCAACTAAAGATCTGATGGAAGACTAAAGTCCTGCTGATTCAATCTACTGCCTTGAGTCAAGCACTGCTGATCCGGACAAGTGCTGCTGGGTTCACAACAGTAGAAGGTTGCAGCAGCTGTTCTAAAGTCTGTTTTGTAATAGAATGTATTAGAAGTAGTTAACACAAGCAGTGTGTGTATAGATCAGAGGTTAGAGTTTGTTAGGAGGTTAGATGTCACTTTCATGGTGACGTCAGCAAAGATGCTCAGTAGTTTGCAAGTGCCTATAAATAGTTCAGTACTTGGTACTGTTCTATTAGCTCTTTGCATCATTCGTCTTCTTTGCACGAACAAACTACTGAGCTCTGGCTGAGGGGGAGTTTGCAATCATTCATCAATCATTGTAATCGTGTTTGAAATAAATTCAGTCTTTCGGTTCATTGTGTAAAGATGTTTGATAAAAGTATTACTCTCGTTTGATTGTATGCAAAGTTTGTTTTCATCTTAATTTCCGCTGCACACTCATCCATCTTCATCTTATTTACAAACATAAAATACAATCAAAAACAAACTCAGATCCAACAATTGGTATCAGAGCTTGGACAGTCAAATTTGATTTAACAATCATTTTGACGTAAATAGTTCAGCTCAAAACAGTTGATACTGATCGTTTGTTCGTCGTTGAAAAACAGAGTAAGGATTAAGCACCATTAAAGTTGATTTCTCAGTACCTGTAAAACAACAAGAATGACGTCACAATCTCAGGACGATAAAAACAACATTGGTTCTCTTTTTAAACCACCTATGCTAAAAAGAAATGAGTACAACATCTGGCAGAGGAGGATGGGTCACATCCTCGCTCAACAAAGCACAGGTTGTTGGAAGTCTGTCATCTTTGGTCCTCATGTTCCTACAGTGCCAAGCGCTGAAGATGCTAAAAAACAAGTTCCAAAACCTGTTGAAAATTATACTGAAACGGATTATCAAAAATTTGAACTAGATGCTAAAGCATTTAGTATCATAGCATCAGCGCTGCCCAACGAAATATATGCTGGATTGTTACATTGTGACAATGCCAAAGAGTTGTGGGACGCTCTTAAGGAACAGTTCGGAGGTACCGAAGAAGTCATAGAAAACAATAGGGAAATCCTGAACCAACAGTATGAAACATTTTGTCATGTTAAAGGTGAATCACTGACGCAACAATTTGAGCGTTTCAGTTGTCTCATCAGTGAACTGAGGCTTGTTAAAACCACTTTTACAAACTCAACTCAAAACACCAGGTTCCTCAGGTCACTGTAACATTTGTGCTTGTAATCATTATGAACAGTTCAATTATCAATAAAACAATGTTATTTCATCCCAATGATTGTTTGATTGTGTTTTACATTTTTCATGTTTTGACTTTCGTTCAACTTCAAACTCTACATCGCTTTCTGGAGCATTATACGCAAACTGGTGCGTAAACGTACTCAGTTTAATGCGACAAATACTCCGGAACATCAACACATACTCAACATACCTTAAATAACCTTTACATAACTTAGAAATAAGTTTTAAAGGCTTTGGAATGGCAAAAACAAGATAATTCGCTTACAGGGACTAAACTTGACAAACTGTAAAAGTATGCCAATTTGAACTGTAACGATCATTCCGGAACATGCCCATAAGTTAAACATACCATAAATATCCTTTACATAGCTTAGAAATAGGCTTTGAGGGGTTTGGTATGCTAAAATAAACTTTTGGGTCATTCAGGGACTAAAAGTGTCAAAAAGTGCACAAGTTTGCACTTTTGCGCATAACTTACGTTCTGAATACATCCGGACATCCAAAAATTTATGTAAGCATCCTTATACTATGCCTTAGTGTTTGGCATGAGAAAAATCCATTCGTCGCGTCATTTGGATCGTCTTTCGCGCTTATGCACATTCCGTCGTAATTAAGCGAACATCGCGATCGTACGGCCAAACGAGCCAACATCCGGAACATTTTTGGGCATGTTTCATGTCCACAATGTTTAGGCATCATTTTGGGGCCTTAAAGATGACTTTACAGGTGTTAAAAGGGCTGGAAATAGCTTAAAAACGCAACAGGGGCCAAATATGTAAATTCTGCAAGTGGTGCAGATCAGACGGGGCCAGGCGACCCGCGTAAGACCTGCACACACTTTCACGCGGGCCGCGTAAGGATGTCTGAGAGAAAGATTTTGCATTTAATGCAGAATCTGGCCTTTCGTTCGATCAAGCGGTGATGCCTTTTCACCCAATGAAGAGCCAAGAGTCAAGTTCACTGAACTTAACCCCTGGACACATGTACGCACGAGATCAAGGCACGATATTCGATAAAACGATCCTAACGGTTCCACTTTTCCTATAAATACCCCCCCTTTAGTGTAAAAATCACAAAATCAGATCAAAATGCTCTAAGTTGATGCCTTTGCTTCATACCTGAGCTATTTGATCTAGATTAGCACTCGGGGACCCTCCGTAAGTCTTCTTTCGCTCTTTTATTCGCTTTTCGAGTCCGAAAGTCAACGTTTTGTTGACTTTCTGCATTGACCAGCTTATGGTCGATGCGAAGTTCATGGAACTTCATAACGTGAGCGTGATCACGATGGTTATGGTCCATAGTGACCATACCTACTGATCACCACGTTATCTAGGCTTAGTGACGAGTCATAGTTTCGGCCAAAATGTGCATTCTTGCATATTTTGTAACCAAACTACTCGTAGGCATCAAAGCCGTTTGTTTTGATGTCAAACCTGTTTCTAAACTTAGTTAAGCATGTTCTAACATGCTTAGCTCGTCACGTTTAGTATAGTGCTTATATGGGGTCGTAAGGTAAGCGATCTAAACCATCGCTTATACTTTCGAACCCGACCCATTTGGTCGATCTTTAGGATCCGACCAAACATATTAGGTGACCATAGCTATAACCTTCCGAGGTTATACCTTGTGGTCGCAATGTTAGGCGTTCCGAACGCGTTCTACGCGAATGACGCGTTAGGGTAGCGTAAGCTACCTAAACGGGTCGTGATGGACCGTAAGCACTTAGGTTAAGTTTCATTTTAGTATGTAGGCGTTGTTAAACCATATTACACGAGTCTCCATACTCGTTTGGTTTTCGAACCCGCGTACTGTCCGATCCTTCCGATTCGGTCCGGTATATTAACATAAGCTACCTATTAGGTGCCGTTGATATTCCGTGATCTTTAGCACTATTTGGTTATTATACAAGGAACTCAAAGCAATCTCAGGTGAGTACATTGGACCCCTCTTTTACTGTTTTCTAAACTGTTTTGGGGTGAGACACATGTGCCTATCTGTTACTTTCATGCTTTCCATGTTTTCACATCGTATATCTGCTATGCTCATTAGTACATTATAGTACATGATTTCACTACATTTTATGCTATGTATGCCCATTGTGTGCGTACTTAGTACATTGATTTACATAACATTTTTGCTGCATATGCTTACTCAGCATATGGGCACATCGATTTACATGAACATTTCTGTTGCATATGTTTACTCAGCATATGGACATACTGATTTACATGAACATTTCTGTTGCATATGTTTACTCAGCATATGGACACATTGATTTACATGAACATTTCTGCTGCATATGTTTACTCAGCATATGGGCACATTGATTTACATAACACTTCTGCTTAGTATGTTTACTTAGCATACTTAGTACAATTGTTTACATCACATGCCTTCATTTTGTTATGACATTTGGTTTGTTTAACATGGGACAATACATTCATTAACATTGATCACGCCGTTCGTTAGTAGGTAGTGGTACCATAGGAATTGACAACTCCCATTCCTGAAGTCCTGGGTTTGATAGGACTGGAAGGAATGACCGAATTCGATATACATAACTTAGATAAACCTTTAATTTGTTTAAGGGTTTATCGCCGCAGTCTCAAGGCTTGGATGTATGCATAGTTTACAATACCGCATAAATGTTAATATCAATAGAGCATGCATTTTTCCACAGAACATAACATTGATTTAAACCACGTGTTACTTCAACGACTTGTTTTGTGCAGTTTACATATGGTTTAAGTTGATACATTTCGCTTACCATACATGATACATTTTGGGATACATATTACATGATTTACATTGAACATAAACACGTCGACATTGACATACACATTCGGTCGTTTACATTTGAACATAAACATTTGACATGGTTTACAATAACACTTGACATTTGGTTTACACATGAACAATTTACATAGTGGATTGGTTTGGGTAAATGATTTAAGTAACGTGGCGTATGTAATATGATACAAACATGGTGGATACGCCGCTGGTACTTCCTATATATAAATGTTTGTATAATGTTACATATCGTGGCGTTATCTAAGCCATTTCAGTTTAGACATATTACATTTTACATAAATAACATATTCTTCACAAGACATTATCTTCATAAACAACTTATCTTATTCAACTCATTTTACTTGGTTATTCGTTTAACCTTGCACTTATCTATACATATCGTTTGATGTCATCGTTTTTCAAATGGTTTACAAAGCAAAACAAATTACAAGGTTCATGACTGACTGTTATTAAATATTTCTTTAAGCTCAAGTCATGAATCCCATTTTCACAAAAACTATGTATCTCACAGGCATTTTTATGCTGACGTACCTACTTTCACATGTGTTTTCAGGAGCTATTCCATAGGACGATGATCATGATTTTAGGGCGGACCTGTGCCTTAGAGTCTAAAAATGAAGTTTGAACTAGCTTAATTATGTTTTGATTTCCGTACTCTATTTCCAAGACAATGTAACACCTTTGTTTATAAATAAAATACAACTTGTATGCCATGGTTATGAAACAATTTAATTCTGCTCACAACACTCCCCGACGTTTTCCGCCGCGGTTGCATGTTATACGCGGTCGGGGTGTGACAGAAGAGTTGGTATCAGAGCCAATGGTTATAGGGAACTAGGTTATTAGTAATGCTTTGACCTAGACTATAAATTTAGGACCCTAACACAAGTTATCTTGTGTTTAGAGTTTAAAACATGCACATCACCTATCCTTAGGTGATAACCACAACGGGAACTTCGGTTCCGAATCCGCTTTGAAAATTAATCATCTGTTCTAGGATGATTGATTACTAGGTTTTGAACCCTCTATTATAAGGTTTTGAACCCCTTTGGATTTTCAAAAATCATGTCAAAGTTTTGGGTTAATAGTGTGAACATGTGCGAACTGGAAGGGTGAATGCCTGTACCCTGAGTTTTCTGTCTAAGGCTAGAGTGTTCGTACAAATCCACATAATCGGACCAGTCACTCTTACCTGGGAACTCTTGGGGTGAGTGTTCACTTATAGGCGAGCATGTCTTCGCGATACACTAATTCTGACCTATTTACTTTGACTAGACATTTCATATCGCTTGTTTGCATTGCGATGCATAACCACCATCTTTGCTTTTATTGATTCTGTTTCATCTCGTTCTCTACACCCAATCATCTCACTCGTTTCCTTTCATGTTTTCCTCTTCCAGAATGCCTCCTCGACGTGAACACCAAATAGCGACTGCTGAACTGGCAGAAATCATTGCGCAGCAGATGGCTGCTCAATTCCCGAATCTCTTTACTCAATGGAACCAGGCCAACAACAACAACAATGGTACATGCAAATACAAAGATTTTAACTCGGCTAAGCCACTCAAGTTTAGTGGTTCTGAGGGAGCAACTGGGCTTCTTCAGTGGTTCGAGAGCATCGAGAACACTTTCCGTCATGTTCAGTGTCCTGACAATCGCAAGGTCGAGTTTTCTTCGAGTGTGTTTCAGAAGAGGGCTCTTACGTGGTGGAACGGGGTTATGAGAGATCAAGGTGCAGAAGTTGCTCTAGCTCTGTCATGGGCTGAACTGAGAGCCCTTATGATGAAGGAGTTTTGTCCTCGTCATGAACAGCGAGCGTTGGAGAAAGAATTTGATGTTTTGAAGCAAGATAGTGGTGAGCACAGGGCTTATACAGATAGGTTTGAGGAGTTGAGTCTTCTTTGCCCAACTATGGTTACCCCACTCGACAAGGCTATCGAAAGGTACATCGACGGCCTGCCTGACTCAGTACAAGACATCCTTACTGGTAGCAACCCTACCACACTCCGTCAGGCAATCGAGTTATCGGTGACGTTGACTGAGTCGCAGATCCGAAAGAATAAACTACACAGGAAGGGTGACAAGGGCAAGAAGCAGTCGGCTGACAAGGAGGATAGTAAGAAAGGTCAGAACAAGAAGGGAAAGGACTCTGGTTCTTCAAGGGGGTCAAGGAAGCGTAAGGCTTCCCAAAATTTTGCTGTGACTGCCCAAGCTAACCAGGCAGCTCCCAACCAGCCTCCAGCAAAGAAGCCCTATTCAGGGAGTACACCTTTGTGCAATCGATGCAACAGTCACCACCAGCCACAATATCAGTGCCGTTTCTGTACTAACTGTGGGAAATCGGGTCATCTTGCCGATGTTTGTCGGTTTGCTCAGAATCACGCAGTCCAGAACCCTGCTCAACAGGTTGCTCAACAACAGGGTCAGGCTGCACGACCAAACTACCCACCAGGCGCATGTTATAATTGTGGGGATCTGACCGACTACAGAAATCGGTGTCCAAGACTAGTCAACCAGAACCAGAATGCAAACCAGAATCCGGCACCGGCTCGAGGACGAGTCTTCAACATGAATGCACAAGAAGCACAAGCAGACAACGAGGTGGTGAACGGTACGTTCTTTATTAATAATCAGCCAGCATCTGTTCTTTTTGATTCGGGTGCCGACAAGAGCTTTGTGTCATTGTCTTTTGAGACAATGCTTCGCGTGTCTAGAACGAAACTAGGTAAACCTTTGACAATAGAGGTTGCCAGTGGTGAACCCATTGTTCTTAATTCTGTTCTACGCAACTGCCAGTTGAACCTTAACGACCATATTTTTTCTATTGACCTCACGCCAATGCAACTTGGAAGCTTCGACGTTATAGTGGGAATGGATTGGTTATCCAAGCATCACGCAGAGATAATTTGTTCTGAGAAGATTATTCGTGTACCGCTGTCAACCGGCGAGATCCTGCAGGTTCGTGGTGAGAAGCCTGCCGGTGGTCTCAAACTCATGTCCTGTTTTAAAGCACGGAAGTATCTGCGAAAGCACTATGTGGCTTTCTTAGCACATGTTACAGCAGATAAAGGCAAGGGTAAGTCTATTTCAGATATTCCTGTCGTTCGGGATTATTCCGAAGTATTCCCTGAAGACTTACCTGGTCTACCTCCAGCACGCCAAGTCGAGTTCCGTATTGATCTCGTACCTGGTGCAAATCCCGTTGCCAGAGCTCCATATCGTCTTGCACCGTCCGAGATGCAAGAGTTGTCTAAACAACTGCAGGAACTCTCCGACAAAGGTTTTATCCGTCCTAGCTTTTCACCCTGGGGTGCTCCCGTTCTCTTTGTAAAGAAGAAGGATGGATCTTTTAGGATGTGTATCGATTATCGTGAGCTTAACAAGCTTACCATCAAGAATCGATATCCCCTACCTCGCATTGATGATCTCTTTGATCAATTGCAAGGTGCTTCTTATTTTTCAAAGATTGATCTACGATCTGGATATCATCAGCTTCGTGTGCATGAAGAAGACATTCCCAAGACAGCGTTCCGTACTCGTTATGGACATTATGAGTTCACAGTCATGCCATTCGGTTTGACTAATGCTCCTGCTGTTTTCATGGACTTAATGAATAGGGTCTGCAAACCTTACTTGGATAAGTTCATCATCGTTTTTATTGATGACATCTTGATATATTCTAAGACGCGAGCCGACCATGAGCAACATCTCCGTCTTACGTTGGAACTCCTAAAGAAAGAGCAACTTTTCGCCAAATTCTCCAAGTGTGAATTCTGGCTTAAGGAGGTTCAATTCTTGGGACATATTGTCAACGAACAAGGTATTCATGTAGATCCCTCCAAGATCAGTGCGATTAAGGATTGGGATACTCCTACTACCCCTACTGAAGTTCGTTCTTTTCTTGGTCTGGCGGGTTATTACCGCCGCTTCATTGAAAACTTCTCAAAGATTGCAGTTCCTCTAACTGCTCTAACTCAGAAGAACAAGCCATTTGAATGGGGAGTCAAACAAGAGGAAGCGTTTCAGACTTTGAAACAAAAGCTTTGCGACGCACCTGTCCTAACATTGCCTGAGGGCAACGATGATTTCGTCATTTATTGCGACGCATCTAAATTAGGACTTGGCTGCGTCCTGATGCAAAGAAACAAAGTCGTAGCATACGCATCAAGGCAGTTGAAGATACATGAAAAGAACTACACCACTCATGATCTTGAGTTGGGTGCAGTTGTCTTCGCTCTCAAAATCTGGAGACACTACTTGTATGGTACAAAATGTGTGGTTTTCACAGACCACAAAAGTCTTCAGCATATCTTCAATCAAAAAGAGCTCAACATGAGACAACGACGTTGGGTTGAACTTCTAAACGACTACGACTGCGAGATTCGCTACCATCCTGGTAAGGCGAATGTCGTAGCCGATGCATTGAGTCGCAAGGAACGTACTAAGCTTCATTGTGTACGTGTCCAATCTGTTATTCAAACTGATATCCAAGCCCGTATTTCTCAGGCTCAACAAGCTTGTGTTTCACAAGGTTTAATGGATAAGGAATTTCCTTATCACATAACTCCTGCTCTAGAGCTGAAGGACAATGGATCATATTACTTCATGGATCGTTTGTGGGTCCCAAGCCAAGATAATCTTCGTACCTTGCTTATGGATGAAGCCCATAAGTCTCGTTATTCTATTCATCCTGGCTCAGATAAGATGTATAAGGATCTTCGTATTCAGTATTGGTGGCCTGGTATGAAGAAAGACATTGCCTTATACGTATCCAAATGCCTTACTTGTCTAAAGGTTAAGGCTGAACATCAGCGTCCTTCTGGTTTATTAGAGCAACCAGAGATCCCAGTTTGGAAATGGGAAAACATTACTATGGATCTCATTACTAAACTTCCGCGCACAAAGAAAGGTCACGATGCCATCTGGGTAATCGTTGATCGTCTTACTAAATCAGCGCATTTCTTGCCAATCCGTGAGGATTATTCGGCTGAGAAACTTGCTCAAATCTACGTGGATGAAATTGTAGCTAGACATGGTGTTCCTTTGAGCATCATTTCTGACAGAGATGCTCGTTTCACTTCTCATTTTTGGAGAACCATGCAATCTGCTATGGGGTCCCAACTTAATTTGAGCACAGCCTATCATCCGCAAACGGATGGTCAATCTGAAAGGACAATCCAGACACTGGAGGACATGCTTAGAGCTTGTGTGATCGATTTTGGTGGTAGTTGGGATTCACATCTTCCATTGATTGAATTCCCCTACAACAACAGTTATCACTCCAGCATCAACATGGCTCCTTTGGAGGCTCTCTATGGTCGAAAATGTCGTTCACCAGTCTGCTGGAATGAGATCGGTGAGGCTCAGCTTACTGGACCTGCCATCATTCTAGAGACAACAGAAAAGGTAAAGAAAGTACGTGATAACCTTCAGACAGCTAGAAGCCGTCAGAAGAATTACGCGGACCTAAAACGCAAACCCTTGGATTTTCAAGTCGGTGATCGTGTATTACTTAAGGTCTCACCTTGGAAAGGTGTGATCAGATTTGGAAAGAAAGGAAAACTTGCACCTAGATACGTTGGACCATTTAAGATCGTCGAAAGAATCGGCAAGGTAGCCTACAGACTTGAGTTGCCTCCTGAACTTGGAAATGTTCATCCAACTTTTCACGTGTCCAATCTCAAGAGGTGTTTAGCTGATGAGAACCTCCACATACCGCTTGACGAAATTCGTGTTGATAAAACTCTGAAGTTTGTCGAGAAACCAGTGGAAATCATGGAACGTGAAGTCAAGTGGCTTAAACGCAAGCGCATTCCTTTGGTCAAGGTTCGTTGGGAATCTAAGCGTGGACCCGAGTTTACTTGGGAACGTGAAGATCAAATGAAGGCAAAATATCCGCATCTTTTTCAATCAGTTTCCTCTAAATAAATTTCGGGACGAAATTTCCACAAGTAGGGGAGACTGTAACATTTGTGCTTGTAATCATTATGAACAGTTCAATTATCAATAAAACAATGTTATTTCATCCCAATGATTGTTTGATTGTGTTTTACATTTTTCATGTTTTGACTTTCGTTCAACTTCAAACTCTACATCGCTTTCTGGAGCATTATACGCAAACTGGTGCGTAAACGTACTCATTTTAATGCGACAAATACTCCGGAACATCAACACATACTCAACATACCTTAAATAACCTTTACATAACTTAGAAATAAGTTTTAAAGGCTTTGGTATGGCAAAAACAAGATAATTCGCTTACAGGGACTAAACTTGACAAACTGTAAAAGTATGCCAATTTGAACTGTAACGATCATTCCGGAACATGCCCATAAGTTAAACATACCATAAATATCCTTTACATAGCTTAGAAATAGGCTTTGAGGGGTTTGGTATGCTAAAATAAACTTTTGGGTCATTCAGGGACTAAAAGTGTCAAAAAGTGCACAAGTTTGCACTTTTGCGCATAACTTACGTTCTGAATACATCCGGACATCCAAAAATTTATGTAAGCATCCTTATACTATGCCTTAGTGTTTGGCATGAGAAAAATCCATTCGTCGCGTCATTTGGATCGTCTTTCGCGCTTATGCACATTCCGTCGTAATTAAGCGAACATCGAGATCGTACGGCCAAACGAGCCAACATCCGGAACATTTTTGGGCATGTTTCATGTCCACAATGTTTAGGCATCAATTTGGGGCCTTAAAGATGACTTTACAGGTCTTAAAAGGGCTGGAAATAGCTTAAAAACGCAACAGGGGCCAAATATGTAAATTCTGCAAGTGGTGCAGATCAGACGGGGCCAGGCGACCCGCGTAAGACCTGCACACACTTTCACGTGGGCCGCGTAAGGATGTCTGACAGAAAGATTTTGCATTTAATGCAGAATCTGGCCTTTCGTTCGATCAAGGGGCGATGCCTTTTCACCCAATGAAGAGCCAAGAGTCAAGTTCACTGAACTTAACCCCTGGACACATGTACGCACGAGATCAAGGCACGATATTCGATAAAACGATCCTAACGGTTCCACTTTTCCTATAAATACCCCCCCTTTAGTGTAAAAATCACAAAATCAGATCAAAATGCTCTAAGTTGATGCCTTTGCTTCATACCTGAGCTATTTGATCTAGATTAGCACTCGGGGACCCTCCGTAAGTCTTCTTTCGCTCTTTTATTCGCTTTTCGAGTCCGAAAGTCAACGCTTTGTTGACTTTCTGCATTGACCAGCTTATGGTCGATGCGAAGTTCATGGAACTTCATAACGTGAGCGTGATCACGATGGTTATGGTCCATAGTGACCATACCTACTGATCACCACGTTATCTAGGTTTAGTGACGAGTCGTAGTTTCGGCCAAAATGTGCATTCTTGCATATTTTGTAACCAAACTACTCGTAGGCATCAAAGCCGTTTGTTTTGATGTCAAACCTGTTTCTAAACTTAGTTAAGCATGTTCTAACATGCTTAGCTCGTCACGTTTAGTATAGTGCTTATATAGGGTCGTAAGGTAAGCGATCTAAACCATCGCTTATACTTTCGAACCCGACCCATTTGGTCGATCTTTAGGATCCGACCAAACATATTAGGTGACCATAGCTATAACCTTCCGAGGTTATACCTTGTGGTCGCAATGTTAGGCGTTCCGAACGCGTTCTACGCGAATGACGCGTTAGGGTAGCGTAAGCTACCTAAACGGGTCGTGATGGACCGTAAGCACTTAGGTTAAGTTTCATTTTAGTATGTAGGCGTTGTTAAACCATATTACACGAGTCTCCATACTCGTTTGGTTTTCGAACCCGCGTACTGTCCGATCCTTCCGATTCGGTCCGGTATATTAACATAAGCTACCTATTAGGTGCCGTTGATATTCCGTGATCTTTAGCACTATTTGGTTATTATACAAGGAACTCAAAGCAATCTCAGGTGAGTACATTGGACCCCTCTTTTACTGTTTTCTAAACTGTTTTGGGGTGAGACACATGTGCCTATCTGTTACTTTCATGCTTTCCATGTTTTCACATCGTATATCTGCTATGCTCATTAGTACATTATAGTACATGATTTCACTACATTTTATGCTATGTATGCCCATTGTGTGCGTACTTAGTACATTGATTTACATAACATTTTTGCTGCATATGCTTACTCAGCATATGGGCACATCGATTTACATGAACATTTCTGTTGCATATGTTTACTCAGCATATGGACATACTGATTTACATGAACATTTCTGTTGCATATGTTTACTCAGCATATGGACACATTGATTTACATGAACATTTCTGCTGCATATGTTTACTCAGCATATGGGCACATTGATTTACATAACACTTCTGCTTAGTATGTTTACTTAGCATACTTAGTACAATTGTTTACATCACATGCCTTCATTTTGTTATGACATTTGGTTTGTTTAACATGGGACAATACATTCATTAACATTGATCACGCCGTTCGTTAGTAGGTAGTGGTACCATAGGAATTGACAACTCCCATTCCTGAAGTCCTGGGTTTGATAGGACTGGAAGGAATGACCGAATTTGATATACATAACTTAGATAAACCTTTAATTTGTTTAAGGGTTTATCGCCGCAGTCTCAAGGCTTGGATGTATGCATAGTTTACAATACCGCATAAATGTTAATATCAATAGAGCATGCATTTTTCCACAGAACATAACGTTGATTTAAACCACGTGTTACTTCAACGACTTGTTTTGTGCAGTTTACATATGGTTTAAGTTGATACATTTCGCTTACCATACATGATACATTTTGGGATACATATTACATGATTTACATTGAACATAAACACGTCGACATTGACATACACATTCGGTCGTTTACATTTGAACATAAACATTTGACATGGTTTACAATAACACTTGACATTTGGTTTACACATGAACAATTTACATAGTGGATTGGTTTGGGTAAATGATTTAAGTAACGTGGCGTATGTAATATGATACAAACATGGTGGATACGCCGCTGGTACTTCCTATATATAAATGTTTGTATAATGTTACATATCGTGGCGTTATCTAAGTCATTTCAGTTTAGACATATTACATTTTACATAAATAACATATTCTTCACAAGACATTATCTTCATAAACAACTTATCTTATTCAACTCATTTTACTTGGTTATTCGTTTAACCTTGCACTTATCTATACATATCGTTTGATGTCATCGTTTTTCAAATGGTTTACAAAGCAAAACAAATTACAAGGTTCATGACTGACTGTTATTAAATATTTCTTTAAGCTCAAGTCATGAATCCCATTTTCACAAAAACTATGTATCTCACAGGCATTTTTATGCTGACGTACCTACTTTCACATGTGTTTTCAGGAGCTATTCCATAGGACGATGATCATGATTTTAGGGCGGACCTGTGCCTTAGAGTCTAAAAATGAAGTTTGAACTAGGTTAATTATGTTTTGATTTCCGTACTCTATTTCCAAGACAATGTAACACCTTTGTTTATAAATAAAATACAACTTGTATGCCATGGTTATGAAACAATTTAATTCTGTTCACAACACTCCCCGACGTTTTCCGCCGCGGTTGCATGTTATACGCGGTCGGGGTGTGACAGTCACTGCCAGAAAAATGGGACACAATAGCTTTTGTCACCCGAAATTCACCTGAGTTCAAGGATCTGACCTTGACCCAACTCCATGGTCGACTCCTGACCTACGAAAGGGAGTTGAACCAGAAAAGGAAGTTACTAGAGTCAGGGAAAACCGTTGATGATTATTCATTCGGTAACACTGCTCTTCTGGGTCAAGAAGAATCTGGTGGTAGTGGTAAGGATCAGGGTTATGATCACTTCATTGACATAACTGCTGGTGCAAATTTTAACAACCCTGATCCTCACTCTACAGGTTATGCATTCACTGCAAATGAAAACCAGATGTCAGACAATTTAAGCTTTGAACTCAATGATCTACAGCATTTCGACCCCACTGATCTAGAGGAAATGGACATCCTGCACCAACTGGCCTTGCTAAGTATTAGAACTAGCAAGTTTTATAAAAGAACAGAAGGGTTGGGTTGGATAAAACGAAAATCAAGTGTTATAAGTGTAACAGGTTAGGACATTTTGCTAGAGAGTGTAGGAGTCAAACAACTGGTCCCATAATCACTCACCCTAGTTCAAATCCTAGACCTCAAAATCAAAACACTGTGCACTATGCCCAATATGCCCCAGCAGCACATGTGAACACTGCTCACTATGCTGTTGCTCCTGTGCCAGTGCATTATGTCCAAACAGCTACTCCACAGATCCAATATGTTCAAACCCCTGCTCCCCAGGCACAAGTGCAACCTGCACCACAAATCACTGCTCCAGTAGCAAAACAACCAGATCACAAAGTTTCTTTACTCAAGAATTTGTTGACTGGAGCAGTATGCCTGAAGACCTCAGTGATGAAAATTTTGCACTCTATGCTTCTAATGTTTCTTCTCATGATGAATTTTGTTTGATGGCATTAGAGTCAATACAGGAGGGGGTTGAATCTGAAGAGGAACAGCTGGCCTCTGAAACAGTGGATGAGGTGATTGAAGAAGTGGTTACTGCTGTGGCAAATGAAATACTGTTGGAAGAAAGTTCAGGCACCCTGATTGAACCACTGACAGATCCATGGTCCGAAGAAGAAAAGACAGGTGAGATAGAAGAGAGAGCTCAAGATGAGGAAGATCCTAAATGTGATTGTGCAATAATGGCTGCTGCAAAGGTATCACCTCAAGTTCTTGAAAAACTGTGTTCTGACAATTGCATTATTGCTTTTGCTAACATCAAAGAGGTGAATGAAAACCTTCGTGATAAAATCTTATCTGATGAAGTCATATTTGAAAGGTCTCTAAAAGAACTTAAAAACAAATTGGCTGAAAAAGAGAAAGAGATTTGCAGCATGAAAGAAGAGCAAAGCATAACCAAAAACCAACTTCAAACCTTGGTAGAAAAATACCAAGGTTGCAAAAAGGAGTTAGAATCCACCCAGATCACATGTGAGAGATGGGTGGAATCATGCAAAGGGTATGAAGTTATGCTTGAGAAACAGATAAAAAGCAATGTGAAATTTGGGGTTGGTTATAGAAAACATGATGATGAAAACACTGCTTTTGAAAAATCTGTTTCAACCACTGATGTAACTGCTGAGTTCATCCCCACAAATAAGAATGGCCAAGAAGTGAAAATCACTGACAAACTTGGTAACAAAATCACACTTGACAGACCAATGGGCCCCTCTGCTTTTGAGGAGATTGAAAATCATCAATTTAAACCAAAATGGTCTGATGAGTGTGATATTCTTGAAAATTTCAAGCCAATGGACTTTACATCAACTGATGGTGTTAAAGCTCTAAAAGCTAAAGTCATTCCTCTTAAGGACATCCCAGCAGTGGTCAAAACCTCTGCTGCAAAGGAGTCTGAAAAGAGGAAGAAGAAAGAAAAAATTGATAACTTGTTTTGTGAATTCTGTGAGAAGAGGAACCATCTAACAAAATATTGCTTCCACCTAAAAGCTTATGATTTAACTAAAACAAGTGTCACTACTTCAGCTGAAAGTTGCAGTGTTTGTGGTAAAACAAACCATAAAACTCAGGCATGGGTGTATCTGAAAAACTTTAATGAGAAGAAGAATGAGTACATGGCTAAAACATCCTTGAGTTCATCAGCATCATCACCATCTGTCAAATTCACAAAGAAACAACCACTGTTTGTACCAGTTCAAACAGCTGTCACAAGACAGCTGAACCAAACATCTGTCAAAAGAGATGTTTAGGTTACTGATGCACCTCCTGCCAATCAGTTCAGAAAAGGCAAGGAAAAACAGTCTTACCAAAGGATTCCAGACGTTTATGAGGTCTACAAAAAGCCCTCTAAACCCAGAGTGAATAGGCATCCTTTTGGGTATCAGCAGGTGATTGGTCAAGACCCTCAACAGTGGATAGCAAGAAACAGTACTAAAACTGTCCAAACCCCTGACCTAACCACTGTCCATCACTCTGCATCCATACCAGACACTGCTGAATCCCCATCCAAAGCCCTGTTGGCTTTGGAGCCCTTAATGAACTAATCCTTTTACTTCATGTGCAGGGAGCTTCTACATGCTTTGATAGTCTTTGGTATGTAGATAGTGGAGGCTCCAAGCACATGACAGGATGTAAAGCCCTCCTCAAAGACTTTAAAATCCATGGAGGGGGTGATATATACTTTGGAAATAATAGTAAAGGGAAAGTTCTGGGGTCTGGGACAGTGCAATCTGGTAATGTAAAATTTGAAAATGTCAATCTAATAGAAAATCTGAAATTCAACCTTCTGAGTGTATCTCAAATGAGTGACAAAGGGTTTGGGTCATTCTTCACAAAAGACTGTTGTAGGATTGTTGGACCAGAAATGGTCAAAAAGATTGAAGCAATAATAAAAAATGGTCAAACTAAACTTGTTGCTCAAAGAAGTGGCAATGTTTATGTTGTTGACATGTCTAAAGAGTGTCCTAGAGCTGATGCCTGTCTGTTCTCAGCTGCATCTAACAAAGAGACAGAACTTTGGCACAGAAGACTGGGGCACACAAATCTTAAGACAATAACAGAAATTTCAAAAAATGGTTTGGTAAGAGGCCTACCACAAAAATTGTTTTCATGTCCTGAACATTGCATTTCCTGTTTAAAAGGAAAACAACATAAAAGTTCTTACAAGTCCATTGAAGAGTCCAAAACAACCCAGTGTTTGCAAATGCTACACATGGATTTTTTTGGCCCAGTTCAAGTCATGAGCTTCAAAAAGAAAAGATATTGTTTGGTTATAGTTGATGACTTTTCTAGGTTTACATGGACTTTCTTTTTGCACTCTAAAGATGAACCTGCAGGCATTTTACAAGACTTTGTGACATAGGTTGAAAAGCAATTTGATCTTCCAGTAAAAAGCTTTAGGAGTGACAATGGCACAGAATTTAAAAATAAGGAGTTGGATGCCTTCTGTGTGAAGAAAGGGATTGTAAGGCAGTACAGCATCCCTAGAACACCAGAGCAAAATGGGGTTGTTGAAAGAAAGAACAGAACTTTGATTGAGGCTGCCAGAACTATGCTTGCAGATTCAGGTTTGCCATTAACTTTCTGGGCAGAGGCAGTAAACACTGCTTGCTATGTCCAGAACAGAGTTTTAATAAACCCCAGGCACAAAAAGACTGCCTATGAAATTCTGTATAAAATCAAACCACTGATCTCATAGTTCAAGGTGTTTGGCTGCCCATGCTTTATTTTGAACTTAAAAGATTCCATTTCAAAATTTGCAGCCAAATTGATTGTGGTTATTTTCTGGGATACTCAACCACTGCCAAGGCCTACAAAGTGTTCAATGCACGGACCAAGGTAGTGGAGGAGACTTTGGATGTAAAGTTTAATGAACTTTCATCAATGAAAATCCCAGCAAATCATGCTGATCTGTTTGATCTTGAAAAATTCACCTTTGAAAATACTGCTATCAAGACTAACAGTGCAGGTCCATCAGAGGATACATCACCAGACTATGGGTATGAAATCATCATCCCTCAAAGGTCTGCCACAAAGGGAAAAGCACCAGTTGTTCAAAACAGCTGCCAAAGCTCAACCACTACTACCTCAACAGTTGTTGACCAAAGTAGCCCATCTACCACTGCTTCCACATCCTCAAACACTGCTGATAAAAGTCCTCAAACAGTGGATAAAAGTCAGCAGTGGTCCACCTTTTGAAGCCACTGTTGGGTCATCAAAGTCTCCAGCAGTGGTTAGCTCAGATGATACACATTTGCAGCCTTCACCAACAAATGCCATCATACCATACCAAGGAGACTTAATCTTCTTGAGATCTCATCCACCTGATCAAATTATTGGCAACATAAATGAAGGGGTGCTCACAAGAAGCCAAACCCAAAACATTTGTCTTTTTGCTGGTTTTCTATCACTCCATCAGCCAGTCAAGTACCAAGAGGCACTAAAAGACAGCAGCTGGGTAGAAGCCATGCAAGAGGAGCTCCAACAGTTTAAAAGACAACAAGTATGGGAGCTTGTACCACTGCCAAAAGAGGTTAGTCCCATTGGCACAAAGTGGGTCTTCAAGAACAAAACAGATGAAATGGGCATTGTTGTCAAGAACAAAGCCAGGCTTGTGGTTCAAGGTTATAGACAGGAAGAGGGGATTGATTATGATGAAACATTCGCCCCTGTTGCAAGATTGGAAGCTATCAGACTGTTCCTGGCCTTTGCTGTCAACCACAACATGAAGGTGTTTCAGATGGATATCAAAAGTGCTTTCCTCTATGGTACATTGCAAGAAGAGGTGTATGTATGTCAACCTCCAGGCTTTGAGGATCCATTTTATCCTGATCATGTCTACAGGCTAAACAAAGCCTTGTATGGCCTGAAACAAGCACCAAGGGCCTGGTATGAAACTCTTTCCAACTTTCTACTCTCAAATGGTTTCAAAAGAGGTACCATTGATAAAACACTATTTCTTAAATGGAGATGGAAAGATCTAATGATTGTTCAAATTTATGTGGATGACATTATTTTTGGAAGCACATGTACCAAAATGTGTGAAGAGTTCAGAGAACTCATGACAGCTGAGTTTCAAATGAGTGCAATGGGTGAGCTGCAATGCTTTCTTGGTCTCCAAGTACAGCAATTGCAAAATGGAACCTTCATTCATCAAAGCAAATATGCTAAAGAACTTTTAACCAAATTTGATATGAATGATTGTAAACCATGCAGCACACCCATGGCCACAAATAAGCTGGTCATGTCTGATGAAAAGGATGAGCTGATTGACCAAACACTTTACAGAAGCATCATTGGGTCTTTATTGTACCTAACTGCATCTAGACCAGACATCATGTTTGCAACATGTGTCTGTGCAAGAAGTCAATCAGCTCCCAGAAAATCAAATCTCATTGCTGTAAAAAGGATTCTCAGATACATAAAAGGTGCTCCCACACTTGGTATCTGGTATCTAGCTAATGGGAATATCAAGCTTTCAGGTTTTTCAGACAGTGACTTTGCTGGATGTCACACCACAAGGAAGTCCACTTCAGGAGGGTGCCAGTTTCTAGGTGATTGCTTAGTCTCTTGGCAAAGCAAAAAGCAAGCAGCAGTTTCAACATCCACTGCTGAGGCTGAATACATTGCTGCTGCAAGCTGTACAGCCCAACTCCTGTGGCTTCAAAATCAGTTGCTGGATTTTGGTATCACTGCCTTAAAGACACCACTCATGTTGGACAGCCAGGCAGTAGAAAATATCATAAAAAATCCCGTTTCCCACTCTACCACAAAGCACATCGACATCAGACATCACTTTGTGAGGGATTGCTATGAAAAAGGTTTGATTTCTCTGCATCATGTCCCAACTAAAGACCAGCTGGCAGATGTGCTCACAAAAGCACTTGATAGAGCCACTTTTGAAAGCTTGGTCTCTAGGATTAGGATGCTAAACATGGAATAACAAGCAACATATTGTTTTTCTATGAATAAAAGCAACAAAATGTTTTCAGAAAATCAAAAATCCATCCTTAAAAATAGCTAAAAATGAAAATTTCATTAAAATCCTTAAAAGTCTGCCATAACCACTGATTGTTCAAAAGTCTGCTCTACTTCAAAAAGCCTGCCCACTGCTGAAAGGCAACCTCT
Source organism: Helianthus annuus (assembly GCF_002127325.2). Classification (NCBI taxonomy): domain Eukaryota; kingdom Viridiplantae; phylum Streptophyta; class Magnoliopsida; order Asterales; family Asteraceae; genus Helianthus; species Helianthus annuus. The sequence goes on from NC_035436.2 coordinate 148,700,654, forward strand.
GTTCTCTCATTTCTTGATAACCTCTGTTGTTCAAAAGCAGTGTCTTATCCACTGATATGCTATCCACTGATAGTGAAAATCATCCACTGCCCCCTTTCCACTGCTTTCATCAGTTGCTTTCATCAAAAGTACTGTCCTTCATTTTCACCAGTGGTTGTCACGTGGGCAGTACATAGCAGTGAGACCTTTTGTAACGGCTGCCACGTCAGCATTCATTCTCTTTGCTATAAAATTCCCCACTCACCACCAAAACAGGGTTTTACTGTCGAATTGAATTCTTAAAAATTCTCTTCTCAAAGCAGTTTTTCTTCTCATCTCTCACAAATTCCTTCGATCGTTCGTTTCAAAAATGACAAATTCGAAGTCATCTGCAAAACCCACATCAAAATCATCGAAAACAGCCTCTCAAAAGGCAACTTCCACTGAAATTCCATACAAATCATCTCATAATCTCCTGGGTCTTCTAACAAAACCAGGAACCACCGATGTTTTCGATTCCATCATCAACATCATGGCAAAATCAAAGTACAAAACTTTGTTCACCGCCGATGCACCAATCTATTTGGCGACCCAAAGGGAGTTTTGGAAAAATGCAACCCTTGAAAAACATGGAGACATTGCAACCACCATTCACTCTTCTATAAAGGATAAAACTGTCCAAATCACGCCACAATCCATCTCCGAAGTCTTTCAACTCGATGACCAGGCAGGTAAAACTTCCTATACTAAAAACGAGTTGCACATTGACTTCATTGAAAGAGGGTATGAAGCCACAATGATGACGAAACTAACCTTAGAAAAAGGTTATTTTCCTCCTGCACCCAGATTCCTATTTCATACCCTCCTACTATGTGTTTCAAACAAAACCACTTCTTTTAATGAGATCCCTATAAAGATTCAAAATCTGGGATATGCAATTCTTCAAGAAGAAAATTATAACTATTCTCGGGAAATCTTTAAAGATTTGGTTAAAAATGTTGAAACCAAATCATTCTTACTATTTCCAAGGTTTTTAAGTTACTATTTTGAAAAGAAATTCAGTAAGAATGATTTAGCTTTAATAAACCAAGGTGAAATAACTGTAATAAACTGCCTAACATCTGAAACTTTTTCACGAATGTTAGCACCTTGCAAAACACAAGCAGAGGTGCCTGAGCAGAATTTAGCAGCTACCACTGCTCCTCAGGTATCTGCTGCTGAGCCTACTGCTCTAGGTGATCAAAGCAGCAGACCAACTGTTTTGAAACCCACACCTGCAAAACCCAAAAAGCTTTACAAAAAGAAAAATCAAAACCCCCCAAACCAATCAAAACGGCAACTCTGGAGGATGAGATACCAGAGTTAATGCCTGTGACAACACAAATGTCCCAAGAAACCACTGCTACTTCTTCCTCACAGCAGTTGGTACAAATATCTCAACCCATAACCATAACTCCTCCTGCTTCTTCACAAAAAGAACAGGTTGTACACAAAGGGCCACCACATTATGATGCTCTGGATACACTCGTTTCCATCATCCACAGCTCAATGCCCGGAGCAAGTCCGCCTTCTACACCAACCATCACATCCACTATTCCACCAAAAACACAACTACTGTTGGATGCAATTGATTTGAACCAGGCATTACTCAGTCCTTCTCAATCACCTGTCAATGAGAATATGCCTCAACAAATGACTGAGCCTGCTGTATCATTCATTGCTAACCCACCAACACAACCTGAGGAGGTTACACCCATTGAGTTACAAGTAACTCTTTGTGGTAATCCAAGTGAAGCAGCCACTACAACTGTTGAACCCACTGGTTTACAGTTGGACAGTGGTTACATTAATAAGACTTCCTTGGAGGCAATTCCTTTTATAGCACCTCTGCCAACCACCAGTGGATTTCTTTATCCTACTGGCAACATCAAAAGGTTGTCAAGTGTTGAAGGAAGAAGACCCCAGTACCAAGAAAAAGGGGCATCAGTGGTTAAATTTTAGAGTAAACTCCCTACTTCAACCACTGATAAAACCACTGTTAGTGGGAAATCAGATGATCCCATTAGATTGGGTGATGATTTAAAGTACCAGAAATTGACGGCTCGTGTTGAAAAACTTGATAACTCTGTTGCAGAGCTTAAAGATATGCTCCAACAGTTGTTACAGGTACAAAAGGTACAATCCACTGCTGTTCCACCTCAAGCACCTGCTCTCCAACAGGCACCTGCTACAAATGAGCTCTGGAATCTATTTCAAACTTTTCTCCATCATCAAGCACAAATAGCAGACCAGCAACATGAAAAACATGTTCAAGAGCTGAGAAATGCAATGGAGTCTAGGTTCAAAGACACTCAGGCTGATCTAAAGGCTCTCAAAACTCAGATCCTGTACAACTCTGGCACTGCTCCTCCACCAGTGTTCTTCATTGATCAACTCCCCGAAGATAATGCCAAAAAGGGGGAGAAAATTCAGGAGTGGAAAAGGAAAGGAATAACAGATGGTCTCTACCTTGCACCAGAAAATTCAAATATGACCAAACAGATTCCTTTGCCAGATGGGAGTAAGAAAATTGATGTGACAACAAATGCACTTGCAGAAGCACTTGCATGTGTGAAAAGGGATAGAGAGGCCAAAAAGAAAGCCAGGGTGGATTATCCGGATCAGGGTACTTCAGGGTCAAGAGATGATGAAAATCTTATTGATGAAAAGAAGAAGCCTACAAGAAAAGTAAGGCTACCCAAATCCATTCCAGTCAGACGTTCAAAGTCTGCTAAAAAACCACCACCTAAAACAGCTGTTGTAACTCCTGTTGTATCAGCTGCTGCTGGTACTTCAGTAGTTTCAACATCTGCTCCCACTTCAACACACACCATCTCAACACACACTACATCCACTGCTTTACCACCATCACCACCAAAATCAAAATCACCTCCTGTCAAAAGGCAGAAGACAGCAGTTGTTATAACTTCTGCTGTAAAGACAAAAGTGGTTGGAACACCAGTTGTTTCAACAGCTGTTAGTCTATCACCCACCACTGCCACTACAACCACCTTTCCATCCAAAACATCATCAGTCCCTCCTCAAATAAAGAGGAGAAGGCTAATTCCTAAAGATGATGTCACTGCACCTTCCCAAACATCTTCAAAACCTTTAGCTCTTGTCAATATACCAAAACCAGTTCCACTTTCTTCAGTTCCAATGCACAAACCCTTACCTCCTGCAGGTGTTCAATTTCCTCTTGAACTAGAAGCTGTTAGAGAAGAAATAAAATCTTTCTATACTGAGGATGACCCTACCAAAAGGAGTTTTCCTTCAATCAAAGGATATCCCTGGCCCAAAAATATTGATTAATATTTGAAGATAAAGGCCAAGCAAGCAGAGGATATCTCAAAAAGAAACACACAAGGGAAATCTGATAAAGAAGTATCAAGATACTACCAATATCGGCTCACACAAGTCAGTTCCTTAGAACGTTTTGGAAAGAATGTCAGTCAACAAATTTCAGAAAGAGCAGCTGAAACTTTGAAGAAAGACTACATTGAAAGCATTATGTTTCACAAAAGATACAAAGGAGAGAGACACATGTACAAAGAGTGGACTGTTCCCTGAGCTTGAAGTTGAAGCTGCAAGAATTCAAGACATGATAAAAAGGAAAGTCACTCACACTCCTCCTGATTGGGCAAAGTTCAGAAAGAATATACCTGATAAGCAAATGGAACTGAAGAGAATGAAAGAAGAACTGGTTGTTGCTGACTTTGGTACAAAAAGACAAATTGCTAGATGGAAAGAAGATGTGGTCAGGTCAACCTAGAAAAAGTTGGAGGAATTAAGAAAGAAAGATCCAAAAATTCCTCAAAAACCTGACTATCCTGAAGCAGAGGTTTCAAAAAGGCCAACAAAGCTGCACACCAGGAAAGCCACTACTCCTACTGGTACTGCGTTTTACAAAAGAAGGAAACAAAGCCAGTTAGGAGCTGAAACAGTTCAAGAACTTCTTACTGGAAATGCTGTTGTAAAAGAAGGCTTGTTAAGAACGTTAAAAGAAGAACTTGAACAGGAAAACTCTGCTACCACTGCTCAGCCAGTGATGAACAGGCCAGCCTCACCAAATACTTCTGGAAATAAGCATCTCCCAAGAAACCCACCAGGCTCAAAAATACAAAAGTGGGAAACTGACAAACAGACCTGCGTATTGACTTTGCTCAGGTCTGGTGGAGAAGCGGAGAAAATATCTAGGGAACAAGCTCTTGGCCTGAGTCTTGAAGATTTGCAGGATCTCCTTGATCTTCCACTTAGCAGGGATGATGAAGATACAGATGCCCTTGACTTTGAGTTACAATTTAAAGGTCAGATAAGGGAGCTGTTAATGAGGCAATAAAATGTCCACAAATAATGAAGGGTTTTGGCATTATCTGTTCCAGGGGGAGATTGTTGGGATTGAACCCTATCAGAGGAACAGATAATTAAAGCCAAAACTGGATCAGAGCAGTGGATCCTGAATAAGCAGATGATTGATATACAAATCTCTCCCCTTGAAAGTGATTACAACTACTGATGACCTCCTATCTGCTGATCTTGCTAAACTGCTGACCCATAACTGCTGCTCAACTAAAGATCTGATGGAAGACTAAAGTCCTGCTGATTCAATCTACTGCCTTGAGTCAAGCACTGCTGATCCGGACAAGTGCTGCTGGGTTCACAGCAGTAGAAGGTTGCAGCAGCTGTTCTAAAGTCTGTTTTGTAATAGAATGTATTAGTAGTAGTTAACACAAGTAGTGTGTGTATAGATCAGAGGTTAGAGTTTGTTAGGAGGTTAGATGTCACTTTCATGGTGACGTCAGCAAAGATGCTCAGTAGTTTGCAAGTGCCTATAAATAGTTCAGTACTTGGTACTGTTCTATTAGCTCTTTGCATCATTCGTCTTCTTTGCACGAACAAACTACTGAGCTCTAGCTGAGGGGGAGTTTGCAATCATTCATCAATCACTGTAATCGTGTTTGAAATAAATTCAATCTTTCGGTTCATTGTGTAAAGATGTTTGATAAAAGTATTACTCTCGTTTGATTGTATGCAAAGTTTGTTTTCATCTTAATTTCCGCTGCACACTCATCCATCTTCATCTTATTTACAAACATAAAATACAATTAAAAACAAACTCAGATCCAACAAGTAATCTAAGAAATATCAAACCTACGAGCAGCCTTAACCGGCTTCACACCTGCTGCAATACAGACAAAACAATCAGAAAGAAGGCAAAGAAAAGACAACCCAAGCAAACAAACGAAAAATTTTGTACCTCCAGAACCAGAAGCCTCAAAATTTTTCTCCAACAAGTTCCCATGAGTAGCAGTGAAAACCCCAAGATCAATCTCAGACTCAGAAGGGGCAAGAGGAGTTTCCTTCTGGAGCCTGGCCTTTTTGGACGCAAGCATAGCAGCAGCCTGCTCGTCAAGCTTCCGTTTCTTATCTTCAAGAGCTTTCTTCCTCATCATCTCCGTCAAAGTAGCGCGGTCATCAGGATCAGACCCACGATGTTTCTCTCCGGCCCCTAAACCAGACAATGTATCAGAGACGACAACGTAATATAAGACAGGAAGGGTAGAGGGTCGCTTACGAGGAGTCTCAGTGGCTTTTCCCTAAGCCCTCTTCTCCTTCCCCTCTGGCTTGCAAGCCTTTGTCTTTTTCCTCGTTTCTAACTGATCAGCAGTCTCAACCGGAACTTCGACATCATCATCAACGGGCTCATTAACAGCCCCATGCGCCGGACCTGCACGCGCGTAACGAGGGGTTAGGCCTTTAACAGATCTGTCAGAACCCTTACTCATAAGGACGATAACTTTCTCCCGAGTGGGGTCAGAAATACCATCAACATCATATTCACCGTCTTCACCTAAAATGGTATTGCCATAGGCGACGAAACTCTCATTGGTTGGATGCAAGAAACGGTTGCGGATCTGATCTAACCACGTAGACTTCTCATCTTTCTGAATTGCTTCAACCATAGCACCACCAGCCTTTGGATCAAGGGCGTTCAACAAGCTATACCCAACTACGAAGATGCAAAAATATGAGTAAGAACAACACAAAACAAGAAGAAAAGACAAACAAACAAACAACCAACACCACTTACGTTTACCCTGATAACCATACACGGGGACACCAAAAGGGTTCTTAGGGACCCACAACAAGCTCATACCAGCATCCACCAGAGCCATCTACTTAAGTTGAGAAATAGAAGTAGCTTTCTCTGTCAACTTCTTGTACCATGCTTGCTGAGTAAAACCTACTACCACATCCACCTTGGGGATCCCCTCACTTACGACCCTATAATGCATGTCCACAGGGATAACACCTCGAGGGATATAGAAAATTTTTTGTTTCCAATCATGTAGGCTCTTTGGCGGATTAGAGCTGCAAGGGACAACACTACCGGTCCGAGAATTGAAAGAGTAAAAACCACCGGTATAGGTCACAGTGTAAAATAAATTGAACATCTCAAACGTCGGTTCAATACGGCTGGCCCTATAAATAAACTCAAAATGAGTAACTCGAGGAAGTCCCAAAGCATTGACTTGAGAAATATGAAGACCATAGTTCTTCAAGACCGCGGCGGTGAACTTCGTCATAGGGAGCCTAAAATTACCCTCCCGAAAGAAAGCTGCATATAACGTCATGTAACTAGGAGGCACATCCAAATCAATTGAGTTAGGGGTTGGAAACTGGGCACCCCACTCAGGAAGAAAACCCATCTCTCTCACCAAATTTTGAAACTCTTCCTCTTTCCATCCTATAATCGCCTGATCAGGACCTGGAGGATTCTTACCCTTGTTCCTCCTCTTCTTCGATGTAGGATTGGCTCCAGACATATTGAAAGAAGATGAGAAAGATAATACGAATGAACTCAAGAAAAAAAGGGGAAGCAAGATAAAGAAATAGGAGAGAAAACCGGAGTTCAAATTTTGAAAAGTGAAGTAAACCACCATATATTTATACCCATCACATTTAATGCGAGAGGTAGTGGACCTTCAGGAAGACAGAAAGATGGCTAACCGGGAAGCGACACGTCACAAGGGAGAGAAACCGCCGTCACCTCTTTTTTCAGGAGCGTGGGCGGCACACACCTGACATCGTGGAAGAAAAGTAACTGACACCACTAAAAAGGCGCATGTTCATCTCCGATAAGACAGGGATATCAGACAGTCACATCACTTGTCTTTATCCCAAGCCAGGAAACTTCCTTCAGAAGAAAACCAAAACGCCATGCGCCGTGCGTCCAGTTGGCTCAACATTGCAAAAGTTACCAGCACGCCACGCACCATGCGTCCAGTTGGCTCAACTTTTCAAAGTTACCAACAAACCACGCGCCATGTGTCCAGTTGACTCAACCTTGCAAAAGTTACCAACACGCCATGCGTCCAGTTGGCTCAACTTTGCAAAGTTACCAACAAACCACGCGCCATGCATCCAGTTGGCTCAACCTTGCAAAAGTTACCAGCACGCCATGCGCCATGCGTCCAGTTGGCTCAACTTTGCAAAGTTACCAACAAACCACGCGCCATGCGTCCAGTTGTCTCAACCTTGCAAAAGTTACCAGCACGCCATGCGCCATGCGTCCAGTTGGCTCAACTTTGCAAAGTTACCAACAAACCACACACCGTGCGTCCAGTTGGTTCAACTTTACAAAGATACCAACACGCCACACGCAATGATACCATTACGATGAACTGCGCAAGATAAGCAACGCGCATCAAACAAAAACCACTTACTTAAAAGTCCAGAATCCCTCCTAGACGATCAACTCAACTAGAAGACACACTGGACTGGGGGACTTGAAGAGGTATGGTCCCAATTCCTTGTCTACATGGCAAGGACCACACCACTTTTTCCATCCTACATGGCGCACAATCAGCAAGCGAATCCAGAAGCTTCTGGAATATGGCAAGGTGGCACCAAATATGCTCCCTCCGACAAAAAGGACAAAACGTGTCACCATTCATCAAGCGCCATGTAGGCCTGTAACAAATCAATGAGCAGACCGACATCAGCGGTACGACGTTCCAAGCATGGGCAAATATAGGTGCGCCACGTGTACCATTACCTTGACCACAACAGAGGAGACCAAGAGGATATTCCCCTTGGTCGGACAGCTGGCGCCCTACAACAGCTGGCGATGCTGCTCCCCTTCTTTCACCATCCAGCTATAAATTGGACCCTTCATCATTCAGATTGAACCATTTTACCCTCTATACTCTTACACTATACACACACTATTTATCCCCCTTAGAACAGTACTTATTCTCACACCGAAGCCTGGTTAAGAGGGAAACCCCCATATTCCCCTCTTAACGAGACTAACGGTGTTGCTGTTTTGCAGGATCTCAGTCATTTCACGAGCAGAGAAGGAGATTGAACCTACAGAAGAGACAATCCTACATGTTATCCTTAGTGTTAACCTGTGTTTCATCAAGATCTGACTGTTTTTTAAGATGACGGTGGTAAAGGAGTTTGAGAGAGAGAAAGAGAGATAGATAAGGGATTTCATTTTTGGGGACGTGATGTCATGAAAAAAGTCCAGAGACTTTTAAAAGCAACAAACATGAGATTTGACATTTTTAGTAAATGACCAAAATAACCTTTAGGTTTTAAAATAATAGTGTATATGTGGCATAGTCTGATTGTTGGAGAGTGGTTCTCGCGGTTCTCGTAACTTGGGATGGTTTTCATTTGAACCGATCCCTATATATATATATACATATATATATACATATATATATATATAGGGTAGGGTTCATGCGAGAATCGCGAGAACCAATGTGAACACAAAAAATACCTAAAAAAATCTAAAAAACACATAAAACTTTTTTTAATATATTTTTTTAAAAAATCGCTATATTTCGTTACCAAAAAAACTTTTTTTTTTCGAGTAACAATTAAGGATGCACATGTGCATATGTATCATTTCTTGGACAAATTCCGTAATATATTACCAGTAGTAGACAAATGCACTTTCATTTACATTACCATCCACAATACACTACTTTTTTACATTACCAATATTAAAAATGAACATGTGCATCATTATGTATAGCCATGATATAACGTGTTTTGGTACAAAAAGTTTGTGAATTTAAATGATGAAGTAGGCCCATATACATGTCTTTTGGTTAGTTATATCTAGTGGTTGACGATTTGATTATATTTGTCACTTGATGATATAATATGTTGTTTGGATGGTATAAAGGGTGTTGATGTACATGTAATAAAATGAAATATTGGTAATGGTATTGTATTATGGATGGTAGGAGGTAATGGTATTGTATTACCGATGGAAGGAGGTAATGCTAGTGTATTATGGATGGTATGATAGATGAAAAGAAAAATGTATTCAAAGTGGTGTACCAAAACACGTTATAAAATGTTCATACATATAGATGCACATGTGCATTTCTAGTGTTATTAAAGTTATAACAAGTTCATACATATAGATGCACATGTGCATTTCTAATATTGTTAATGTAAAAAACTAGTGTATTATGAATGGTAGTGTAAATAAAAGTGCAATTGTCTGATACTAATAATGTATTACGGAATTTGTCAAAGGAATGATACATATGCACATGTGCATGGATAATTGTTACTCGATTTTTTTTTGGTTTTTTTTGTGACGAAATATAGCGATTTTTTTAAAAAAATATATTAATTTTTTTACTGTGTTTTCTATTTTTTTATGTATTTTTTGGTTGTGTTCACACTGGTTCTCGCGGTTCTCGCAATAAAGGATGGTTCTTAATGGATCGTTCTTCTATATATATATATATATATATATATATATATATATATATATATATATATATATATATATATATATATATATACTAGTCATTTACCCGCGCGATGCGGCGGGAAACATATCACTTAGGTTGGTGTTTTTAGGACTATGTACGGGGCATTTGGTTTGAGCCATAACCAAAACCAAATTCACGATGCAATGGAAAACACACTGTGGGTGGGAGGGTTTGGATGTGAATGGTGATCACCACCACCAGTTTCATATATTGTATTATATGTTATTGCGTTAATTAAATGAGCAGCTTTCATATGACACTTACATGTAAATAATATAGTCAACATGACACTAACAAAAAATGTATATTAGAATGATAGAAAACTATGAATGATACCATGCAACCAAGTGCCCCAACTATTATAACATCTCAAATTTATTAGCACGTTGGGTTAGGTTGGGTCAACGGACAGGTCTCGATCGAAACAAATCAGCTCAAAACATCGACATTTTGGGCCGGGCCAGAACACGCTTTACCCAAATTAGGTTCAGGTCAAAACGGGTTGTTTTATAAAAAGGTACCAAATAACTAAAGCTATTTAATATAAATAAATCTGGTCAACAAAGGTTTCATTAAAAATATGTCTATTTGTAGCTTGGATAGCATCACAAATCTGTTTTCTTAAGTCGGAGACGGTAACATTTGAAGCAGCAACTTCTTCAGCTAGAATAACCTACAACAAAGATACATTTATCTTAACTTGTATAAATTGTCTCTAATCCTTCATAAGAGATTGCAGCAACAAGGAATGTGATCATTTCGAAGCGTAATTATATCTGTTAAGTTTTAACATAACAAATGCCAGTATGTATCAAGAAGAAAGGAATAATGCTACCATACCAGCTGCCAGTTCAGCATACAACTTGCTTTGTTTTCCGTATGACTTAGAAAGGTCATCAATTTTGGTTTGAAACCCCTTTCGCTGCGCTTAAACAGTCACGATCATGTCCTCCAGCGAAGCTTTGGTCTTCGCCAAAATTTCTTCGGCATCCTGGCGGGCAAGCCCATCAGCGGTTGCCTTGGCCAAGCTCTTCTTTAGCTCTTCAAATTGATGTGTGTATGGCAAAGTAGGATCCCAAAGGGGTGCACTGCGCTTTCCAATATGCTGCAGTTGACATCTTAATTTCGTGTTTTCAACCTCGGCCTCAACCTATCTTCGATGAAGCTCTGAGGTAAGGAGATTGGATCGGGCCTGATTAACCTTGACCAGACCCGAGATATCGGAGTCACCCAGGCTTTAGAACTGCAAATGGTCAGCAGGTGTACCAAGGTTGTACACAAAAAGCTTGGCCAAATCTGGTGCAACCACAGTATCTTTGTTAGCAATAGGCCAATCTGGAATGTACTTTTCCCCAACGATCTTTGGATCCAATATTAGTAGCAGTGGCTACAACACGTAGGAACGAAACCAGTGAAGATGGTCCTCACGTTGTATTTCCGCAACGTCTATATACAGAACATGGCATGAGGCAGAACCCTTATAATTAAATCATTTAACAATAGCATGCAATAAGTTTAAATTACCTCTAACTCTGTCCGCTTGAGCCATCTCTAAAACTTTAGCGGTTCACCACCAACACAACAACGGTAAGCTTCTGCAAGTCTACCTTGAGGAGCTTTTGGCTTATTGGCTTTGGTGTATTAAAGTCACATAAATGATAAATCACTTTCGAAAACACACATCCAACATGTGAACCAGAGCATGTTATATTATATAATGAGTCGTATAGGAATAATGTAATCGGCAAGAATACCTGAGATTTTTGTTGTTCACTATATGTCCTAGCTGAAACAGGCGTAGTGATCGAAGGGGACATGTTTGACCCTTGTTTGACCGGAAGAGACCAAGATCGATTCCCGTGGAATATAGACTTAATCTCTGTAACAATAGGGCTTTCAGGATGCAGAAGAGGACTTCTTTCACCGTCACGAGGAGTCTTCTCTTTAAATCTTACACCTTTAACAACACGTGATGAGGTACCGCCTTTAGATGCATCTAATTGAGCATGTCTTGTTGGTATTTTGAGCAACAAATCTGAATGACATGTGTTTTTTTTTCAGAATTTTTAACCTCATTTGTGGATTCCTTCACACTGTTATCAACCTGCAGACCGATCAAATCATGGAAAGATCGCATAATTTATAAACTTTTTGTGAAATTATGGCTAGGCTGCCTTTTATACAAACACACTATCCACACACCACTACATGAGTACGTGTCATACGGCCATTTGACGACATGAGGAAACGGTCATATGGGTCATATGAAGTGGTGGTCGCCAAATCATGCAGCCCGTATGATGTGTTTGACTGACAAAGATATGACTGATGTGACGATTGACGCCCTATGACCATTTTTTGCCCAGTTATATGGCCCGTATGATGTGATAGACACACTAGTGTAGATTATCAAAATGATGTTTGTATAGCAACACTATGTATCTAACTATACAACAGAAATTGCGGCATGAATCAAGAAAGTGAGGGAAAAATTCCAAGATCCAGTTATGATAAGATTTATGTGGTGTGGCATCACCAAGCAACAAACTTTGGCTTAATCTACAAATGGGTACACAATTAAACTTCAAGAATCACCCAAAATCACAAAACCCACAAACAAAAAAAATTTAGCATCAGAAGCAGCAACAGATGTAAACAAAATAAACCCTTCATTCCTCTCGCATCACATCTACTATTTTTTAATCAAAATAAACTTAGAAGACCACCTGGCCAAGAGAAGAGAGATTCCTCTCGCATCACATCTACTATTTTTTGACAAAATGCTTCATTTCTTCCAACAACAAGACGGTGTGTTATCATTATCAGTCATTATCTCTAACACAAAGAAATAACAATAATACTTGCAAGAGCAGTCCAGTATCTCTACGGTGTATGTTTTTTCAATTCTGGTAGTTTTAACATGTATAAATGGCTGTGAGAAACAGGTTTAGATGCAGATTAATTAACAACATCAATTTAATAAAGCAAAGATAGTGTTCAAAATAATTATATTCCGCCATGACACTTTATCCAAAATTCAAGAACTGGCATACAACAGTAACAAATTACATAGTCAAAACAAAATAAAGTATAAAACTATAAACAATCTAGTCTGGTAGTACCTTGAATGGTTCATTGTCAGTTAGAATGCTATTCCAGGAATATCACGAGCCAAGCTGGGAAATCCTGCAATATCATGAACCTCACATTAGTGTTAAATTATATTACTTAGCTCACATTCCAAAAGCAGTAAATCTTGTGGTAACACTGAAAACAGACCTGAAAAGAAATACAGGGGAAACGTTGGGTTACCAGAAGCTTGTCGGAGAAGCTAGAACAACCAAAACAATTCCAAACATCACTACGACGTTCGATCTATACGAAAATGGAGACATTCATCAAAATGGAAACGTCATCGGAACCCTATAATCTCCGCCATAATACACTAACGTTGTCGTTACTGTAGATATGTTATCAAAATACACTAACCCTAGCATCTCTGCTATACGCACAGCTTATGGGTGTTTGGGGTTTGAATTTTGAAACAGTATTAGGTTCCATTGTTTGGGGGTTTGCAATTTGAAATAGTTTCAGGTTTTCAAAGACGGGGTATGTAACTCTCAAAGTTAAAACTAAGTAAATTGATAGGATTAAAGAGGTGTGACTTGATAGGATGTAGTGGTAGCACATGAAATACCTCATAAAGGAGAGACTGCAAAGAAGACCAAAGTTGAGATGGACCTCAACCACTTTTTAGAGGGACAAGATATGTCTTCAACAGCGACGACGGGTTGTGGAGTATGAGAAACCCTAGAAGGAAAATCAAGCATCTACAGATTTGAAGTTGGGTGGGGAAGAGTTCAAAGCTTTATTCACTACATTGAGATTTGTTTATCGAAGAGTTCAAACCCTATCTTGAATCGCCTTGAAGAAAAACCTAGATCCAGATCTGAATCGCCAGAGAGAGAGAGAGGGCAAGGAAGCGGGCGATTTTGAAATTTTTTGAAATGAATATGAAACCTAATCTATCCCGTGTTTTTCAGTAGAGGGGTATAAGTGGAAAGTGATATTTTCTGGTGCTTAAAAGACTTGTACATTATGCTTTAGGAGTGTTTTAAGGGAATTACAATGACCTTAAGAAGTACTTCTAATATGCTTATTAATATAGTATAGATATATATATATAGGGAGCCGCTAAAATAGGAACCATCCCCAGTTGTAAGAACCGCGAGAACCACTCTCAACCAATCAGAATAAGGGGTATTTTAGTCATTTACTTTAAAAGTCAAATCACTCTCTCTCTCTCTTGCATTTAAAGTCTTTCAGACTTTGTCATATCTCAATCACCTCTCTCCTTGAAAAGCTCTCTTCTCTCTTAAAAACCTTCATCCCTACCATTTTTCTAAATTAATTGCAGTGAATTCACTACTAACCTCTCTTCAAACCATAACCCACCACCATATTTCATCATCTCTGATCCCCTTCTGTAAACCCCCAACACCCCCCTGTTCTTGATTTAACGGTCGGCAACACCCGTCTCCGCCACCACAAGTACTCCTCCGCCGCCGCAACCGCCACAAGACTCCATCTCGTTAGATCTTTCTCTCTCTACTTGCTCACTTACCGGAGTCGGATGTTATCTAGGTGGTGGTGGTCGCGACAGATCGGTGCCAGTGGTGGTGTTTGGCAGAGTTGGTCGACAAAGTTGGTGGTGGTGGCGTTGCGTGAAGGGCGGTTGTGGTGGTGGGTCACCCACACCTGTGACGGCGACGGTGGTGGTGGGCCACCCACACATGTGACGGCGGCCCCCACGTTTCTCCGGCGACGTTGGTGAAGGTTGCCGGTTAGGATTAATGGTGACGGTGGTGGGTTTTTTACGGCGGCGATGGTGTTCCTTGATTCTGATTGTGTAAGTTGTTTTGAAACAAATTATGATTTGTGTTTTCTTTGATTATGATTTGTGTGAGTTGTCTTTTGAACACAACTTATGATTTCGGGTTTTGAAATTTTTGGCAGTGATAGTTTTTTGAATGCAAATTATGAATTGTGTGATAATTTCTCTGTCTAGAAAAAATGATTTGGGGTTTTGAGATTTTTGGCAGTGATAGTTTCTCTCTCTAGAAAAAATGGTGGTTTGACTTTCTGGTTTGATTCTGTTGAATCTGGGCTTGAATGTTGTTCATGTTTGAATCTGGGTATTCATGATGTTATTGGGACCTTTTTTTGATCCTGTTGAATATGCGTTTGAATGGTATTCTGTTTTTGAATGTTTGTTCATGTTGAATCTAGGGTTTGAATGTTGTTCATGTTGAATCTGGTGGCTTTTGGAATCGGCGGTGATGATGCAAAAAAAAGGACAATGGCACGGCAAGGATGGTGGAGGGTAGGTTTTTGAACCCGCAACCCCACTTTGCAGCCTCTGATGTTCGGAAAATCTGAGCCAAAACTTTTTTTTTCCAGAATCCACTCGTTCTTTTTTATTTTTGTTTTGCCGGGTTTTTTATATATTTTTTTTGAGGCGTCGATGATGATAGCAAGCTATCTGAGACATCTACCGGGTAACGATTTTTTGGGTGCGTTCGTTTTTGTGCAAAAAAGTTTTTGTAAAACAAAAAAAACTTAAACCGTAAACTTTTTAAAGTAAACCGTAAACTTTTTTACTTAAAACGTAAAACATAAAAAGTTTTACGTAAAACGTAAAACGTTTTACGCCAAACGTAAAACGTAAAACTTTTTACGTAAAAACGTAAAATGTATAAATTTTAACGTAAAACGTAAAAATTTTAACGTAAAACGTAAAATGTTTTACGTAAAACGTAAAACGTAAAATGTTTTACGTAAAACGTAAAACGTAAAACGTAAAAAACCGGCGCGTAAAACGTAAAAAACGTTAACGTAAAAAAACCGGCGCGTAAAATGTAAAAAAAAACGGTAACGTAAAACGTAAAAAGTAAAAAGTTTTTACGTAAAGCGTAAAACGTAAAACGTAAAAAGCTTTTACGTAAAGCGTAAAAAGTTTTACGCGAAACGTAAAAAGTTTTTAGGTAAATTGTAAAACGTAAATTTTTTTTAGTAAAACGTCAAAACGTAAAAAACATTAACGTAAAAAAACCGGCGCGTAAAACGTAAAAAAACGGTAACGTAAAAAAACGGGGCGTTAAACGCAAAAAACCAGCGCGTGAAACGTAAAAAAACGGTGACGTAAAAAACTGGGGCGTTAAACGCAAAAAACCGGCACGTAAAACGTAAATAACGTTAACGTAAAAAACCGGCGCGTAAAACGTAAAAAAACGTTGACGTAAAAAACCGGGACGTAAAACGTAAAAAAACCGGCGCGTAAAACGTTGACGTAAAAAACCGGGACGTAAAACGCAAAAAACCGGGACGTAAAACGCAAAAAACGGGCACGTAAAACGTAAATAACGTTATCGTAAAAAACCGGCGCGTAAAACGTAAAAAAAAACGTTAACGTAAAAAACCGGTGCGTAAAACGTAAAAAAACGTTGACGTAAAAAACCGGGACGTAAAACGCAAAAAACCGGCGCGTAAAACGTTGACGTAAAAAACCAGGACGTAAAACGCAAAAAAATCGGCGCGTAAAACGTAAAAAAACGTTGACGTAAAAAACCGGGACGTGAATCTTAAAAATTAAAAAAATTATAATAAAATTTTGATTTCAAAAAATTGTTTTAAAAAAAATCTGTTTATAAATAAAAAATAATTAAGTCAAAAAACTAATTAATGAATAGGACAAAAAAGGTAATTTAAAATTAATATATATAAAAAGACAAAATAGAGTGATTTTACTTAAATACCCTTTTGGATTATAATATTAAAGACATAATAAGACAAAAAACTTTTAATATTAATATTAACTACTTTTAATCACATCCATCCATCTAGTTGATCTAAGGGCCAGAAAGTGGTTCCCATGGTTCTTACAACTAGAGGTTGTTTTCATTTTAGCGATCCCATATATATATATACATACATACATATATATATATATATATATATATATATATATATATATATATATATATATATATATATATATGTAAGGGTTTAAATGAGAACGCTAAATATTGTGAGAACCGTGAGAACAAATGAAAAAATCATGAGAACTTGGTCAAAAGTAATTCAAATTCAAAATTTTTTTCTACACTTATCATTATTATTCGAATACAATTTAGAAATTTAATTTGCACGTTTAAATTTACGTGAATTCGTAAATAAAGAAAATTTATATATGTGTAAGTTTGCCATTTACACATGTGTAAATTTGTTGTATTTACGCATGTGTAAAAAATCTAAAAAGAGTGATTTTGAAAGGAGAAATGAATTATTTGATATTGTAAATTCTTTTTTTTTTATGTTGTATCTTAATTACAATGAGGTTTGTATTAAAAGAATTGGTTTTGATTGGTTATTTCGTTCGTTCTCACGGTTCTCGCAATATTTAGCATTCTCAAGATAACCCTTCCCTATATATATATATATAGTGTGAGGTTTATCGGGGAACACTAAAAAAGAGGGGAACCGGGAAACACTCTTAACAATTTAACTTAACATGTTAAAAATCATTTTTTTTTAATTTTTTTCGGCGTTTTTCTTTATATATACTTTTATAAGCATTTTTAATAAAAAAAATTAAAAACTAAAAATATAAAAAATAGTTAAAAAAAGGCTTCATTTTTTTTTACAAAAATGATTTTTATTGGAATAGTTTGTATCCATTTTTACGCTAAAAAATTTTAAAAAAATTGATTTTTAAAATGTTAAGTTAATATTATAAGATATATTTTTTTTTGAATTGTTTTTTAAACATTTTTTTTATATTTTTTAGTTTTTTTATTAAAAATGTTTCTACATGTATTTATAAGGAAAAGCGCCGAATTGTTTTTAGAAAAAGTTGATTTTTAACATGTTAAGTTGAATTTTTAAAAGTGTTCTCTGGTTCCCAACTTTTTTAGTGTTCCCCAATGAACTCTCCCTATATATATATAGGTACGGGATCAGGAGAAAACTCCCTAAAGTGTGAGAACGGATCCTGGCCTAACACGTGGCACGCGATATGATGAAGGGCAGAGGGGCTTTTTTGTCCTTTTATATTATTTTTTTCAATGCATCTCACAACACCGCTTCATGTCATGCATCAACGCCATTTGTCTGTCCGTGTTTGTGTTCAAACATGTGGCGTTGTGTAACTCTTCCATGTACCGAACCCCCTGTTTGGTCATGATGTCTTCAAGCATGTAGTCTTCTTGCGCTCCGTTGCGCTCCTTTGTCACATATAACGGTCACCATGTCTGTTTCTTCATCAAAACACCATGATATGATGACTGGGTCCATTTTTGCATTTGCTTTGCTTGGTCCAAATTTCCTGGTTAATCTTCTCATAAGCTTAGGTGTTTCATCACATTCGTTATCAAGAGGGATGCCAAGCGATAGGATACCCCTCTGTACCTCTTCTTCCATTTTCAAAATTGCTTTGATTGTCTTAACAAACACCCTTCTTCTGTTGTCAAAACGTATGACGAATCTTCTGATTCTCAGGGTGTATCTCCATGAAACGATGGTTGCCATTTTTGTTGTTTTGGTTAAACTTGGCGTTTTGGTAAAAGATGTTTTTATAATGATGGATGGAAGTGATTATGGAAGCGATGTTAACATCGTTTATATAATGATGTTTTTGGCGCGTAATTTAGGAGGGAATTTCTTCTAATAAATGTTAATAATTGAATTTCAGTTACTGTTTGTTTCTTTTACCTATAAGTCTGCAACGCGTTTTATCACTAAGCTTTGGCGTTTTGTATTAATGGCGTTTTGTTCGTTTTGAATGGCGTGTTCTCATTTTAGTTTGGTGTTTTGAATTTGAGCAGTAAAAGACCTTTTTACCCATAATGAAGTGCGTCCACATAATAAAATTGATGTTATTTACGAAAACGCCACCGCGCCGATCTAGTCCATAGATTGTTTTGATCGGATGATCCATAAGCGTTCTCACTGTTCTCACACTTTTCAGCGTTTTCCCTAAATCCTGACCCTATATATGTATATAAGAATTTGAAAACCCATTTTAGTTTAGAAAACCTGTAAAAACTCGATATATGTAACAACCCTCGAAAATACCATAAACGAATCTTAACCGAAACCCCAAACGCGCACGACGAGAACCAGCACGAAAAACGAGGAATTCTTATTTTATCATGTCGCACTACGCGACGGTATAAATCTCATCCAGTCGCACGACGCGACCTCCTCATGAACGACAGGGGACACCTGGCGCAACGTGGCATGCCTACATGGTGACTCAGTACACCTATGCCCTAGCTAGACCCTTCGCGCTACGCGAACTGGTTGTGCTTGTTCGGTCGCGCGAGGCGACGAGATGGAATTCTGGCTATGAATTAGACGTGCATGGGACATTCAGAACTCGTTCAAAACTTTCTTTCTCTCTCAAATTTCTGTTGTTCTACCCACTATAACCGAAGTGGTAAACCTTTACCCGTAATCAGAGTAATAACTCGAATCACTAGTACGATACCCTGTCCGATCGATTGAAACCGAGCCATCGGATGTTTAAGTGCTGCCCGAATAAGGCTATATTTTGTCATTCGTTATGGGTTTTGATCTCGTGATTATCGTTAAAGTTGAATTGGGTTAATACACTAATACGTGTGCATTTATGTTTAATTAGGAATCCAAGCTTTAAACCAGAAGGCTAGTGCCAAACCCTAAATTTGCAATGTGAGTCATTCTATTTTATCAAAATGCTTTCAAAACCCTAAATGTTTTCTAGTTGAATTTACAGTGATTAAGTCTTTGCATTCTGATATTACAACCGGTATGTGGGGTATTGTATACATTACTTGATAAGCTTTAGTATTGGACAAAGGGTTAGCCAATAGTAGTATGACCACAGTCACCGAAACGGGCGAGTGACAAGTACAGTCGGTAATTGAAAGATGTAAACAAATGTAAAAACTTTTAATGCTGTAAATTATAGCAAATGTGTTTTTGTACAACTGAATGAACTTACTAGTATTTTTCGTTGATCAAATGTTTTTAAAACGCGTTTCAGGTGATTTACTGTGAAGAGAAGAAAAGTGCTATGAAGCACTCAAGCTTAAATAAGTGGCTATGTAAACATGAATAAAATGTGTTTAGTAAGCACGAGTTTATCCTAATGAAAATCCTTTATGGAAATACGGGTTTTACCCCATAGTTTATGAAATGAAAATTTCGATGCTTTGAAACTCTAATATTTTTCCTGACACCCGGTCCTGATAAGTTTTCCGCTGCGATAATTTTAATAAACACTGGTACCACTTGTATCTGCTCACGGCTCCCGCCCAGGGTAGGGTCGAGGGTTGTGACAGAAGGTGGTATCAGAGCCACTGGTTCAAGTTAATTAAGTATTGTGAAAATAGTTAAAATTAGTAGTCAGGAATTAGATGAAATACTTCTGGTAAATCTGTGATACTAATTAAATATTATATATTCGATTTTCGGATTTCGTTGTTTTTATTGTTTTTTACTAACAGTATGAGCGCTAGAGAGCAATCATATGTTTTCCAAAATATATATGTTAACCATACAAATATGGATACTGCTAAGACTCAAACTGGATACAAAGCGGATACGAACGAACTGATGATTTTCAGGCACAACCGTTACCTAAAGCACCTCCTAAAAAGAGGAAGAGAATATTAGATTGGAAGGCGCCAACTGCAACAAAAACCAAAAGAACTGGATAAACAAGTGGAAAAGAAATTGCCAGAGAAAGTTCAAACAAAACAACTATGCCATTATCGTGGGAAGAATTGGACCAAAGGTTGGCAAACTGCGAGATATTCAGGCCTATACCTGAAGAAATTAATCTGAATATGCCCGCTCACCCTGCTATGCCAATGAACCCTGAGCCTATAATTCCCAAACCAGCAATCCCATAATAACTGCTCCCCCAAATCCGGTAGAAGAATGGTGGATTAATGATTGGGAATTCCAAAATCTTATGAATAATCCTTATCCATTCTACCCAAATTTCTAACCAACACCTCCAGCTTTTCCCCCTATGAATCTAGAAAACGTGGCCGAGCTTTGCCACTATGGCGAGGAACTAATGGAGGCGAGAAGTCGAATCAGGAACGTGGGAGAAATCTCGTCTGGAAGTATGATGAGAGGGAGCATCATTTCTAGAAAACTAACCTTATATTATATGCCTGTATAATGTACTTTACGTATTTTGTTGAAAAAAACGAATATATATATATAAGAAAAATATAAGTCGCAATGATCGATGTTTTTGACAATATGCTCTGATTTATTTGTTTTAGAATATTTTGATTATTTGCTAATTATTTTGTGATATTAATATTTGGAATATGTTTGCAATTCAGATGTCAAACGAAGTTAACCAATCAGTACAAAATAATCAGGAAAACTCCTTGGATAAAAGTGCAATAGAAAATATAATCGCTCAGGAAATAGCCGATGCTATACCATTAATTATTGAAGCTGTTAGAAACCCTGTAGAACACACTAAAGCTGTGAGTAGCAAGCGTACTCATAGTAATGATTTTAGTCACAATGTTAATGGAGGCAATGATGATATTATCAAAGCCCCATTTCCTAAGAAGATGAAAGCGATGACCTTCGGGTGTACTTACAAGGATTTTTTTTAGCTTGTAAGCCAACTGAGTTCGCAGACAATGAAGGAGCTATGGCTGCACTGCGATGGTTGGAAAAGATGGAAGTAATTCTTAAAATCAGTAAAAGTGCTAAACAAGATAAAGTAATGTATGCTTCTAATCTCTTTAGAGATGAGGCATTAGAATGGGGGAACACGATTCTTCAGGAAAAAGGTAGTGACAAGGCCTATGCCATAAACTGGGAAGAATTTAAGGGAATTGCATAAAGGAAATTTTGTCCTCCTCATGAAAAGAAACAAATGGCCAATAAGTTCCTAAATCACAAAATTGTCGACGTGAATTGTCGTGAGTATATGACAAAATTCTTTGAATATGCAAGAATGGTACCAACTCTGGCTTCGCCAGAATCTGTACTAGTTTCTCGCTATATTTGGGGATTAATTAGTGAAATCCGTGATATAGTCAAGGCTGCTAGACCTCAGACTATTGAGGAAACAGTCGAACTGGCCAATACTTTGACTGACGAATTAATCCGAACAAGGGAAGAAAACAAGAAGAAAGAATTAGCCCAGAAACTTACCCAATAATTTCGCTCGGGTAATACCTACAGGAGAGGAGTTGGATAGTCTTCTGCATCACCTCTCCAAAGATTCTGTAAAAAGAAACCATTCAGGAAGGTGTACTAAGTATTGCAACTTCTGCAAAACACCTAGACACAAAGAAGAGTAATGTAGAAAGAAAACTATGTAACACCCCGTGTTTCGAAAGTCAAAGTCAAGATTGAAGTCAAAGGAAGAAAAGATCACTAATTGCGATCTATCACTCCTTGCTCAATTACTGTTTTGACTTTTTTTTTACTATCGCTAGTCTATTTTATGTTTTTACGTTAGTTGTATTATGTGGAGTAGATAGTTAAAAGCGACGTAATCGAATTGTTTATCGCCACGAACCGCTTTACGACTGTGAATAATAGGAAGTAACAATGCGATAAAGTTAATTAAATGCAAATCGAACTAATCTAATCAACATCACGCTCGCAAACTCGAATTACGCATTTTGGTGTTTATATTACGTGTGTGTGTGCCTTATGTGTTACTTGTGCATGTTTATTTATGTTATATGTGGTAATCAATCGAATCGCAATCAAATCGAATCGCAAATCGAATACGAACGAAGGATGATTGTATGTTAATATAGTGGTTGGGATTAAAAGTAAATTTGAATAGGAAACTCTATTGCGAGCAATGCGCAATCGCAATCGAAATCGAAATATCAAGAATCGTCGCGTCGCGCACTCGAACCAGATGCCAGCCGGCCGGATCGCTATCCGACCGGGCTGCCATCCGGTCGGTGTGCCATCCGACCGACTTGACATCCGGGTGTGGAGTCATCCTACCAACCCACCCTTTCCTCTTTTGGAATCCTATAAATACCCATGTCCCTTTCATACTTACTACTTTTGGCAAGTGACATCCGACCAGCTCGTGTTCCACACCTTTTTTCAGATTTCTCTCGATTCCGGTAAGATCTCGTCCTAAATCTTGTACTTTCTTGATCTACACACACTCCTACACCTTTCTATCTTTTAAATATTAACTTTTACGCGTGAAATCATCAAGATTCAAGCTATTCTAGGATGACGTCATCATGTGTTCTTGAAGAACTTCATGTTTTGGCCTCAATCCACCAAGAATAACTTGGATCTAACCGATTTCCACATAAACAAACAAAGATCTTTCACAGATCTAAACATATTCGCGGTGTAGGGGATTGAAAGATGCTTTTCCAACTTTCTTTCAACTATTTTACACTCAATGCCTTCAAAACCGATAGAAACGGAGCTTGTGCCGGCTTACTAATCATTTCGGTGGTTGCGTGGCCTAAGATCCGGATTCTATCCATGAAGTTCACCGATTTCGGGTTAAACATCAAACACCGTCCCGAACCGTTCACCAACCGGATTTGGGTGATTCCTGTCCGACCAAGAGAACGAAGTAATGACGCGACTTCTGTTGTTTGACTCGTTATCAAAATACTTCGATAGAACGACAGACGATCAAAACTACCAAGTGAAGGACGAACGGGATGACCAGCACGGAGTGTTATCCGACCGGACTACAGTCTGACCGGACGGCCATCCGAGCGGCCAGTCGCCCGAACAACCGACACCTTGGGTCCCACACTTGATCAACCTCATTTAAAGTTAAGTATTGACGAATTGCTATCCGATCAGACTACCATCCGACCGGATTACTCTTCGGATCATGAGATACTTGACTTTAACACTTAATCAATTTTTCAACATGTTCAATGCACGGGAAATGCCACCCGATCGAACTACTGTCCAATGGAGTGACCTCTTGCTGAGGACATGTTCTTCACTGAAGTACCAGCCGATCGGGTCGCCGGTCGATCGAACGACCGTCCGATCGACCGACCTGAAAGGTAAAAATACTTCAATGTTTTCAAATGCTACAACGAAAACTTCAAAAGTCAAACCATCATACACAAACACATCCTTCTCATAGGAAGGAACAATCCACTCGAATAGTCATCCGACCGGACTGCTGTCCGACCAGACAACCATCCGAACGGATTGTCATCCGCACGAATTGCCATCCGATAGGATTACTATCCGACCGAACTACCATTCAGCGCTATTCCTCGTTTTACGCGCCACTTATCGTTATGCTATCGAACTGTTCAGGCTAACCATACTCTCAAGCGCTCCCTTCAATCCATCAACCGCTGTGAGAATACTCGATCCCTTTTTGTTTTATGCACTTTTGGGTGTTACATACGTTACTTATACTAAAACGCATCGAACACACTACGCAATACTTTTAAACGCTATCTGTTACCGCATGTTATACGTGACTTAATGAATGCTTGTTTGTTATGTTTACACATGGAATGCTGTCTACCTGCCTTAACGATGATAGAACTATAGTTTGGACTTAGCACCCGCTCATGCGGGGGTTGTTAAGGACAATTATTTGTATGGATTACACTGGTGATTATGTATTACGAACTGCCTTGGGTAGTCAACCCGCAGTCATTGGTATCGATAGATCTTTGTCGATAATTAACATGCTTCGTTTTCCTCTGTGTCGTGCTGGTTATGCGTAAACAATTTCGAACTCTATATGTTATTATCAAACTTGTATACTCGCCTTTACACTATGTGTATTAACTTTTATTTTAACGTATGTGACAGGTAATTAGGATGCTTATCTGCTAGGATAGCGAGGCTAGAATAAGGCTGTAGAGTCCAACAAATAGTTGTCTGTAGTAATTGGATCAAGGTTCTCTAGAAGCAGATAAACAATTGCTATATTTAAATCTGAGTTGTCGGAACAGAATTAATTGCCTAGATTTTGTCCGTAATAATTTGATTACTGTTTGAGACATGGTATGGGACATGTTATTCTAAATTGAATAGTAATGATATTTGTTATGGAAACTTCTGGACAATCTGTTTCGCTCAATGTCGCGCTCCGATGATTCCGCCATCGGTTGGGGTGTGACAGATTGGTATCAGAGCCATAACTATAGGGAATTAGGCAAGACTCGACCTAGTCCGGGTCGATGTCTTAGAGACCTAGACTATAGTTAGGACCCAATAAACCGACTCATGCATGCCCATTAGGGATTTTGTATGAGCCTATTGCTAAACTTCGCCATTCTCACCTATGCTACACTATCACTGCATTCGAATTTTCAATAATGAAGAAGCGATTTAGTTAAGATTAGGTGTGAAAACCGCAAACTCTCAACTAAAATCTGCCTAATCGACCCGCATTTTTACTCATCAACGGGGAGAATTATACCAAATCAGGAGTGAAATCCATATTTTGATGAATAATCTCCTCTATTTTATTAAAATCAAAGGGAAGTTGTCAAGCCAGGGGGTGAAACCTTAACCTTGACGGCTTGTCTATTGTTTTACAAAACTCTCACCAAAGTCTCGACGGACTCCAACGACTTGAACTCACAGTAGGACAAGCGGGATGTGCGCCGGATGCCCAAGAATCGAGGCAGAGGCCCAATCCTGAAGGTCAAAATGTGCACGCCAAGTCCTTGAGAATAGTCGAATCGCTTTGGGTAGTCAATGTCTAAATAGCCGCAGACAATCTATTTCTAAATTTTTATGTGTTTTGAGCCGCAACCGCTGACTCTGACGACTCATCGATTTTATGTGAAGTTTATGTGTTTATATGGTCTTGTGCTTATTTGTTAACGTTTTGAGATATCACTGGTCCCGATTTAACACCACTTGCTTCTGCTGATCTCACAACACTCACTACATCCTGTTAATAAATCGTTACTACCATAAGGAAACGCCGTACGCTATGATGCTTGCTATACTATACGCTTATGCTATACTAATCGCTACGCTAAACGCGATCGCTATAATCGAACAATCGCGGACTTTAAATGATAGGTTTCTGTATTCTGACTGCCTCTATGACTAAATGCGTATGTGCTTCTGTGCTTTTGTGCCCTACGTGCTTACGTGCTTATGTGTTACCGTGTTTATATGAATATGTGATTTCGTGCTTATGTGATTATGTAACTATGCGACTATGTTTCTAAGCTTTAGTAAGTACTAGTCGTGTGAGGTGAGATTCGACTATGACGTGTCTGAGACATATGACAATATCTATTGCAGACAATGTCAACTGGACCGTCATCAGGATCCCGTCGCCCATCACTTTCTCGCCAAGAAAAGAGAGACAAACGTCTTGCTGCTATCATCGCCAAACAAGTAGCAAAAGCTGTCAGTAATGTCTAAGAGAACGCCAGCAAATCATCTAAGGAGTCGAGAACCGAAGCTCCTAAAGCTGCCCCAAAGCTTCTTTCTGTTTCAAGCAGTTCAAAGCTTGTGGGCCAAAGGAATTCACTGGCGAGGAAGGCCCTACAGAGTTGTTCCAATGGTTTGATTCCATTAAGGTTACTCTACGACAGAGCGGTTGACCCGACGATCTTCGCACTCTCAACGCGACTGGCGTTCTTCCAGTCCCGCGCACTAGACTGGTGGCGGCCGAGAGAAACAAGTGAGGAAACGATGCAGCTTACAGTCTATCGTGGGACGAACTCAAGGAGGTCATGCTGGAAGAATTATGCCCTCCTTATGAACGCCAGAAGTTGGAAGATGAATTTTGGCACATAAAGCAAAAGGATGGCAAAAACGCTACTCTAACTACTCGATTCAAGCAGCTCAGCATTATCTGCCCTGATCAGGTGAAGACTTCTGACATGGCAATCAAGAAGTATATCCGAGCCCTGCCTGACTGTGTTGCAGATTTCGTGCAAGCGGCTAAGACTAAGACGATCGAGGAGACTTACTTACTAGCCGCTGAAATCAACGACAAGCGGGTCAAGGCTGGTGTCTGGGATAAAACCTCGAAGCACCTGCATCAAGCTACCGCCGCTCCAACTGCCAAAACCGCCGCTGCTCAACCGTCGAAGCCCTCACGTCGAAAGAAGAAGAACAACAACAGCAGCTCCAGCAACAAGAACTGCGTAGTCACTACCACTGCTGCTCCTCTCAAGGCCGTACCGGCCCAGCAGCAGCATCATCACTGTCCAGCTCCAACTACTTATGCACCACCAGCAAAGCGTGCATACACAGGTCCCCTCCCGGTTTGCCCAACATGCTCATATCACCATCCGGTGGGTCTTTCCTGTCGTTTCTGCGCTCACAGCAACATGTATGGCCACTTCACTGCCAACTACCGTACTGGTCCTCGAAACACCACAGCCCCTGCCACTGCTCATCAAGCTCTGCTCCCGGCTCTGCAAGGCCATCAAGCAACTCAGGCACTCGCGGTCAACGCCCGAGTTTGCTTCGCATGTGGTGACCCCAACCACTTTGCGAACATGTGCCCCAACAGGGTCGTGAAGCAGGAGCCCCAACAACAGCAGCAGCAGTAGCAGCCCCAGCAGCAGCAGCAGCCTCAGCTGCAGTAACAAGCCGCACGCGCCAGAACCGTTAACAGTAACGAGCGTTAAGCCCAGAATGACAACTATGTGGTCAATGGTACGTTCCTTTTGAATGGTATTTATGTATCGTGTTTGTTTGATACTGGAGCCGATAATTGCTTTGTGTCGTTCGAATTTGAAAAGCTCCTTAGTCGTTAGTGCTCTTATCTGCCCTCGTCATTCAATGTTGAAGTCGCTACCGGAAGAACTGTCGCCGTCAATTCTGTTCTCCGTGATTGTACTCTTGAGCTCAACAATCACATCTTCCCGATCGACCTTATTCCGATGCAAGTCGGAAGTTTCGACGTCATAATAGGCATGGATTTTCTTCGCGAAAATCATGCTGAAGTTGTGTGCTTCGATAAGATGATTCGATTCTCGCTCGCGAATGGTGACTTACTGTGTGTTTATGGCGAAACTGCTTCGAAGGGTCTCAAACTCATGTCATGTGTTCAAGCTAGCAAGTATCTCCGCAAGGAATACAGAGCTTTCTTGGCCAACATTGTAGTAGCGGAGAAGGAAAAGAAAAGGAAGACATAAGTCAAAGACGTTCCTGTGGTCCGTGAATTTCCTCAAGTGTTCCCTGATGATCTTCCTGGACTACCGCCAAGTCGTGATATCTGTGACAACTCGAACTTTAGACTTACTGTGATGTAACACTACGTGCCTATGACACCTTGAGTTAATGAATGTTATGATGTTACGTACTTATGTGAACATAAAATTGTGTGACTACGTGTGTTATTATGTGCTATATGATTTAATGAGAATGCATATGTTATGTGAATCAAATGTTAACCCAACCGCATACAAGCCTATTCGGGCCACACACCCAACTCGAGACCCCAAGGCGGCCCAAGTGAGGTTCCGGCCCACTTCTCTTATACGTATGCATACACAATTAGGGTTGCTAGTTTTTCACAATTCTCCTTGCAACCAAGAACACACACACGCACAAACTCTCTCTCTCAACTCGGAACCAAGGGCTGCCGAAGTGATACACGCATCGAAGCTTGTTGAATCCGGATTCCTTCTCTCCATCTCGGTTAGTTTGAGTTTATGATTTCCTGTTTTGTTGTGATGTCGTGTATGGTTTGATCAATCGGTCCAAGTATGTGTTAAACCGATTAGAGTGGCATGATATTAAACTAGGGCCGGTTAGATTGTTGGCCGATTTGATTATGTTGTTTATGCTTGGTCCTCGGATTGATTGTATGATGATTGATAATCAGGTTTTGTATGAATGATAATCGGTTAGGTTGCATGCTAGTCCGATGATATGTTTATGACTCGGTTTAGATTTGTGTGCTAATCCGATTAGTTGTTTGATGCTGTTATGAACATGCTAATGATGATGATTGTGAAGGTGTTATGAATATGATTGAATGCTGAATAAACATTGTTTGATCTGATTTCCGAAACTGCCTAAGTTGTTTGCTAGAATCACGGAATGATTGTTACAGGAATTATGGAAACCAGTTACATACATGGTTGCGACTCAGATTGCGAGTCGAAACCTCACAATCACGACTCGAGACCACAACAGCACAAGCCGAGACCATGGTTGCGAGTCCCGTTGCGACTCGTAACCGGACCATGATGAGCCAAAATCACCATTGCGACTCACAATCTCCTGTTGCGACTCGTAATCTCCTGCTGTGACTCGTAACTCTCGGTTGCGACTCGAGATCGCCGGTTGCGACTCGAGACCACCTTTGCACGTACACTGTTTGGGCCTACACTGTCACGGGCCCAATCTTATGACTGTTATGTTATTGGACAGCTTATCTGATTGGGCCGACATGATACTTGGGCTATTGTATTTCGGGCTTAGACATTGGATCGCACATGGATGTTAATGCTATGCTCTTACCTGTTCACATGCATACGTGATTCTTGCCATGATTATATGTGTATACCTACGTGTAGCTTATACGTGCACTAGTTGAGTACGAACCTAACTTGCATAAGTAACCATGATAGGACGTGGTTGATCCCTTACTTGTATACTTGAGCATTTTATTGTCTGCCGAGCAAACCCAGGTGAGTTCACACTCCTACTAAGGCATGGGATTCCCGGGTCGAGGGAATGGGATAAAGGTTACAATTGACTAAGAACGTACATCTGCTTTTTCCTAGACTATCACCTACCATGATCCTCGGATGTCAGGACGGTTCCGTAGGTTAGGATAACACCTACGTGGTCATATGCCAATTACTGCCTCGGATGTCAGGCACGCACGTAAAACCTACGTGTACGCATTACTTACTTCTATCCTCGGTACAAAGGATACGTACGTGAAACCCACGTACACCCCCGCGTCTCCTATCCTCGGTTGTGAAGGATACGTGCGTAAAACCTACGTACACCCCATACGCGCTACTGTTCTCGGAAGAAGAACAGGGATGATACGAGTAGTTGATACGAATAGTCTAGTGGTCACATAACATGGGAAGCCCCCACCTGTATAACTTACTATCGGCCTAGTAGAGCCACCCGTTACTTACTGTTACGCACTTACTTACTGTGAACTCGCTCAACTAGTTTGTTGATCATTCTGTTACATGCCTTGCAGATCGTTAGGTACATGGAGCTTGCACAAAGAGGAGCCGGTCGTTGTGGACAAGGATCGTATTACTATGTTAGACACTTATGACATTTCAGTATTTTTAACTTGGGTTTACAACTATGCTTCCGCTACTTAAACAATGCTTGGTTTTGAAAACATCAATCATGTCATGATGAACTACTTTAATGACTTTTATTATTATTAAATGCTATGTTTGATATGATTGATGGCTTGATCCTGGTCATGTCACGCTCCCAAGCGGTGGTACTCCGCGTGTGGATTTTGGGGGTGTGACAGATTGGTATCAGAGCCATTGGTTATAGAGAACTTGGTTTTAATACGGGAAAAAGTTTTTATTAAAACCAGACTATAACCCGAACAATGCTCTCAACGATCCACAACGACGCTTCGCTCCACGTGCAAGACTCGACATTTTAGGTAATAAGGTTTATGTTTATTGCCTACTTGCTAGAATTACTTAGAACTTTGCTCGCGGTATGCTTAGACTACAATGCTCACTATTTGCTATTGCTTAAGAACCCTTACGTGCTTACACTTTTCTGTCATCGCACTATTCGCAAACTTTTCTCACCTATTTCACCTTTGACATGAAGATCAATGGCTGGAAGAATTAACATGACACAAGCCCAGTTAGAGGCTCTTGTTCAAGCCCAAGTTGCTGCGGCAGTTGCAGCAGCTCAAGCAGGTAGTATACCCTGCAGTATAGGCACACACTAGGATCTTTAGATCCTACATTAACACTCGTATTTAACTTCATCCTATTCGTACACAATAGGTCAACACGCGCAGCAGCCTGTCTGCACATTCAAGAACTTTATGGACTGCCGTCCCGGCACGTTCAGCGGCACAGAAGGAGCGGTTGGACTCCTCCACTGGTTCGAGAAGCTAGAATCAGTATTCGAAATGTGTGAATGCCCTGAGGCACGCAGGGTGAAATACGCCACCGGCACTTTAGAAGGAATCGCGCTAACCTGGTGGAACGCGCAGGTGCAAATTCTGGGGTTGGCAGCTGCTAACGCCACACCCTGGAACGATTTTACGGAACTTATCAAGAGAGAGTATTGTACGCGTGAAGATATTCACAAGCTAGAAGACGAGCTGTATAATCTGAAAATGGTTGGGTCGGAGATTGAAGCGTATACCAAGCGGTCAAACGAGCTGGCCGTGCTGTGTCCAACTATGGCAGACCCTCCATACAAGCGTATCGAGATGTATCTCAAGGGGTTGGCACCAGAAATCCAGAGCCACGTTACCTCGGCTAACCTCGACAACATCCAGGAAATCCAGCGTCTCGCTCATCGCATCACCGATCAGGCAGTGGATCAGAATAAACTGCCTAAGCGTGTCAGCGCTACTGTTACAGTCACTCCTTCAGCTACTCCCGTTACCCTCAGTGACAACAAGAGGAAATGGGAGGGGGATTCAAGCAAAGCATCAGTTTCGGTTCAGTCCCAGAATCAGCAGCGAAAGACTGACAACTATCAAAGCCCTAACCAGCAGTCGTCAGGTAGCCACAGGCAGGGTGGATATCGCAGAAATCTTCCAAAGTGCAACAACTGCAACAGGCACCACAACGGCCAGTGTACCAAGGGTCGTTGCCAAAGATGCCTCAAGATGGGTCACGAGGCCAAAGACTGTAGAAGCCTTCGTCCTGCGAACCAAAATCAGCAGCAGCCTCACGCTCAGCCTAACCAACAACAGGGCAATAAAGGATGCTACAATTGTGGTGCTGAAGGCCACATCAAGAGACACTGCCCACAGCTCAACAGGAACCAGAACAACAACAACAACAACAACCAGGGCAACGGCAACAACAACAACGGAGGAAATAACAACGGCAACGAAGCTCGGGGTCGTGCTTTTGTGCTAGGTCGAGGTGACGCAGTGAACGATCCCAACGTTGTTATGGGTAAGTTTCTCCTCGACAATATTTATGTTACTGTCTTATTTGATTCGGGTGCGGATACAAGCTATATGTCTGTGAAAATGTGTCAACTGCTAAAACGTGCACCAACACTTTTACCTACCAAACATGTAGTAGAGTTAGCTAACGGTAAAAGTCTAGAAGCCACGCACGTAGTTCAGAGTTGTAATCTTATCCTAGCTGGTCAAGCCTTCTCTATTGATCTCATTCCCATAGTTTTGGGAAGTTTCGATGTCGTGATTGGGATGGATTGGTTATCCCAACACCAGGAAGAAATCTTATGCAGTGAGAAGATCATTCGTATTCCACGTTCTGGTCAAGAACCTCTCGAAGTCCAAGGCGACAAGAGTGGTGCTGTGGTTGGCATCATCTCATTCTTAAAGGCTCAGAAGTGCTTACGTAAAGGTCACACAGCCATTTTGGCTCTTGTTTCAGACGCATCAGTAAAGGAAAAGAAATTGGAGGATATACCAGTCGTACGTGACTTCCCTCAGGTGTTTCCTGAAGATTTACCTGGCTTACCGCCTCATCGTCAGGTTGAATTTCAGATCGAGCTCGCTCCGGGAGCAGCACCCATAGCTCGCGCACCATATCGTCTAGCTCCATCAGAATTGGAAGAATTGTCAAAGCAGCTACAAGAGCTCTTGGAAAAGGGCTTCATTCGTCCAAGCTCTTCGCCTTGGGGAGCTCCAGTGCTTTTCGTGAAAAAGAAAGACGGTACGTTCAGGATGTGTATAGACTACAGGGAACTGAACAAGGTGACGGTGAAGAACCGTTATCCTCTTCCACGCATAGACGACTTATTCGACCAGTTGCAAGGGTCGTGTTACTATTCCAAGATCGACCTACGGTCAGGATATCATCAACTGAGAGTCC
Organism: Helianthus annuus; assembly: GCF_002127325.2. NCBI lineage: Eukaryota > Viridiplantae > Streptophyta > Magnoliopsida > Asterales > Asteraceae > Helianthus > Helianthus annuus. The sequence continues at coordinate 148,733,508 of NC_035436.2, forward strand.
GCGAGGAGGACGTCTCTAAGACAGCATTCAGAACTCGCTATGGTCACTACGAGTTCTTGGTTATGCCGTTCGGGCTTACGAACGCACCTGCAGTATTCATGGATCTTATGAACAGGGTGTGCAAACCCTATCTCGACAAGTTCGTCATTGTTTTCATCGACGACATCCTGATTTACTCCAAGAGTCAGGAGGAACACGAGCAGCATCTTCGTCTTATTTTGGAACTCCTTCGAAAGGAACAGTTGTACGCCAAACTTTCTAAATGCGACTTCTGGCTTCGAGAAGTCCACTTCTTAGGCCACGTGGTAAACAAGGATGGGATCCATGTCGATCCATCCAAGGTAGATTCGATCAGAAACTGGCCTGCACCACGCACACCAACAGAAATACGCCAATTCTTGGGTTTGGCTGGTTATTATCGGCGATTCATCAAAGACTTTTCAAAGATTGCTCAGCCGCTTACGTTACTGACACAGAAGGGTGTTACCTATCGCTGGGGAGAGCCCCAGGAGACTGCTTTTCAATACCTAAAGGATAGGCTTTGCAGTGCACCTATCCTCTCTTTGCCAGAAGGCACAGAAGACTTCGTAGTATTTTGTGATGCATCCATCCAGGGTCTTGGATGTGTGTTGATGCAACGTGATAAAGTGATAGCCTACGCTTCTCGTCAACTAAAGGTTCATGAACGGAACTACACGACGCACGACTTAGAGCTGGGAGCTGTTGTTTTCGCGCTTAAGATATGGCGACACTACCTGTACGGTACCAGGTGCACGATTTACACCGATCACAGGAGTCTCGAGCATATTCTTAAGCAGAAGGATTTGAACATGCGTCAACGACGATGGGTCGAGTTACTTAACGACTACGAATGCGCCATCAAATACCATCCAGGCAAAGCCAATGTTGTGGCTGACGCTCTAAGTCGAAAGGACACCTTACCGAAGCGCGTGCGAGCGCTACAGCTTACGATTCAGTCTAACCTTCCTGCACAGATACGAAATGCTCAGGTAGAAGCATTGAAGCCCGAAAACGTCAAGGCTGAAGCCTTACGCGGCTCACGACAACAAATGGAACAAAAGGAAGACGGCGCCTACTATGTAACGGGCCGGATTTAGGTCCCTCTCTATGGCGGTTTACGCGAACTTGTGATGGATGAAGCTCACAAGTCTCGCTACTCGGTACATCCAGGGTCAGATAAAATGTACCACGACATCAGCACTACTTATTGGTGGCCTAGCATGAAGGCCCACATCGCTACGTACGTTGGAAAATGTTTGACCTGTGCGAGAGTCAAGGTCGAATACCAGAAACCAGCTGGTCTACTTCAGCAGCCTAAGATACCGCAATGGAAATGGGAAGAAATTTCCATGGATTTTGTTACAGGCTTACCTAGATCTCAGCGTGGGAACGATACAATATGGGTCATAGTTGATCGACTCACCAAGTCTGCACACTTCCTACCGATTAAGGAAACGGACAAGTTCTCCACTCTCGCAGACGTCTATCTTAAAGAAGTTGTTTCGAGGCACGGAGTGCCCACCTCTATTATTTCGGATCGCGATGCACGATTCACGTCAGAGCTATGGCAAGCAATGCATAAATCGTTCGGCTCACGATTAGACATGAGCACAGCATATCATCCTCAGACGGATGGGCAGTCTGAGCGAACGATTCAAACACTTGAAGACATGCTTAGGGCATGCGTTATCGATTTCGGAAACGGCTGGGAAAAACACCTCCCATTGGTGGAGTTTTCATACAATAACAGTTACCATACCAGCATTCAAGCCGCTCCATTCGAGGCATTGTACGGACGTAAATGCCGGTCACCTCTCTGTTGGGCAGAGGTGGGGGATAGTCAAATTACGGGTCCAGAGATTGTAGTGGACGCCACAGAAAAGATAGCACAGATACGACAACGCATGGCGGCAGCACGCGACCGTCAGAAAGCCTACGCGGACAAGCGTAGAAAGCCTTTGGAATTTCAGGTCGGGGACCGGGTTTTACTAAAAGTTTCACCCTGGAAGGGTGTGGTACGTTTTGGCAAAAGGGGCAAACTGAATCCGCGGTACGTCGGACCATTCGAAATCTTAGAAAAGATTGGCAAGGTAGCCTACAAGTTGAACCTACCAGCTGAACTCGGAGCAGTTCACAATGTCTTTCATGTGTCGAACCTAAAGAAGTGCTTATCAGATGAAACCCTCATCATTCCTTTTAAGGAACTCACTATCGACGAGCGGTTGCAGTTCGTCGAGGAACCAGTTGAAATCACGGACCGGGATGTGAAGGTCCTCAAAAACAAGAGAATCCCTCTTGTTCGAGTTCGTTGGAACTCCAAACGTGGCCCAGAGTACACCTGGGAACGCGAAGACAGGATGACAGAAAAGTACCCCCAGTTATTCGAAACCAATGCTACCACCACTGAGGCTGAAACTACTACTTCGGAATTTCGGGACGAAATTCCAGATCAACGGGGGGAGGATGTGACACCCCAGGAAAACCAGTGAACAATACAGTTTACCTAGCTTCCTCAGTGAGTGCATACCAAATTTCGGGACGAAATTTCCAATTAGTTGGGGATAATGTGACAACTCGAACTTTAGACTTACTGTGATGTAACACTACGTGCCTATGACACCTTGAGTTAATGAATGTTATGATGTTACGTACTTATGTGAACATAAAATTGTGTGACTACGTGTGTTATTATGTGCTATATGATTTAATGAGAATGCATATGTTATGTGAATCAAATGTTAACCCAACCGCATACAAGCCCATTCGGGCCACACACCCAACTCGAGACCCCAAGGCGGCCCAAGTGAGGTTCCGGCCCACTTCTCTTATACGTATGCATACACAATTAGGGTTGCTAGTTTTTCACAATTCTCCTTGCAACCAAGAACACACACACGCACAAACTCTCTCTCTCAACTCGGAACCAAGGGCTGCCGAAGTGATACACGCATCGAAGCTTGTTGAATCCGGATTCCTTCTCTCCATCTCGGTTAGTTTGAGTTTATGATTTCCTGTTTTGTTGTGATGTCGTGTATGGTTTGATCAATCGGTCCAAGTATGTGTTAAACCGATTAGAGTGGCATGATATTAAACTAGGGCCGGTTAGATTGTTGGCCGATTTGATTATGTTGTTTATGCTTGGTCCTCGGATTGATTGTATGATGATTGATAATCAGGTTTTGTATGAATGATAATCGGTTAGGTTGCATGCTAGTCCGATGATATGTTTATGACTCGGTTTAGATTTGTGTGCTAATCCGATTAGTTGTTTGATGCTGTTATGAACATGCTAATGATGATGATTGTGAAGGTGTTATGAATATGATTGAATGCTGAATAAACATTGTTTGATCTGATTTCCGAAACTGCCTAAGTTGTTTGCTAGAATCACGGAATGATTGTTACAGGAATTATGGAAACCAGTTACATACATGGTTGCGACTCAGATTGCGAGTCGAAACCTCACAATCACGACTCGAGACCACAACAGCACAAGCCGAGACCATGGTTGCGAGTCCCGTTGCGACTCGTAACCGGACCATGATGAGCCGAAATCACCATTGCGACTCACAATCTCCTGTTGCGACTCGTAATCTCCTGTTGTGACTCGTAACTCTCGGTTGCGACTCGAGATCGCCGGTTGCGACTCGAGACCACCTTTGCACGTACACTGTTTGGGCCTACACTGTCACGGGCCCAATCTTATGACTATTATGTTATTGGACTGCTTATCTGATTGGGCCGACATGATACTTGGGCTATTGTATTTCGGGCTTAGACATTGGATCGCACATGGATGTTAATGCTATGCTCTTACCTGTTCACATGCATACGTGATTCTTGCCATGATTATATGTGTATACCTACGTGTAGCTTATACGTGCACTAGTTGAGTACGAACCTAACTTGCATAAGTAACCATGATAGGACGTGGTTGATCCCTTACTTGTATACTTGAGCATTTTATTGTCTGCCGAGCAAACCCAGGTGAGTTCACACTCCTACTAAGGCATGGGATTCCCGGGTCGAGGGAATGGGATAAAGGTTACAATTGACTAAGAACGTACATCTGCTTTTTCCTAGACTATCACCTACCATGATCCTCGGATGTCAGGACGGTTCCGTAGGTTAGGATAACACCTACGTGGTCATATGCCAATTACTGCCTCGGATGTCAGGCACGCACGTAAAACCTACGTGTATGCATTACTTACTTCTATCCTCGGTACAAAGGATACGTACGTGAAACCCACGTACACCCCCGCGTCTCCTATCCTCGGTTGTGAAGGATACGTGCGTAAAACCTACGTACACCCCATACGCGCTACTGTTCTCGGAAGAAGAACAGGGATGATACGAGTAGTTGATACGAATAGTCTAGTGGTCACATAACATGGGAAGCCCCCACCTGTATAACTTACTATCGGCCTAGTAGAGCCACCCGTTACTTACTGTTACGCACTTACTTACTGTGAACTCGCTCAACTAGTTTGTTGATCATTCTGTTACATGCCTTGCAGATCGTTAGGTACATGGAGCTTGCACAAAGAGGAGCCGGTCGTTGTGGACAAGGATCGTATTACTATGTTAGACACTTATGACATTTCAGTATTTTTAACTTGGGTTTACAACAATGCTTCCGCTACTTAAACAATGCTTGGTTTTGAAAACATCAATCATGTCATGATGAACTACTTTAATGACTTTTATTATTATTAAATGCTATGTTTGATATGATTGATGGCTTGATCCTGGTCATGTCACGCTCCCAAGCGGTGGTACTCCGCGTGTGGATTTTGGGGGTGTGACAATATCGACTTTCGTATCGACCTCATTCCTGGAGCCAACCCTGTTGCCAAAGCTCCTTACCGACTCGCGCCGTTCGAAATGCATGAACTCTCAAACCAACTTCAGGAATTACTTGAGAAAGGCTTCATTCGCCCGAGCACCCCTCCTTGGGGCGCGCCAGTCCTCTTCGTCAAAAAGAAGGATGGGTCGTTTAGAGATGTGCATCGACTACCGGGAATTCAATAAGCTAACCATCAAGAACCGCTATCCCCTACCTCGCATCGACGATTTATTTGATCAGCTACAAGGTTCTACGTGTTTCTCAAAGATCGATCTCCGTTCAGGCTATCACCAGCTACGTATTCAAGAGGAGGATATACCCAAAACTGCTTTTCGCACCCGCTACGGCCACTACGAGTTCGTTGTCATGCCTTTTGGCTTAACCAACGCACCCACGGTCTTCATGGATCTGATGAATCGCGTGTGTAAACCATATCTTGACCGTTTCATCATCGTGTTCATCGATGATGTCTTGATCTATTCCAAATCGAAAGCCGAACACGCGCAACATCTACATTCAGTTCTCGAACTACTCCAGGGGAATCAACTCTATGCCAAATTCTCAAAGTGCGAATTCTGGTTAGAGAAGATTCAGTTTTCTGGGTCACATAGTTAATAGTCAGGGTATCCATGTCGATCCTGCGAAGATTGAAGCAGTTAAGAGTTGGATTACGCCAAAGAACCCGTCTGAAGTCCGTTCTTTTCTCGGACTAGCGGGCTATTATCGACGATTTATCGAAGGATTCTCAAAGATCGCTGTGCCGCTTACTGCTCTTACACATAAAGACAGATCTTTTGTTTGGGGAACTGAACAAGAGTCTGCTTTCCAAACCCTCCAGCATATGCTTTGCAATGCTACTGTTCTCACATTGCCTGATGGAAACGACGGTTTCATTGTCTATTGTGATGCTTCCAACCTCGGTCTTGGTTGTGTTCTTATGCAACGAGACAAGCTTATAGCTTACTCTTCTCATCAGCTCAAAATCCACGAGAAGAACTATACAACCCATGATCTCGAGCTAGGCGCGGTTGTTTTTGCATTAAAGATTTAGCGACACTACCTGTATGGTACAAAGTGTACAATCTTCACCGATCATAGGAGCCTACAACATATCTTTGATCAGAAGGAACTCAATATGCGTCAACACCGATGGGTAGAACTTCTCAACGATTACGATTGTGAGATTCGTTATCACCCAGGCAAAGCAAATGTCGTTGCCGACGCTCTCAGCAGACGGAGTTATTTGCTCAGCATTCGCGATACCCAAGCCCAATACGATCTCGAAGCCCTCATCCGCGAAGCCCAGCATGCCTGTTTTAATGAACGCACTCTGAAGAGGGAATGAATCTATCATGATGGAGCTCAATTGGTGAATAAGTCAAATGGGATTTTCTATTTTCTGGACCGAATTTGGATCCCTAATCGGACCGAACTGCGAAATATTTTGATGGACGAAGCCCACAAATCCCGGTATTCTATTGATTCCGGTGCCGATAAAATGTACCAGGATCTTTGTTACAAGTACTGGTGGCCGGGCATGAAAAGGGATATCGCTCTCTACGTTGGGAAGTGCCTGACTTGTGCAAGGGTCAAGGCTGAACATCAAAGGCCCTCTGGCTTACTCGAGCAACCCCCAATCCCTATGTGGAAATGGGAGAGTATAGCTATGGACTTCATAACAAAGCTTCCGCACACGTCATCAGGACATGATAGCATTTGGGTTGTTGTTGATTGTTTAACCAAATCAGCCCACTTTCTGCCAATACGAGAAGACTACAAGGTGGAACGATTAGCCCGAATCTACACCGACGAGATCATTTATAATCATGGGACGCCTCGTGACATCATCTCTGACCGAGATGCTCGGTTTACCTCGCGATTGTGGGAAACGTTTCAAGCTGCTCTTGGAACTGCGCTTAACCTGAGTACCGCATTCCATCCTCAAACCGATGGCCAGACTGAGAGAACGATCCGTACTCTTGAAGACATGCTCCGTTCGTGTGTCATAAACTTCGGTGGTAATTGGGACAAATACCTGCCGTTAGTCGAATTCTCTTACAACAACAATTATCATGCCAGCATCCAAATGGCGCCATTCGAGGCTTTATACAGAAGAAGATGTCGATCGCCTATTGTGTGGCACGAGATCGGTCACTCGCAATTAACCGGTCCTGAGCTATTGCTAGAAACGACTGACAAAGTCCTCCAAATTCGAGACAACTGGTTGAAAGCTCGAAGTAGACAGAAAAGTTATGCCGATAGACGACGCAAGCCCCTTGAATTTGACGTTGGCGACTACGTACTCATAAAGGTATCACCTTGGAAGGGTGTGGTCAGATTCGGCAAGAAAGGGAAACTAGCGCCTCGATATGTTGTACCTTTTAAGATTCTGGAAAGGATCGGAAAAGTTTCCTACAAACTCGAACTACCGGAGGAACTTAGTAACGTCCACCCGACTTTCCATGTGTCAAACCTCCGAAAGTGTCTGGCTGAGCACGATTTAATTATACCTCTCGACGACCTCCAAATAAACGAAACACCGCACTTCTTCGAAAAGCCTATTGAAATCATGGATCACCAAACCAAGCAGCTCAAACGCTCGCGCATTCCTATTGTGAAAGTCCGATGGGAAGGCAAACGAGGCGCAAAGTTCACTTGGGAACTCAAAAGCTATATGAAGGCGAAGTACCCGCAGTTGTTTGAAGGAACTTGTTCTAGAGAGTGAAAGTCTAGAAATAGAAAGTTCTCCAGGGTGATTCACGGTGTTGTGCAACTTCCAGCATAATTTCGGGACGAAATTCCCTAAACAAGGGGAGGCTATAACACCCCGTGTTTCGAAAGTCAAAGTCAAAGTCAAGATTGAAGTCAAAGGAAGAAAAGATCGCTAATTGCAATCTGTCACTCCTTGCTCAATTACTGTTTTGACTTTTTTTACTATCGCTAGTCTATTTTATGTTTTTATGTTAGTTGTATTATGTGGAGTAGCTAGTTAAAAGAGAAGTAATCGAATTGTTTATCGCCGCGAACTGCTTTACGACTGTGAATAATAGGAAGTAACAATGCGATAAAGTTAATTAAACGCAAATCGAACTAATCTAATCCACATCGCGCTCGCAAACTCGAATTACGCATTTTGGTGTTTATATTACGTGTGTGTGTGTGCCATATGTGTTACCTGTGCATGTTTATTTATGTTATATGTGGTAATCAATCGAATCGCAATCAAATCTAATCGCAAATCGAATACGAACGAAGGATGATTGTATGTTAGTATAGTGGTTGGGATTAAAAGTAAATTTGAATAGGAAACTGTTGGGATTGAACCCTACCAGAGGAACAAATAATGAAAGCCAAAACCGGATCACAACAGTGGACTCATAATAAGCAGCTGTTTACACTTGGCTTTCCCCTTGATAGTGGTAATCTAACAGCTGATGGATCTTAAGTACTGCTCAATATAACAACTGATGAACCAAACACTGATGAAACTCTAAAGACTGCTGAAGACAAACACTGGTGCTCTATCTACTGTCGTTTCCTAAGTACTGCTGAAGACACAAGCACTGCCCTTTCAAAGACCGAGCACCTTTGAAGAAAGTACTGATGCTCAAAATAATGTCTGAAAGTCTGCAAGTGTTCACAAGGTCAACATCTCCAAACTCATCTGGAAATAACTCTCTCCCAAGAAACCCGTCTGGATTAAAAGTACTAAAGTGGATGTCTGATCAAAAGACCCACGTACTGACCTTGTTCAGATCCAACGGCGAAGTAAAGTACACATCAAGGAAAGAAGCACTAGGCCTTAGTGTTGAAGATTTGCAGGATCTCCTTGAACTTACACTGTGTAGGGATGAAGATGACACAAGTTCTAAGGATTTTGAAGAAGTATTTAAAAAGCAAGCTCAGGAACTACTAATGAGAAATAAAGGTCCAGAATAATGAAGGGTTTTGGCATTATCTGTTCCAGGGGGAGATTGTTGGGATTGAACCCTACCAGAGGAACAGATAATGAAAGCCAAAACCGGATCACAACAGTGGACTCATAATAAGCAGCTGTTTACACTTGGCTTTCCCCTTGACAGTGGTAATCTAACAGCTGATGGATCTTAAGTACTGCTCAATATAACAACTGATGAACCAAACACTGATGAAACTCTAAAGACTGCTGAAGACAAACACTGTTGCTCTATCTACTGTCATTTCCTAAGTACTGCCGAAGACACAAGCACTGCTCATTCAAAGACTGATCACCTTTGAAGAAAGCACTGATGCTCAACATCAGTGCTCAGGCTACAACAGCGGAACGTGAAGCAGTTGTTATCTCTTGTTTTGTAATATACTTATAATTAGTTGTTAACATCAGTAGTTTGTATAGAACAATGTTTATAGGTTGTTAGGTTGTTAGATGTCACTATCATGGTGACATCAGCTGAGATGCTTCAGTGGTTTGGTATGCCTATTAATGGAGCAGTACCCTGTACTGTTACATTTGATTAACTGAGTGGATTCTTCTTCTTCTTCAGTCCAATCCTTTCATCTTGTGCAACCAACCTTGGGATATCAGGCTGAGGGGGAGCTTAGTTCTGTACGCATGCTTGTAATCATTTGCTTTGTATTTCAATCATTCAACTTAATGAAAAGCATTTGTTTACCAAACAATTTTCTCTTCTGATTGTGTTCACAAAGTTTGTTTTCATTTCCACTGCACTTTAATCTCATTTTATATTCATTGTTCTGTCAAAATTATACAAACGAGCACAATCATGAGAGCCTCCGATCCTAACAGAAACTCTATTGTGAGCAATGCGCAATCGCAATCGAAATCGAAATATCAAGAATCGTCGCATCGCGCCCTCGAACCAGATGCCAGCCGGCCGGATCGCCATCCGACCGGGCTGCCATCCGGTCGGTGTGCCATCCGACCGACTTGACATCCGGGTGTGGAGTCATCCGACCAACCCACCCTTTCTTCTTTTGGAATCCTATAAATACCCATGTCTCTTTCATACTTACTACTTTTGGCAAGTGACGTCCGACCAGCTCGTGTTCCACACCTTTTCTCAGATTTCTCTCGATTCCGGTAAGATCTCGTCCTAAATCTTGTACTTTCTTGATCTACACGCACTCCTACACCTTTCTATCTTTTAAATCTTAACTTTTAACCGTGAAATCATCAAGATTCAAGGTATTCTAGGATGACGTTGTCACACCCCGACCACGTAAAACAACAAAACGTGGCGGAAACGTCGGGGAGTGTTGTAACAAAATCATTGTTTCACAACCATGGATTAAACAAATTTCGTTTTATTGAATTAAATGAGTTACAATGTCTTAACAATAAAGAAACATAACAAAAATTAACTAGTCTTGCATCTTTTAATGTCACTAAGGTCTCGTCCAATCCTATGTTAGCATGCATCAATATCATCATCAAATATCATCAACTATTGTACCTGAAACACATGTGAAAATACGTCAGCATAAAAATGCCGGCGAGTACATAGGTTTTATGAAAAATAGGATCCATGACTTAGGTTTAAGAAAATGTTTAACCAAAAACTTGTCATGAATCCAGTTTAAGTGTTTGCTTTTATAAAACGTTTGAAAATCGATGATAGATATGTATAGTTAAAAGAATGATGTAAGGTTAAATGAATAACCAAGTAAAAATGAGTTTGTATAAAACAAACTGTTTTGTAAAACAATGTCTTGTGAAAAATATGTTATTTGTGTAAAAATGTATAAATCCAAATGAATGATTTAAATAACACTACGCCATGTAATATAATACAAGCACTTATATATAGGAAGTACCAGCGGCGTATCCACCATGCTTGTATCACATTACACACGTCTCGTTACTCAAATCACTTACCCACATAAACCACCAATGTAAATTGCCCATGTCTAAACCATTGTCAAATGTCAATCAAGTATTGTGTATACAAAATGTCATGTATGGCAAGTGAAATATGTAATAACCAAACCATAGGTAAGAATGCACAAACAATGTACTAAGTATGCGACGGATGGACATACATAGCATGATACAAAGCATAAAATGTCTTGTAAAACGATGTACTAAGTATGATGAACACACATAGCATGAAATGTTATGTAAAACGATGTACTAAGTATGCACACAATGGGCATACATAGCATGTGATGTAAAATGTACTAAGTATGATGAACATACATAGCATGAAATGTTATGTAAAACGATGTACTAAGTATGCACACAATGGGCATACATAGCAAAAACATAATGAAATCATGTACTAATAGTGTACTAATGAACATAGCAAGTATATGATATAAAAGCATGAAATCATGAAAGTAACAAGTAGGCACATGTGTTCCACCCCAAAACGTTTGGAAAACAGGAAAAGAGGGGTCTATGTACTCACCTGAGGGTGCTTAGAAGTCTTGAACAACAACCAAGCAAAGCTAGAGTGATCAGGGAATCAAACGGCACCCTATATAGGTAACTATGTAAATAACCGGACCTAAATCGGGAGATAGGATAGAATGAGGTTATATAAATCAAATGAGTAATTAAACTCGTATGGTATGATTTAATAGACCTTACATTCTGATTGGAAAGTCTACCTAAGTGCTTTTGACCCGTTTCGACACATTATGGTAACATAAGCTACTATAATGCGTCGTTAGCGTAAAACTATGTCCGGATGGTTAACTATGTGCTATGCCAAGTCTTACATGCCCAATTATCCCTAAACATGTTACTAAATCAGATTATATGTCAAAAATAAGTTCACATAGGCAAAAATACGGATTTTAGCTTCAAAAGGGCATTTTGGTCATTTCCTATGGGCATACAAGCTAACTAGCATACGACTAACCAATCCTAGGTGATCATAAGGTATAACCTCAATGGTTATTTCCTAAGCAACTATGATCACTAACTAAGCTTGGTCGGATCCTAAAGATCGACCAACCGGGTCGGGTTCGAAAGTCTAAGCGGTTGTTTAGACCGCTTACCTTACGACCCTAAACAAGCACTAAACTAATGGTGTCGAGTTAAACATGTCAAAACATGTTTATCCTACTGATTTGGTATCAAAACAAAGTGTTTTGATACACTAAAGTAGTTCCGTTGCAAAATGCGTGCTAAAACGCATTTTGACCGAAACTTTGACTCGACACTACATCTAGCGAACGTGGTAATCAGTGGGTATAATCACTAAGGATTATAACCAACGTGATTACAATCACGTTGCAAAGTTCAACCGAACTTTGCATTGACCAAAGGCTGGTCAAACTGATAGTCAAACACTTGTTTGACTATTTAGACTAGAAAGCAAATAAAAGAATGAAAGAAGGCTCACCCAAGTCCTTGCTATCTTTTCTACAAAGAAGAAAATTCCCAAATCAGCTTAGGAAGCTCCCAAAGCAGATGAGAGGAGAGAAAAGAATGAAATGAGCAAGGAATGAGGAGAAATGGATGGGTATTTATAGTTGTTGTTGATCAACAAGATCATTCCAAGTGGTTTGTTTAGCCATTAAGCAATAAATCTCATCAATACAAGTGTTACAAGCAGGTTAAAAGCCTTGGTGACCACTTAACTTGCTCAACACACCATAAATTTACCATAACAGCCCCTGAAAATCAAACAGAATGCTAAAATTTGAGTTTCTGGTCACTGGGCACTTCACGCGGCTCGTGTAAGGATAGGGAGGATCCTTACGCGCCCCGCCTGAGGAAAGTTTGACAGAAATGTCAAAACACGTCCCTTCACTTCAGAAACATGGATTTCGGCTGATTTTTGACACGTTTAAGCCCCGTTAACCTCATTTCAAGGCTCCAAAATGAAGTTAAAGTATCGGGAACTCAAAACATGCTCAAAAATATCTCGGATGTCGGTTCGTTTGGTCGTACGGTTGCGTTGTTCGGTTAATTACGACGGAAGTCGTAACGAACGCAAAAACGATCCAAATTGAGCGACGAATGGAATTTTATCATGCCAATCATTAAAATATAATATTTTAATGATAACATAAATTTTTGGGTGTCCGGATATATTCAGAACGTAAAATATGCGCGAAAATGCAAACTTGTGCACTTTTTGACGCTTTTAGTCCCTGAATGAGCATAAAGTTTATTTTAGCACACCGAACCCCTCAAAGCCTATTTCTAAGCTATGTAAAGGATATTTAAGGTGTGTTTAACTTATGGTCAAGTTCCAGATTGTTCATTATAGTACAAATCGGCATACTTTCGCAGTTTGTCGAAATTTAGTCCCTGTAAGCGAATAAACTTGATTTCGGCATACCAAACCATCCAAAACTTATTTCTAAGTTATGTAAAGGTTATTTAAGGTATGTTAAGCCTATGTCACTATTCCGGAGTGTTTGTTGCATTAAACTGGTTATACTTACGCATTAAATCGCGTATAACCTTCCAGAAAGCGATTTAAAGCCCGAAATCGAACAAGAATTGATATGTGCAAATGATACACATATTTTCACAAATCCCAAGTATGAAACACAAAATTTCATTGGTTTGGAATTTGTTTGACGGACACAGTGACACAGGTGTCACAGACGTCATCATGTGTTCTTGAAGAACTTCATGTTTTGGCCTCAATCCACCAAGAATAACTTGGATCTAACCGATTTCCACATAAACAAACAAAGATCTTTCACAGATCTAAACATATTCGCGGTGTAGGGGATTGAAAGATGGTTTTCCAACTTTATTTCAACTCTTTTACACTCAATGCCTTCAAAACCTATAGAAACGAAGCTTGTGCCGGCTTACTAATCATTCTGGTGGTTACGTGGCCTAAGATCCAGATTCTATCCATGAGGTTTACCGATTTCAGGTTAAACATCAAACACTGTCCCGAACCGTTCTGTGACACCCCAGGAAAACCGGGAAAACCATGCAACTTAACTAGCTTCCTCAGTGAGTGCCATCAAATTTCGGGACGAAATTTCTTTCAACTTGGGGATGATGTGACAACTCGAAATTTAGAACCTTCGATGTATCTTGATGTAACGTGTTTGAACATATATGGCTAATTGAATCGTTGAATTATATGATTTATGTGTATGCAATCTAAGTGACTATGTGCTATGTGTATACGTATGTGTGTATGCGACCCGAGACAACAAGGACCCGACTCGAGACCATGTGGTCTCGAGTGAACAGTAGCCGGTTGGGCCATTTGGGCCGTAAAACCCCTTAGCCGATTTGTAAACCCATTAGGGTGCACCTTGTGGAACTAATATATATATCATACTTCTTGCCAACCTTGCCATTCTTTGGGCAACCATACACACTCATTCTCACACACTCTCCTACTTCCCTCTCACTAAAACCCTAGAGACACAAACACACTCCTCACTTTCGGATTGGATTCTTGGATCGGCTCACACACACAATCGGTTGGAAGCTCACACACATCCTCAAAACCCATCAACCGGTTAGTATTTATGATGTTTATTGATTAATGTTTGTTGTTGTTGAATGATAATATGAAGGACATGATTTAACTAGTGTAGGGTATGCTTGATGATGTTTTATGTGTGTGATGATGATGAATCGATTAACATGTCTTGATTTTGAATATATTGCATGAAGAGTTATGATATTTGGTGTTTAAATGAAGCTTAAACCACTAGTTGTTGATGTTCATGAAACCGATTTACATATGTCATGTAATCGGATTAGTATAGAACCGAGTTTGTGGGGTTATGTTAAATGTGTTGATTTGTTATTCATGATTATGTTGGTGATTGATGCAAAATGTGTTTGAATAAGGGTTGTTTGTGATTTGAATATTTGAAGAACATGATGAATATATGAAGAACAACTTGAATGTGCTTTGAAGGTGCTTTGAATATTTGAAATCTGAATTGTTTGATCCATTTTGGGTAAATGTTAGACAACAAAACATGTTTAGTGGATAGTACATAATTCTGCATGAATTTCATTGGATAGTACAAACTGTGAAGGATCAGCAGGTGCTGGGGAGTCGAAACACCTGGTTGCGACTCGAAACACCCGGTTGCGACTCGAAACCATAGCATGACAAGCCGAGACCATAGTTGCGACATAGGTTGCGAGTCCGGTTACGACTCGAGACCATAGCGTGACAAGCCGAGACCACAGGTTGCGACACAGGTTGCGAGTCCCATTGCGACTCGAGACCAATACCAGCATAACCCGCAACCATGCTTGCGAGTCCGGTTGCGACTCGAAACCACGCTTATTGGGCTTGCTTAGTTACGGGCCTAAGTTAATGGGCCGGCCTTATGGACTCCTTGTGCTACTGTTTAATGCATGTTTTGGGCTTAAGTAATTGGGCTGAACATATGGGCCATACGTGCTACTGTTAATTGAGTATGTTATTGATATACTGCCATGCCATGATTTCTACTTATACGTGCACTGCTTGGTTCGAATCTGATGTAAGTGGTATCTATGTTAGGACGTAGTTGACTACTTGCAACTTGATTGACCTTTCTGTGATTAACTGCCGAGCAAACCAAGGTGAGTTCACACCCTCTACAAAGCATGGGATTCCCTGGGTTGGGAACGGGGTTAAGGAATGTGGATTCCTCGTCCTCCTTGGGTAGGACAACAATGGTTCAGGAATGTGATTCCTCGTCCTTGTGGACGGATAACTCGTACTAGACCAAAACTCTATCACGAAGTCCCTCCTTTTTATATCGACTGAATCGCCGGGCCAATGGCGAGCGGGTCATTAGTTAGATAGCGCTATTTAGGTCTGACAAACCTCACACCGTGCCGCAGAGGACGGGCGTGAACTAATGGATCTGGGGCACGTCAATGATGATAGACATTGACAGTTTCAGGGCACATAAACATGACTACAGTCAGCAGTCGATATGGTAACGAGTCTAGTGTACGCATGGGGTAGCCCCCACGGCCGAAATGCCTGATAACTAACATGGGGTAGCCCCCATGGCTGGAATGCCAGAGTAACTGGGAATGAACAAGTCACGTTTTTAAACTATGGGGTAACCCCCACGGCAGGATGCCAATTAAAGGGAACTGTTTTCGAAACAACTAAAACGAACACCCAACTGTGAACTCACTCAACTAGTTGTTGACTCGTGACTACATGCTTTGCAGGACCATAGGTACTCAACTGGAGCTTGCATGGAGGAGAGTCGTTGTGGGACACGGATTGCTGCGTACCATGTTAAACTTGAAACAATTGAACTTATGTTTTACTTTTGAGACTTATGCTTCCGCTTGCAACTTAAACTTTGTTTGTTTGAAACACCAATCGTATTGGTTAAACTTTTATAACTATTCATATGCTTGTTCAGTATGATTGGTGGCTGGATCCTGGTCAGTCACGCCTCCAAGCGGTAGTACTCCGCGGGTGGGATTTTGGGGGTGTGACACGTTCACCAACCGGATTTGGGTGATTCCTGTCCGATCAAGAGAACGAAGTAATGACGCGACTTCTGTTGTTTGACTCGTTATCAAAATACCTCGATGGAATGACAAACGTTCAATACTACCAAATGAAGGACGAATGGGATGACCAGCACAGAGTGTTATCCGACCGAACTATTGTCTGACCGGACGGCCACCCGCGCGGCCGGTCGCCCGAACGACTGACACCTTGGGTCCCACACTTGATCAACCTCATTTAACGAATTGATGTCCGATCGGATTGATGTCCGACCGGATTACTCTTCGGATCATGAGATACTTGACTTTAACACTTAATCGATTTTTCAACATGTTCAATGCACACGAAATTGTAGGATCGTTGTTGAACCCAAATGAGTCAATCCGAAGAGTTGTTTATCCAATTCAGAGGCGGAATCAATGAATTAGACACTCAAACTAATTATAATGCTTTCTTTTATTGATCTAACAACGTTTACAACCTGAAAGCAAATTGGCAGCACTTCGTTACAATTTTCAGAACCGTTACCAAATTAACATCAAGTGCACTATTTATAGGTGAAAGGTTTCGCTTCAATGGACTGTCCGTATAAGCGGAACCTCTTGTTATGGTTTCGCTTATATGGCATGTCCATACAAGCGGAACCTCTTGCTAATCCACCAAATTCCGACTCTCGAACCTGGTGCACTGGATATCCTATCCTATCTTATACTATTACATGATACAAGACGAAGTCAATAGACGTAATGCACTAACAGACTCCCCCTCTGATATTGACGAAGTCTTCAGTGACCATTCTCTGTTATGCCACCTCTTCAGTCTTGATCATTTTGCCATCTCAATCAGATTGTAACAATGTAAGCATCCATCACTCTTTCTCTTTGAATAACTTCTAACTTTGACTCTTTCACCAGGATTTCATCACTGGCTTTATCATCAACAGCTTCATTATCAGCTGTCTCCCCCTCTTGTCAAGCTTCCGTGCTTTTAGGGATTGACACCTAGCTTTCCAGTTACAAGCTCTTCCTCACTTTTAGCTTGTCTTCAGACTCCCCCTTAGACTCTGCTTTCGGGATCGTAGTCTGGACTATCTTATCCTGCAATCACTCAAACACTATATAAGTAACAACATTTTAAAACCATCAAACAAATTCTCTAATCCACTCCCCCTATCAACATACATTATAGATATGGCAGCATTAAAGAATCCAACTCCCTCACAGTTTATCATCTAAGTTCAAGTTAATGATCTTAGAGATATCACAAACTGTTTTTGAATTTTTTTTATTTTCAATATCAAGTTTCAAATTAACGAACTTGTTTTATTTTAGAAACACAATCAGCTTACTAAGATTTTGAAACTCAGCATTTCAGATATCGGTTGTCGAAAATAAAGCAGAAATCAAAATCTTTTTGAATTTTCTGAAAATATAAAGCAGTAAAGAAATATATACAAACATATTTACAGATAATATTTTTTGTTTGAGTATGCGTCAGAGGATCATATCAGTTTTGACAAGTTACGAGTACCGTTGAATTTAATTTCACTTTAAGAATTAAACAATTCACCTCGATTGTCAATATACTGATCCACTTAAATTTTCATACAAATTTCAACTGATTCAGGATACGATTTAAATGTTTTAAGAACTTAAACTCATTCATGTGTCCCACCTCTTGAATATACTCCCGTATCCAGAATCTCAATATTCAGTCTTACAGGTGATTATACTACAATGATATATGTACATAAATTAGGTATGCGAGGGCCGAGGGATCTCAGGTCGATACTTCCGTATACGCCGAGAGATATCAGCTTCGACTTCTCAGTATGTCCTCATTAGTGGATCTTTTAGATACAACAGCAACGACTATCAATTTTATTGTTTCATCTGCATGTTGAGGGTTTATGCTATGTTTCAAGCATTTGGTGAAAGTATTAGCCAAGGACTAGGTCAGAACTTCCGTTCAGCAGAAGTCCCGGAATAAAACCCCAGACATCATTGAGTATAAAAACCTAGTATATCAGGATACGAGACCTTTCAAACGAGATTTCAGGGTTTACCTATATATTCAAGTAGTGTTCCCCACGAAATAAGCAAGTGTTTGATTTTAGATTTATATCCCGAAAAATCTTACTAAGTGTATAAAAACCTATCGACATATCATCAGTGAGACTGTTTAACGCTATTTAATCATTACATTTCTTTAGCATACCGTAACTATCTACTGATGTACTATCATTTCCTCTTCTTACGCAAAAACTCAATTTTTGAATTTTTATCATGTTTTTGTATTTTTTCAAATTTTCTAATTTTTTGTATTTTCTGACAATTTTTCTCCCTCTAAAATGCAAAACCATTAAAAGAAATTTGACAACACGATACTGATAGCTTTGTCTCGCCACCATGTTCTACTAGTCATGCACTGAATCATACTAAAAGCAGTAATTACCCCCATGATTTACAACACATTGATTTTTACAGTTTGAAAACCGTTTTTCAATCTGATGAATATAATCATGTTTGTTCAGCCGTGAGGGTTTCGGTGCATTCAAGTAACATTTATTCTAACAAAAACTAAAAACTAAAACATAACATATTTTTGGTTTTTACTTTTTCAAGTTTTTAGGGTTTTGATAATATTGTTTATTTATGTACAAACAACATAAACGAAACTCCCTGTTCAACCAAACCAGGGTATTGCAACCTCCTCCTGTGCCACGTTGCTCCAACTATCATTCGCACAATCTTCAATTCCGTTGAGCACCTGCACATTGCAACAATTTGATTATTTGAACAATTTAGCCCAGGTCTGTTGGACCTTAGGCATTTCAACACAATAACTTTCATTCAATTTTGGAAAATCTTTGTCATTTAGAACTTTGACAGCTTTGATCTCAACTTTTTCATCTTTTGCCGACAACACTTGTTTCTTAGCACTCCACACTTGACCATTCGGAGTACCTCTTTTGTAAAAGTTTGTTTCTTTTTGAACCTTTTGATTTTGAACAACAATTGGTTTCCAGAACTGTTGAGGTTTTGTCATATCAACAGATGTTCTCCAACTCTGTGTTGTTCTCAATCTGGGTGTGTGAGAATTCCAGGTCTGTCTTGAATTGAACCTGTTCGGGTTTGATTTCCAATTTTGATTTGAAGCAAACTTGTTCGTATTATAACTCTAAGTTTGTTTCGAATCAAATCTGGTTGACCTTGGTTTCACACTCTCAGATTTCTGTTTTTCAACATCAACAAGCTTTGGATTTGGACACTTTTGTGCAACATGTCCAATTTGATCACACTTAAAACACACTTTCTTTGAAAGATCCTTGACCTGTTGTTGTTTCTTTTTCATAGCATCAAACTCCTCATTAGACTCTTGTCCAAATTTGAGTTTTCCCTCTTCTTTCAAACTTTTCCCTTTAACAAAATTCATCTTTTGTTGCAAATTTTGTTGTTTACTTTTACTCCAATTCTGTTTCCTTTTATAACCCAAACCAGCTTTCATGTTTTTCTTCTTAGAACCAGGTTTGTTATAAAAAGATTTATGACCTTTACCAAAAAAACTTTGGAATCTCAGACTTCTCAATCTCAACCATTTTGAAAACTTTATCGACCTTTTCTGAAATCACATTCTGAATCGGGAATACAACATCTAAGAATAATTTGTCTGATCCAATCATGGTATAGACCAATCCCTTTGAATCATCATCCAAATTTTTCTCAGATTTTGTGTTTTTCAGATATCCATCATAAAGATTTCCTTCATCTTCATCCTGTGATTCAGACTCACCTTTTGTAGACTCATCTTTCAAAACACTATAGACCACCTTACTTACCACCTCTGAATCATCAGTATCATCAGATTTGGTGTAAGTCACATCAATACTTTCAGGTAATTGGTCAGCTATGTTCAAACCCTTTGCCACCTTTTCCTCATCATAAAAAGTATAATTGTCTCTCAATGGTGGTGGTACCTGATGAAATTCTGAACCAATACCCTTTTTGCAATTATTAGTATCTTTGTCATCTGGTGTGATGTTGAAAATGCGTTCGAGAATGTACGAAGAATTATGATAACTTTGAAGTTTTGTAACAATCTTTTCTTTTTCAGCCAAGACTTGTTTAAGATTAGCAATTTCATCAACACACTTGTTCAATTCAATTTGCTTATCTTTAAACTTTCTTTCATACATTTCTTTTGTTGTTAAAGTTTCAGACAGTCTTTGATCAAAACTTTTAACTTGGCTTTTCAAAGTATCATAAGCTTCTTGTACTCTCTGACTCGACCATTTTAAAGAATCATATTGTTTTTGTAACTCTAGAAACTTAGATTCTTTCTCAACACAATCAACACATTTTGCGGCACATTTTTCTTTCAAAATCTTATTTTCTTCTTCAAGATCATGACATTTCTGTGTTAACTTCTCAACTTTTAATTTTAAACTTTCTTCTGTTTCAATTCTTTCTTTACATTTCATTTTTAAAACATTTTCAAGTTTATTCATTTCATTATCTTTTTTTTATCAGTTCATCTTTATCAATACAAGCTCTACATGTTTCCATGCATTTCTTGCATTGTTCAACTGATTTTAAGATTTTAGAATCAGAATTTACCTCAGTGATTGACACCTCGGCATGCTCAGCTGCCTCCGTCTGTTTCAGCTCTTGTATCTTCTCGTTATCAGCACCATCAACACTGACAATCTTCACCTCCTCAATCTTTTCTTCAATCTCTTTCAGCACCATTCCTTCTTTCTTCTTCTGTTCTTCCTCAGCTTTTTGATCCTCTTTAGCAGCAAGCTTTGCGACAGTTTTCACTTCTTCAATCATCTTTTTCAATTCTTCTTCTTTTCTCTTCTTCATTTCTACCACCTTCGGTAGACTTGCTTCAAAAACCTCCTTTAACTTGTTCATCAAATCTGGCAGATAACCTTTATCAGAAAGCCGTCTTGTATTGAAAGTACGCTCACTTGGAAACAGATTGGTTACAGCATCAAAATCCACTTTTGATGGGTCAACTACTGGATTACCCTATGGATCCATGTAATATTCCAACTCTTCATTCCATCTCTTGGCTCTTTGTGCTTCTTGAAATGGTTCATTCAACTTGCTAATCTCCCATCTCGCACTGTCTCTTCTCCACCAGGTATCATGATCATCATTTGCAACAAATGCATATCCAACTGCATCTTTTTCTGGTAGAACCTCTTTGCTCCAATCATACCCTTCATCATCATATATAACAGCAAGAGCCCTTGATTTTTCTTCTGGCTGTTTCAATCTTGGTGGCTCAGACTTGTTCTGATGATAAATCACTTTCTTGTAATAATCTTCGTCGAATGGGTTCTCAGAATCATCAGCAGCATACGCATTTCTGCACTCGTGCTTGAAGTGACCTTTTTGTTTGCATTTGAAACATGTCACTTTGGATTTATCAAATCCCAGTTTGGTAGTTGGTCCACCAATTGACTTTCTCCCTGTGATCTCCATGAACCTCTGTGCTCGACGAACCGCCTGGCCATGCACCATCTTATGTCCATTAATTCCATCTCCTCAGGGTCTAATTGATCATAATCTTCTTTCGTCAAATTGGTATTGCCAATCTTCCCTGCAATGAGGCATTCATATGATTCAAGTACAGATGCCAAGAAAACCATCTGTTGTTTCGCCGATTCTTCGCTGAAGTTCTGCCCATTCTTCAAATCAACTGCGATATTACACTGGAATAGATTCTTTGAAGCAGATTGGTCTGAGGTGTTTGAAGAAGATCCACTGTGAAAACCACTGTGAAGACTTTCATTGTTCACTAAGCTTGAACTTTCTGCAGAAAACGCTGTTTTTGGAGATCCAGCCTGTGGTATATTTCCTCTATAGTAAAGCTCCACATTCTGCTGATAAGCTAGACTGTTGACTTTAGCTCTTTTTAACTCCAATTCATGGCTTTCAAGCCTTTCAATCAGCAAATCCACTTTTAAATCATCTGGCTTGATTGTATTTTTCAGCATTAGAGCGAAGTATTTCCACTCTTGATCATTGGGCAATGAATCAAACAATTTATCCACCATCTCTTCTTCAGAGTATTTAATTTCATATCTGGCCAGCTCCATTTTCAGATGTCCAAATCTTTCGATCATTTTACAAACAGATTCATTTTTCATACAACTGAATACATCAAATTCTTTACACAACAATTTCTTTTTATTTTTGACAATTTCATTACTACCAACACACTTTTTCTCTAATGCTTCCCACAATCTCTTTGAAGTTTTTTCTTGTTCAAGTAACGAGATAATATCCTCTCTCACTGACTGTTTGATCAACGTTATCATTCTATATTCAGCCACAACATTTTTTATATCTTTTTTAGTAAAATCTTTCTCATCTATTAACTCTCGTCCTTCTTTCTCTGGTGCTTTATATTCACTCACTAATTTTAACCAGCTTTCAGGAGCAAAAGCTTTTACCCAACCTTCAAATCTGTTTTTCCACCAGTTATAGTCTTCAATTTTCATTAGCTTTGGTGGCTTCTGTTGACTTCCGTACATGTTTTCGAACTTCAAATTCTCCGAAATTTCTGTTGAATATTCTTTCAACTCAGATCTTCTATCTGACGATTCGGAAGTGAAAGCGTTGTAGAATGTGTTGTAGAATTCATCACCGTTGTTTGACATCTTTAATCACCTGAAAGCAAACAAACATCTTAATCAGTTTAAACAATATCAAGAAATCTGAAATTCAATGACACTCGGTTGTCGTGAAATAATCTTGACA
This sequence comes from Helianthus annuus, assembly GCF_002127325.2. Classification (NCBI taxonomy): domain Eukaryota; kingdom Viridiplantae; phylum Streptophyta; class Magnoliopsida; order Asterales; family Asteraceae; genus Helianthus; species Helianthus annuus. The sequence continues at coordinate 148,756,568 of NC_035436.2, forward strand.
CGATAAAGTTCACTATCGGGCGAATTATGACACACGGGCAAAATCAGATCGAACGTATGAGCGAAACCCTAATTGTCTGTATAAGCGAAACCAGCAGATGACAAATAAGCGAAATCTGGTTGGACAGATAAGCGGAACTCCTTTTGGACTAATAAGCGAAACCTTATTGGACTAAATAAGCGAACACACGAGCGAAACCTCTGAAGCGGAACTATCAAATGTTCGTTCAAGCGAAAGTCAATTGTCCGTTCAAGCGGAACTACACAGTTCGAACAAGAACCTTGACAAACGTTGACACTCAAGCGAAACTATCAAGGGGATTTGAAGCGGAACTATGTGCTTTTCAAGCGGAACCCTTTGAACTTTTGTTCACTGAAGCGAAACTATGTGTATCAATAAGCGAACCTACACAATGTCCACACAAGAGGAACCACATCCGAATGTCATTTTGTCCATTTTTAATCCGAATTTTAGCTTCAAACTTTCAAGGGTTTGTTATTATCTACTAATACACATCCTGTGAAAAATTTGGTCAATTTTAACCGTGGAAACTTGTCCAGATTGAAAAAGAAGGTGTAGAAGATAGAAAACAGATCCAATTTGAGCTAAACTCTTCTTCCTGTGCTCTGATACCACTTGTAGGATCGTTGTTGAACCCAAATGAGTCAATCCGAAGAGTTGTTTATCCAATTCAGAGGCGGAATCAATGAATTAGACACTCAAACTAATTATAATGCTTTCTTTTATTGATCTAACAACGTTTACAACCTGAAAGCAAATTGGCAGCACTTCGTTACAATTTTCAGAACCGTTACCAAATGAACATCAAGTGCACTATTTATAGGTGAAAGGTTTCGCTTCAATAGACTGTCCGTATAAGCGGAACCTCTTGTTATGGTTTCGCTTATATGGCATGTCCATACAAGCGGAACCTCTTGCTAATCCACCAAATTCCGACTCTCGAACCTCGTGCACTGGATATCCTATCCTATCTTATACTATTACATGATACAAGACGAAGTCAATAGACGTAATGCACTAACAGAAATGCCACCCGATCGAACTACTGTCCAATCGAGTGACCTCTTGCTGAGGACATGTTCTTCACTGAAGTACCAGCCGATCGGGTCGCCGGCCGATCGAACGATCGTCCGATCGACCGACCTAAAAGGTAAAGATACTTCAATGTTTTCAAATGCTACAACGAAAACTTCAAATGTCAAACCATCATACACAAACACATCCTTCTCATAGGAAGGAACAATCCACTCGAATAGTTATCCGACCGGACTGCTGTCCGACCGGACAACCATCCGAACAGATTGTCATCCGCACGAATTGGCCGTCCGATCGGATTACCATCCGACCGAACTACCATTCAGCGCTATTCCTTGTTTTACGCGCCACTTATCGTTATGCAATCGAACTGTTCAGGCTAACCTTACTCTCAAGCGCTCCGTTCAATCCATCAACTGCTGTGAGTATACTCGATCCCTTTTTGCTTTATGCACTTTTGGGTGTTACATACGTTACTTATAGTAAAACGCATCGAACACACTACGCAATACTTTTAAACGCTAACCGTTACCGCATGTTATACGTGACTTAATGAATGCTTGTTTGTTATGTTTACACATGGAATGCTGTCTACCTGCCTTAACGACGATAGAACTATAGTTTGGACTTAGCACCCGCTCATGCGGGGGTTGTTAAGGACAATTATTTGTATGGATTACAGTGGTGATCATGTATTACGAATTGCCTTGGGCAGTCAACCCGCAGTCATTGGTATCGATAGATCCGTGTCGATAATTAACATGCTTCGTTTTCCTCTGTGTACGTGCTGGTTATGCGTAAACAATTTCGAACTCTATATGCTATTATCAAACTTGTATACTCGCCTTTACACTATGTGTATTGACTTTTATTTTAACGTATGTGACAGGTAATTAGGATGCTTATCTGCTAGGAAAGCGAGGCTAGAATAAAGCTCTAGAGTCTAACAAGTAGTTGTCTGTAGTAATTGGATCAAGGGTCTCTAGAAGCAGATAAATAATTGCTATATTTAAATCTGAGTTGTCGGAACAGAATTAATTGCCTAGATTTTGTCCGTAATAATTTGATTACTGTTTGAGACATGGTATGGGACATGTGATTTTAAATTGAATAGTAATGATATTTGTTATGGAAACTTCTGGACAATCTGTTTCGCTCAGTGCCGCGCCCTGATGATTCCGCCATCGGTTGGGGTATGACAAACTACTATATGTTTCAATTGCGGAGAATTAGGTCACATTAAGCCCAAGTGCCCAAAACTGACAAAGGCACCTGACAACAAAGTAAAAGCAGTAGACAGAGCCAAGAAGATCACACGATCCTGTACGCTTACGACGCAAGAGGCGGCAATGATTCCAGTTGTAATTGTTGGTTTGTTTCTTATTCATGACGTCTACTCTAAAGTATTATTTGACTCTAGTGCAAACCAAAGTTTTATAAATACGACATTTTGTCAAGCACTTAATGCTTGTACGGTAGAAATGGCAGAAGGAAACTCCACCGACATACGTGAAGTACTTCAAGAAGGAATGATAGAATTATTAGGACATAAGTTCACAACAAATCTGCTACTGATGAATCTAGCTGGATTCGATGTAATATTAGGAATGGATTGGTTAGTAGCCAACCATGCTCGGATCCTTTGCGATCAAAATTCTGTTGAGATTCGTATGCCAACAGGAGAAATGATCCTGATACAAGGAGACAAGCCGACAAAGCCAACAAAAATCATCTCAGTGATGAAAGCTGTAAGTTATGCACGGAAGCAAGGCATAGTGTATATGGTCTCAGTGATCATTAACACTAGAGGTAAAGAACTGAGTGAAATTCTGGTAGTGTTAGAATACCCTGACGTATTCCAGAAGACTTACCTGGACTACCGCCTAACAGAGAAGTAGAATTTAGAATTCATTTGATACCTGGAACTACACCAATCACTAAAGCACCTTATCGTTTAGCGCTGACAGAGATGCTAGAATTAAAGAAGCAATTAGATGAATTGCTGGAGAAAGGACTCATACAACTAAGCTCATCCCCTTGGGGAGCACCTGTGTTATTTGTTAAGAAAAAGAACGGGTCAATGTGTATGTGTATCGATTATAGAAAATTGAATAAGGTTACAATTAAAAATTGTTATCCATTACCAAGGATTGATGATCTATTTGATCAACTTCAAGGAGCTCGATATTTTTCTAATTTTGATTTACGCTCAGGATATCATCAACTGAAATTACAGGAAGAGGACATTCCTAAGACTGCTTTCAGAACTAGGTATAGTCATTACGAGTTTACAGTCATGCCATTCGGTTTGATGAATGCTCCGACAGCATTTATGGATATGATGAACAGGATATGTAAGCCGTACCTGGATAAATTTGTAATTGTCTTTATAGACGATATACTCATTTATTCCAAAAAGAAAGGAAGAACACAACAAGCATCTACATGCACTTTTAACACTGTTGAGAAAAGAGAAGTTGTATGCTAAATTTTCTAAATGTGAATTCTGGTTGAAATAAGTGCAATTTTTTGGACATTTGATTAATCATGATGGAATTCATGTAGATCCCTCAAAGATTGAGGCAGTTACTAATTGTAAAGTCCCAAGTCATCTACAGAAGTCAGAAGTTTCCTAGGATTGACAGGATACTATCGACGCTTTTTTCAAGACTTCTCAGGGATAGTCGTTCTGTTTGTAACATTTGTGCTCGAAATCATTATGAATAGTTCAATTATCAATAAACAATGTTATTTGATCCCAATGTTTGTTTGGTTGTGTTTTACATATTTTATGTTTTGACTTTTGTTCAACTTCAAACTCTACATCGCTTTCTAGAGAATTATACGCAAACTGGTGCGTAAACGTACTCAGTTTAATACGACAAATACTCCGGAACATCAACATATACTTAACATACCTTAAATAACCTTTACATAACTTAGAAATAAGTTTTGAAGGCTTTGGTATGGCAAAAACAAGTTAATTCGCTTACAGGGACTAAACTTGACAAACTACGAAAGTATGCCAATTTGAACTGTAACAAACATTCCGGAATATGACCATAAGTTAAACACACCTTAAATATCCTTTACGTAGCTTAGAAATAGGCTTTGAGAGGTTCGGTGTGCTAAAACAAACTTTTGGGTCATTCAGGGACTAAAAGTGTCAAAAAGTGCACAAGTTTCCACTTTCGCGCGTAACTTACGTTCTGAATACATCCGGACATCCAAAAATTTATGTAAGCATCATAATATTATGCCTTAGTGTTTGGCATGAGAAAAATCCATTCGTCACGCATTTTGGATCGTTTTTCGTGCTTATGCGCATTCCGTCGTAATTAACCGATCATCGCGATCGTACGGCCAAACGAACCAACATCCGGCATATTTTTGAGCATGTTTCATGTACACAATGTTTGGGCATCATTTTAGGGCCTTAAAGTTGGCTTTACGGGCCTTAGAAGTGTTGGAAATGGCTTAAATATGCAACAGGGACTAAAACTGTCATTTCTGAAAGTTTGTGCTGATCAGACAAGGCCAGGCGGCCCGCCTGAGCTTTGTGTGTATCCTGACGCGGGCCGCGTCAGCCCTGCAGATGCAGAAACTCGTTTTTTTGCTGATTTTGGCCTTTCAATCACTCCAAAGGGCAATGCCCTTTCACAATCTCTGGAGTTAGGGTCATTATATGATACCACCACATCTTGACAAGTGTACGCACGAGATTTGATCATGTTTTTCAAGAAACGATCCTAACGGTTTTGCTTTTCCTATAAATACCCCCCCCCATTTGTGTTAAAACCCATAAAACTGATCAAAGAGCTCTAAGTTGATGCCATTGCTTCATACCTGAGCTCCTGGATCAAGTTTCGCTTTCGGGGACCCTTCGTAAGTGTTCTTTCGTTCTTTTAATCGCTTTCTAGTGCTAAAGTCAAACTTTGTTTGACTTTCTGCGTTGACCAGCTTATGGTCAACACGAAGTTCGTTGGAACTTCATAACGTGAGCGTGATCACGATGGTTATAGTCCGTAGTGACTATACCTACTGATTACCACGTTATCTAGGCTCAGTGACGAGTCGTAGTTTCGGCCAAAATGCGCATTCTTGCATATTTTGTAACCAAACTACTCATGGGTATCAAAACCGTTTGTTTTGATACCAAACCTGTTTTCTAAACTTAGTTAAGCATGTTTTAACATGCTTAGCTCGTCACTTTTAGTATAGTGCTTATATAGGGTCGTAAGGTAAGCGATCTAAACAATCGCTTATACTTTCGAACCCAACCCATTTGGTCGATCATTAGGATCCGACCAAACACATTAGGTGACCATAGTTGTATAGGGAATAACCTTCTGAGGTTATACCTTATGGTCACGATGTTAGGCATTCCAAACGCATTTTATGTGAACGACGCGTTAAGGTAGCATAAGCTACCTAAACGGGTCGTAATGGGTCGTAAGCACTTAGGTTAGGTTTCATTTTAGTATGTAGGCTTTGTTAAACCATATTACACGAGTCTCCATACTCGTTTGGTTTACAAACCCGCATACTATCCGATCCTCCGATTTTGGTCCGGTATATTAATATAGCTACCTATTAGGTGCCGTTTGATATTCTGTGATCTCTAGCATTGTGTGAATATTACACAAAAACTTCAAAGCAATCTCAGGTGAGTACATAGTCCCCTCTTTTACTGTTTTCCATACCGTTTTGGGGAGAAACACATGTGCCTACTTGTTACTTTCGTGCTTTCTTGTTTTCACATCATATACTTGCTATGCTCATTAGTACACTATTAGTACATGATTTACATTACATTGTTTCGCTATGTATGTTTTACTAAGCATACTTAGTACATTGATTTACGTCACATTTCTGCTACGTGTGTTGACTGATAGCATGCTAGCACATTGATTTACATGACTTTTATGCTATGTATGCCCATTGTGTGCGTACTTAGTACATCATTTTACACTACATTTTATGCTATGTATGCCCATTGTGTGCGTACCTAGTACATTGCTTTACATTACATTTTATGCTATGTATGCCCATTGTGTGCATACTTAGTACATTTATTCATCGCATGCTCACATTTTGGTATGACATTTGGTTTGTTTAAATTATACAATGTGCATTCATTAACATTTGCTACGCCGCCCGTTAGTAGGTAGTGGTACCATAGGACTTGACAACTCCCATTCCTGAAATCTCGGGTTTGTTTGGATTGGAAGGAATGACCGAATACGATAAACATAACACATGTAGATCTTTAATTTGTTTAAAGGTCTATCACTACAGTCACAAAAGGCTTGAATGTATGCATTTTCACAATACCGCATAAATGTTTGTATCAGTATAGCATGCAATTGTTCCACAAAACATAACTTTGACTTAAACTATGTTTAATTCAATACCCTATTTTTATGCATTTTTACCTATGGCCTTGTTGATATATTTCACATGCCATACATGATATTTTGGATACACATTATATGTTTTACATTAAACATAAACAATCTGACATTGATATACACATTTGGTGATTTACATTAGACATGAACATTTTGATATGGTTTATACAATAACACTTGACAATTGATTTATACGTGAACAATTTACATGGTGGTTGGTTTGGGTAAATGATTTGAATAACGAGGCGTGTGTAATATGATACAAACATGGTGGATACCCCGCTGGTACTTCCTATACATAAGTGTTTGTATGGTATTACATATCGTAGCGTTACTTGAATCATTTCAATTTGAGACATATAACAATTTATACAAATAACATACTTTTCACGAGACATTGTTTTACCAACAACTTATCTTATTCAACTCATTTTACTTGGTTATTCGTTTAACCTTACATTTATATATACATATCATCTGATTTTATCGTTTTTCAAATGATTTACAAGACAAAACAATTTACAAGACAAAACAATTTACAAGGTTCATGACTGACTGTTATTAAACGTTTTCTTTAAACTCAAGTCATGAATCCCATTTTCACAAAACCTATGTATCTCACAGGCATTTTATGCTGACGTACCTACTTTCACATGTGTTTTCAGGAGCTATCGCTTAGGATGATGAATGTGATACTAGGGCGGACCTGTGCCTTAAAGACATAAAACGAAGATAGACTAGTTTAATTATGTTATAAACTCTTTATTTCCTGTTTAAAGGCAATGTAATACGCTTGTTTGATAAATAAAATATAACTTGGTATGCCATAGTTGTGAAACAACTAATTCTGTCCCAACACTCCCCGACGTTTCCGCCGCAGTTGCATGTTATACGTGGTCGGGGTGTGACACTGTTAACCAAGTTAACGTGTAAGTCGGTTAAGTTTGAATGGGGACCCAAGCAAGAAGAAGCCTTAAAAACCTTGAAGTAAAAGTTAACAAATGCGCCGATACTTGCATTACTAGAAGGAACTGAGGATTTTGTAGTCTTTTGTGATGCTTCTAGATTAGGATTAGGATGCGTGTTGATGCAACGTGAGAAGGTGATTGCTTACGCATCTAGGCAACTGAAGAAGCACGAGGAAAACTATATAACTCATGATTTAGGGTTAGGAGCGATAATTTTTGCCCTTAAAATTTGGAGACATTATTTGTATGGTAGTAAGTTTACCATCTTTACAGATCATAAAAGCTTAAGATATGTTTTTGGGCAAAAAGAATTGAACATGAGGCATGGACGATGGATGGAAATTTTAAGTGACTATGATTGTGATATCCAATATCAGTTAGGTAAAGCTAATGTTGTAGCTGATGCTTTAAGTCGTAAGTATCATGAGAAGCCGAAGTGGGTATTGCTCTCAGATTAAATCTGCAAATAGATTTAAAGGATCAATTGAAAAGTACCCAAGAAACAGCAATCAAGGATGATGCTGAAGGATTAAAAGGAATACTGAAGGAATTAGAAAAAGGAACTGATGGAATTTGGAGATTCCACAAGAAAACAATTTGGGTACCTATCCAAGGGAACCTACGAGAAAGAATTCTAGAAGAAGCTCATAAATCTAGGTATACGATGCATCCTGGAAGTGACAAGATGTTTCAAGATCTGAGGAATAATTTTTGGTGGATAGGAATGAAGAAGGATATAGCTAATTACGTTTCTAAGTGTCTAACTTGTTCACAAGTTAAATGTCACACCCCAATTGATGGCGGAAACATCGGGATGAGACGAAAACGAGATTGCAAGAGACTTCATAACACTATGTGACAATATAATTTAATTCCAATTTCATTTCAAGACTAAAATGCCATACAAAGTTCAAACAAAAGACAACATTGTTTCAACAATACATCAAGATAACAAAATTAATCTAGGTGTGTATCTAAGTCCACCTAAAATGCATTCTGTATAGCATCATCGAGTCTATCAACCAGCAACATGTATTAAAATAATCAACAAAAAGTTGGCGAGTATACAAGTTTGTTACACAGCATAATATAGAATAAAATTGTTTAACGTGTTCATATCCAACATAATAAAATGATGCGAGTTACTAATACGCTGAAACGGTGTCACCATATGTTCAAACCCTAGAATACAATGCGCTAAAATAGCCTATCCCAACAGTTTAACGGGAGTTCAAATAGTATAACTTAACAATACCCCAAGTCTCGTGGGTGGTGCATTACTCCTATAGCGCTATAATTGTTAAGGTGGGCTTGTACGAAGTTAATGAGCATATAGACACTAATAGTTTACATAGCATATGAGATTAACAAGCATCAAATCGTTCATAGACTAACTCCCAATAGACTAGCGGGAGGTGAACATGTTTACATGTGGATATAATACGATTCAAATAGTTTCAAGTGTTTAGTGTTTTTTACATAGAATACATGTTGCACCCAAAAGTGTTTAAAAAGTAAAATGGGTTCGAGTATACTCACAAAATTGCTAAGTCTTCCAATTATCCAAGTGTTGACGAGTGTATGAGATTAGGAGGATGGAACACCGAGGTCACCTAAGGCTTGAATTTAAGTTGACCCGAACACCAAAACTGAAGTGAACCGAAACACTAGCCAAGCCTCGAGCCACCTGAAACGATAAAATCAACGGGACTGGGATCGAAATTTATACAAAACGAACACCCGAACTAGAACTGACCCATGACTGAAACGAGACAGAATCTGACCGGTACTCCCGAACCTTGCTTAAAGCACCTCAAGCCAACACTCGAAGCGAAGAAACCCGGACACGAAGCTGATCCACCTTCGAACCCACTGACCCGAAACAACACCCAAACAGAGCCCGAGCCTGATGTTGAACCGAACCGGGACACGAGCTTCACAAAACCCATAAGATCTTGAACCAACCTGAATGGAAGTGTGTCGGAGAAGAAACAAAGACCGCCGTTGTCTTTAATTCTAGTGGCTTTACCGCCACCGTCGACCACCGTCTTCTTCTCTCGTTCACCTCTCTCTCCTCTCAGCCCTTTTCTCTGACAAGTCACATCAGTGTGCCACCACCAGACGGTGGTGCTGGCGTTCGACCGTCACACGAATCGTAGGAGGGGGGTGTTTTTCGGATACCTCGTTCACCATCGCCGCCGCTGCACGGCGCCGTCGCCGTGTCGTCGCCGGCCATCGAGAGGAAGAGGGAACGAGAACAGGAATCTTGGGAGATTGAAAGGGGTTTTGTTTGTGTGTTAGATTTGTAGCTAATTCTCTGTATGTGTGGTTGGAAGAGATGAATTCTCAGTGTTTGTGGGTGTATATTAGAGAAGGTAAAGGGTGTTGGATGAGATGAGTAAATGATCAGAGAATTTTGGGGAAGAGATGGATGGTATGCGGCTGAAGCTTTGCAAGAGAAAATGAGGGTTTTTGGTTAAAGCATGATATTTATACTTAGGTTTTGCAAATGGGCTTGGGCCCAGGGCCCACAAGCCCGTTACTAGTGTTTTGGGCGGCCCGATCACACCGTCGGAGCCCAAACTCTATGAAACTTCGAAAAATAAAAATTTTAGATTCAAAAATGTTTAAAGTAGTGTAGAGAGCGTCGCTTGCGTAAAAAGCGCGTAAATTTTGTGTCATTCACCATTTCAATCCGTTTTACGATCCGATTTCGACTGTGACTTCTAAAAGAATAGAAAACAAACACGAATTCTCTAAAAGTATAGAATTACGAAAATACGAGGCGTTACATTAAAGCTAAGCATCAGAAACCTTCAGGTTTACTTCAACAATTAGAAATACCAGTGTGGAAATGAGAATTGATAACAATGGATTTTGTTACTAAATTACCCAAAACAAGGAAATGTAACGACACAATCTGGGTGATTGTGGATCGACTAACCAAGTGAGCTCATTTTCTACCCATGAAGGAAACCTTTAGTATGGAGAGATTAGCTAAGCTATATGTAGATGAGATAGTTTCATTACACGGAATTCCATTATTCATTGTGACCGATAGAGATAGTCGTTTCACATCTCACTTTTGGAAAAGTTTCCAAAAAGCTATGGGAACACGATTAAATTTAAGTACAACTTATCACCCTCAAACAGATGGTGATGTGATTAAAATACAACTTATCACCCTTTTTAGTACTAATGTTGGAAAAATCTTGTGTTTTCGTTCCTTTTTTATTTTTAGGATTAAAAGAGCTTAAATTTGCAAAAGAAGCAAAAAGACAGCAAAAAGCAACATAAATGTAAAGAAGGAGGAATTGCCGCAACTCGCTAAGCCCCGATTCACATCCAAACCACAAAATAGCAAGAACAAAAGACTTGACACGGGGTCGTGTCCACCAGACACGGGCCATGTCCAAAGATGGATGTTGTGCAGAGGAAAAGACAATTGCAAAAGACAAAACTGGCTGCCAACACGGGGCCGTGTTAAGCCAACATGGGGCGTGGTCAACTCAAAGATTTTCAGGATCTGCGATACTACAACAAGTACTTTGGCTACAGGCCATGTCGTTGACACACGGGGTCGTGTTAGTACAAGACCTCACAAGAAGTTAATAAGGAAGAGAGAGAGAGAGAGAGAGATGGCCACGGAGCCGTGCCAGGCGGGCACGGGCTATGGTGAAGCTTCTGAATTCAGCTATAAATAGAAGTGCTTGGTTCCACTTCAAACCATCCCTTGGCAAACCACTTCTCTCTCACTTGCCACCACTCCACCACCACTACAACACCATCATCCACCACCATCATCCATTTTCCATCTTTAGAGTGTGTGTAGCCTCGGGATCCAAGATTGATCGTAAGAATCTTTGTCAAACAAAGGCCATGCTTGGCTAAATTCTATCATCACTTGGTGAAAAAATATCTTTTATGTATTTCTTTTATGATTTCCAATCTTTGGCTACTTTTTAATCGGGTATGTATTAGTGACTTTAATAATTAGTTTTTATATTGAAGGCGAATTTATTCAACCATTCTTCATATGTCGTTTATTCACATATTCATGTCTTTACGGTCTATATAAAGCATGTTAACTACTTGGAAGGGGGTTAGAAAGGTGGTTAGGTAATTTTATGTCTCGTTCAATGTATAGATCCTGTGAGAACCTGGTGCAAGTTTAGTACTACTCCATGGATTGGCCGGGAATGACTGGCCCGACTGAGATTAAGAAATCACTTGCAACCCTTATTCATAAATTACTATTAAAACTTTAAACCAACCTCGTGAAGACTGTATTCCTGCTGACTCAGACCAACGTGTTGAGGGTGACCGCTGCCTGGAAGGGGCCCACCACATTTTGCATTAATAACTTACTTAATTATCTTTCAATATTCCGACCTAGTGGGATTGTATCCTTGCTGACTCAAACCACTAGGTTGAGGGTAACGTCGCCTTCAAAAGAGGGGCCTACTACTATAACTAAATAATCTCTTAAAATGCCCAAAGTGCGGAAATCATCAAAACGGTACATGAAAGTTAAGTCGGATCCAAGTGATTCATTCTTGTCTATCTGATTTTTATTTTATTTTATTTTCTGTTTTTATCTTTTTATTAGTTTTAAAAGTCTTTTCTCAAAATTTGGTTCTATTAGACGTTGACGATAAGCCGGTATTAAGAGCTCTTGTGTCCTTGGACGACCTCAGTATCTTTCCATCACTATACTACGTCCGCGATGGGTGCACTTGCCCTAGCGTGTGTGTAGAGTGATAGTAGAATATAATGTTTTATAAATTTAGAACATGAAATCGGCGAGTAAAAAGAGCTAAAAATATACTAAAAATTATAGACACCTGCACGCACGTCAAGTTTTTGGCGCCATTGCTGGGGACACAAGAATTTTAAGAAAGCATAAAATTAACCGCCTAATCATTTTCTATCTTTTCTTTTTATTTTTCTTCTTTTTTTTTTCTTTAAATTCTGCTTTCTATAGATTTAGCACAGGGCCGTGTGGCCGTGTTAGATCTGCAGTATCTGGGAGAATCTGTATTCTTGTTACTAGAACATTTGACACGGGGCCGTGTTACAGGAGCACGGGGCCATGTTATACTTCTAGTATCTGGGAACCTAAAAACATAAAGCTTTCCTGGACAGCACGGGTCGTGCCAGCCACCGCACGGGGCTGTGCTACCCTTCTGATCAGGCTTTCTTTTTGTTTTTGTTCGCAGAAAATCACACAATTCTATATAATTCGCAGGAATACAGTTTGGTGCATGACCACCACCTCCGACAAAGACATAAAAGTACCGCTTGACGAACCTGAGCGCTTTTTAAGAAAACGCCTTAAAGCCAAAAACCAACAAAAAGCCTCGATCCAAAACCCCCCTATGGCGGATCAACGTACTCTCATGGATTACCTGTCACACCCTGGCTTTGCGGAAGCGTGGTTAATTTGTGTGACTTCTTAATACCATAGCTTAATCATAACAAAGCTATATGAATTTAAAAACCATGCAAGTCATCCATTAAGTTTTTGAAAACATAGTACAATACCATTGTTTTTAACATGCAACCATAACCTTGTTCAGAAACATAACAACTTATAACAAAACATAAACGTGATTTAGGGATTGTGTCTTGTCCAGGTAAGAGACACAACCCTAAACCCTGATGACTTCATGACCAGTGCAGCGGAAAACGTTCCATACCGTGCCAGATCCGTTTAATTTCCTGAAATACATGTGAGTTGAAAAATCAACAATAATGTTGAGCGAGTTCATGCGTAAGTGAGTATGTAAAACCTTTGTGAGTATAAAAATAATTGTGGTATGTAGCAGTGTAAGAGGACTTGTGATCACCAATGGTTTGCAAGGCCACTGACATATGTGAAGTGCAAATAGGGAGACTCAAACCTAGCAGATTTATGCCACGGCAAAGTATGTGGACAAAGTCACCCCACGGTCCGTTTCTAGTTTGGCCGGGGGCTGGGCTCGCTACACCCAGATAGATCTACCGCTCCTGTCCCTCGGTCCCTCCATGAGGACTAATGGCCCCATGTTGTTCCTATCCACTCACATGATCGTATAACACCTCCTTACGTTAAACATACCGTTGTAAAGTACTCGTAAATCATAGTAACATGTATTTCACCCCCGCAGTTAAGTAAACTGAAAACAGTTAGAGAAAAGGGGGACATGAACTCACAGTGAATGCGTATCTCTACCAAGTAATCCGAATATCCGAAGCTGTGCAACGACCTACAGGTGCTAATTCTATTAGACGGATGGCCGTGCCTTAGCTTTATAACTTACATTTTTAGGAGACGGTTAGACAACCGTTTCGTGTACATACTTGGTATTTTACTTTCCTTCCCAAGGATGGGGGATTTAAATACATGTGTATTTATACTATCTCATTAAGTCCCACTTAATATATTTTTATTTCTTATTCCAAAATATAATTATTTTTCTCAAAAATAATATATTTTCTCTTTACATAATACTTTCCAAAATAATATGTTGACAACATACGTGTTGGTGAATATTTCCGCGTAATGCGTAAGTTACGTTTTAATGATTAGGTGGTAATAGAAATTACCGTTGTAACTTTTATGCTTGTCGTAAAGGCGTTGGTATTATTTTGGGTTTGACAAGTTAGTAAATATTATTTTTACTCTAAAAATAATATTTATACATTTTCACAAAATAATCATAAACAGTGTTGTGAAAAAATATATTTATCGAATAAATATTTATCACGTTTATTTTTGTGAAAATCCCACCTCCGATTATTTATAAATAAAGTTGTGGCGAAATATATTTTTGAAAACATGTCAAAGTAGTCTAACACTTGTAAATAATTCTAAGTGTTAGATTTTTAGAAAATTTCGCCAGAGTTTCCCCTGTAACTGGAGGTGGCCACGCTTTCAAGCGTATCATTTTCTTTTACAAAATCATTTCAACAATTCTTCAAATCAACCGAGTCATTTTTCCACTCTTCAAATAGAAGACTAGTATGTAAAACCGCGTTGTTTCATGAACTTGTAGTTTTTACAAAAACTACGGTGTAGATCTCGTTATTTTTAGTGGATCTATTCATAACATAGCTTAGTCTTGCAAAAATCTCGTTTTTGGAACAAATCACTTCTTACAACTTCCCGACAATTTTTGTAAACATTGTTATTTTGTCGGATCTTTTATTCTACAAGTGTTTCTACACTTGTAGTTTATAGAAATCGTATTTGTTAACACTTTATCCACTTTGATAAAAACATGATTTTCTCGACACCCGGTCCTACGAATATACCACTTGTACATACGTAGATCGGCTTGTTTTAAATACTATTTTTCATGTTAAAACACTTTTATACAAGTTCATGTTTCTCGTGTGGTGGAGTTTCACCTTTTAACCCTTGAACCGCTGGCATCTAGTGTATGCCAAAATTCGAGATCTTAACAAAGTCGGGTTAAACGATGATAAGAGCCACCACATCATAGATCGGGCCATTTTAATCAACATGTTCAAATACTACGACATTTACACGCGTTTTGAGCTTTTATCCAACGATATACACGTTTTAGTAAACTTTAAAGTTCCATTAAGCGGGTTACCGACATTCAACCGACAAATATCCTTTTAACCACTTTAGACATGACCAAAAATGAGTTTTAAACGTTATACCTCTAGCTCGGGGCTAGGGAAGAAACTAGTCGAAAACTGCGTGGATAATAGCAAACGGTAGAGGTCCTTCGCGTTCCGTTTGTTCCGAGCTCCGTTGTATGTAACCACCGACACTTGAGTATACTTGGAATGTAGAGACTTGAACCGAAAAATGGATGTGGGGGTGGGGTGATGTTCGGCCGAGAGAGGGGGCAAGGGAGAGGGAGAGAGTGAAAGTTGGGGTGTGTGTGTTCAAGTGTGAGAGAGGTGAGGGTTTTTATAGAAAAAGTTGCCTCGATCCTCGCGTAATCTAATATAAAATAATAAAGGACGTACTCCCCCGGGTCCCACTAGTTGGCCGATTCCTTTAGGTTGTAATGGTGCTCGGTTCGTTTCCAATCGTTCAGTTACGGTTAAGTTTGGTTAAGTGCGAGGTCTAACCCCGTTAGTTGTTTAATGCATTATAAAGCGGTTGTTAGGGTAATCAGGGACCCTAACTGGCTCAGAAAAGTACTAATATTAATTTTGGCAATATTTTTATGTTCCGGGTATTGTCCGGTTGTTCGGTCGGATAGTAATCCGTTAAAGTGCTTAAGATATCCGTTAAGCGTCATAAATAATATTTTTAGCGACACAATTTATTCTGCAAAGTGTCGGGAATAATTCCTCATATTTTGGCACTTTATTAATTAGCTAGAAGCTAGTGTGTTGATAAAAGTGCTGTGTTTCGTGCTTAAAGTATGTTTTAGGCACATCCAAATCTCTATATCTTATTCCTAGAGACGTAATCATACAACCCTTGTATCCCTACACACACTATGGGTGTAGTAAAATAATTCTGGCTCATTCAGGCCTTTAGAGGCAGTGTTTGCCTGATGCTGGCTATACCAGCATGTTCACTGTGTATCCGTTTAGTGCTACTGTGCTTTTGTGCATCATGTTTGTCACTAAGGTTCAGCAATTAAGTAGTGTAGTGACAGGAATATCAAAGTATGATGCAGATATGTACAAGTACCAACAATCAAGTAGCAGTTTATCAGCAAACTCAGTAAAGCACAGTAATTAGGCAATAATTAATAATTAATTAAGTCGTACGGATACCTGGTTTTGAGAGGGTTGTCGCATTCTCCCCCCGTTAAATAAATTTCATCCCGAAATTTAGGTTCTGCTTGAAGAAGCAGGGTTCTTAGGAAACAGGTGGGGGTATTTCTTTTTCATTCGGTCTTCACGCTCCCAGGTGAATTCAGGACCATGTCTAGCATTCCAGCGAACTTTGACGAGCTTGACACTGCTCCGGCGGGTCTTGTTAACTTTCCAATCCGTGACCTCAACAGGTTCTTCAACGAAGTGGAGCGTGTCATCAATATGAATCTCGTCGGTAGGAATGGCAACGTTAACTTGAGTTGGACTCCTCTTTAGATTGGATACATGAAATGTATCGTGAACGTTATTCAGCTCGGCAGGTAGATCCAACTTGTATGCTACTGTTCCAATTCTTTCCAAAACCTTGAAAGGACCAATGTAGCGCGGATTCAACTTCCCACGCTTCCCAAAGCGTGCTACACCCTTCCAGGGTGATACCTTCAACAAAACCATATCCCCAACCTCAAACTCTTGAGGTTTCCTTTTCAGATCTGCATAGGTCTTCTGGCGATCACGAGCCGCGCTAATGCGATCTCGGATTTGCGCGATCTTATCTGTAGTTTCCTGAACTACATCGGGACCTACCAATTGTCTATCACCTGCGTCAGACCAACAGAGCGGCGACCTGCACTTGCGCCCATATAAAGCTTCGAATGGCGCGGCACCAATACTGGTGTGGTAGCTGTTGTTGTATGAAAACTCAACCAGGGGTAAATGCTTATCCCAGCTACCGCCTAAATCCATCACACATGCTCTCAGCATGTCTTCCAATGTCTGAATCGTCCGCTCACTTTGGCCGTCGGTCTGCGGGTGAAACGCGGTGCTCATATTCAGCTTCGAGCCAAAAGCTTCCTGGAAGGATTGCCATATCCTCGATACGAACCTTCCATCTCTATCGGATATAATCGAGAGAGGTACTCCATGGCGAGTGACAATTTCTCTCATGTAAATCTCAGCCAGTTTGCTTGTATGATCCTTTTCGCGGATAGGCAAGAAGTGTGCTGACTTCGTCAAGCGATCCACTATCACCCAGATAGTGTCATGGCCCTTAGGCGTTCTTGGCAACTTCGTAATGAAATCCATGGATATTTCTTCCCACTTCCATTGGGGAATTTTTGGTTGCTGCAGAAGTCCCGAAGGCTTCTGGTATTCTGCCTTAACCTTAGCGCAAGTCAAACATTGGCTCACGTAGATAGCAACATCGCCTTTCATCCTAGGCCACCAATAATAATCCTTAAGATCTTGGTACATCTTATCCGCTCCCGGGTGGATAGAGTACCGTGATTTGTGAGCTTCATCAAAAATAACCTCTCTTAAATCACCAAACAAAGGAACCCAAATCCTTTTCTCAAAACATAACGTTCCTTCCTTGTTTGGAACCAATATCTTCTCCATCCCACGGAGATATTCTTTCTCAAGGTTCTCCTCCTTGAGAGCTTCTTTTTGCGCTGCTCGAATGCGCGAGGAAAGATCGGTTTGGATAATCATTTCCATAGCCCTAACCCTTATGGGCTTGATTCTCTCCTTGCGACTTAGGGCATCGGCGACCACATTCGCCTTCCCCGGATGATACTTGATCTCGCAGTCGTAATCGTTCAGCAACTCAACCCATCGCCTTTGCCTCATATTCAACTCCTTCTGGTTGAATATATGCTGGAGGCTTTTGTGATCTGTAAAGATCGTACACTTCGTACCGTAAAGGTAGTGTCTCCAAATCTTCAAAGCCAAAACCACTGCGCCTAGCTCCAAATCATGCGTGGTATAGTTCTTTTCGTGCACCTTCAGTTGGCGTGATGCGTAGGCGATAACCTTTTGACGTTGTATCAACACACAACCCAATCCTTGACGCGAAGCGTCGCAGTATACCACAAAATCGTCGGTACCTTCCGGTAGAGCTAAGATTGGCGCGTTACAAAGCTTATCCTTTAACAACTGAAATGCTTCATCCTGTTTGATTCCCCAATCAAACTTTTTATCCTTTTGCGTGAGGAGCGTCAATGGCTGAGCGATCTTTGAAAAATCCTCAATAAATCTTCGATAATAGCCAGCCAAACCCAAGAATTGCCGGATCTCGGTTGGCGTCTTTGGCGCTTCCCAATTCTTGATCGCCTCGATCTTGGTTGGATCCACATGAATTCCACTTTCATTTACCACGTGCCCAAGGAATTGCACGTCCCTCAGCCAAAACTCACACTTAGAAAATTTGGCATACAACTGCTCCTTCTTCAGTAGCTCTAAGATAGCTCTGAGGTGTTGCTCGTGCTCTGCCTTCGACCTTGAGTAGATCAAGATGTCGTCGATGAACACAATCACGAACTTATCCAGGTATGGCTTACAAACTCGGTTCATCAAATCCATGAACACTGCAGGTGCGTTTGTTAAACCAAACGGCATGACAAGGAACTCGTAGTGCCCATAACGAGTTCTGAAGGCTGTCTTCGGGATACTTTCTTCCTGTATCCGGAGCTGATGATATCCAGATCGAAGATCGATCTTTGAGTAAAAACTTGAACCTTGAAGTTGGTCGAACAGATCATCAATCCTTGGCAAGGGATACCTATTCTTGATCGTCAGCTTGTTCAATTCTCTGTAGTCAATGCACATACGGAAACTACCATCCTTCTTCTTGACAAACAAAACTGGAGCTCCCCAAGGCGAGAAGCTTGGTCGAATAAAACCCTTATCCAACAACTCTTGAAGTTGCGTTGATAGCTCTTGCATCTCAGACGGGGCAAGTCTATAAGGTGCCTTAGCCACAGGCGCGGCGCCTGGAACTAAGTCGATGCGAAATTCCACTTGCCTCTGAGGCGGCAAGCCAGGCAAGTCTTCTGGAAAGACTTCCGGATATTCCCTTACGACAGGGATGTCTTCGATCTTCGGCTCAGCAGCCTTTTTATCCACAATGTGTGCTAGAAAAGCAACACACCCTTTCTTTAAACACTTCCTTGCTTTCAGGCAACTAATCATCCTTGACGGCGTCTCACGCTTTTCTCCATGAACAACAATGGTCTCACCATCACCGGTCGGGATACGAATAACCTTCTCGCGACAAACAATCTCTGCTTTGTTATTTGCTAACCAATCCATCCCTACTACCACGTCGAAGCTTCCCAACTGGACTGGTAGTAGATCGAGAGCAAACTCACGCTCTCCTAACTCGATTACGCAACCTCTAATCACTTCATTGGCTTCTACTAACTTCCCATTAGCCAATTCGATTACGTAGGGAATGTCTAACTTATTAGCGGCTAGCCCAAGTATATTCTTAAATTCTAGTGATACGAAGCTATAGTCGGCACCAGTATCAAACAGAACAGATGCATAACGTTGATTTACAGGGAACGTACCAGTAACAACGTTGGGATCCTGGCGCGCTTCCTGTGCACCGATCTGGAACACCCTTCCACGGGCTTGGTTCAATCCTGGGCAATCCTTCTTGAAGTGCCCAACGTCACCGCAATGAAAACATCCTAATCTTTTTCCACTTCCTGCACCGCCCCCAACTGGTGGGTTGTTTTGATTGGCAGTTCCGGCTTGATTTGCATTGTAGCCTCGATTATTCCCTTGTGGGCGATTTCCCAAACCACCACGATTATCGTTTCTATTCATATTTCCTCCCTGGCCTCCTCGGCCTGTACTAGCCCAACATGATTCCTTTGAGTGGCCCGGTTTTCCACAAGTTTCACAAACTTTCACGTTACAATTGCCCGCATGGTGGCGTTGGCAGTTGTTGCATTTGGGCTGGGTGCCCTGGTACCCTTTCCCTTTCTTGGTACTACCAGCTGATTTTCCCTTCTTTACTGCCATACTGACGCCCTGTTTGAAGTTTGAAAACTTCCTTTTGTTATCTCCTGAGGACTCAACGTGAGTCTCTGTCTTCTTTGCCTTGACTTCATCAAACTTGTTCAAACGAATTGCCTCCTCAGTGAGAGCCACGCTCAAATCAATGGCTTCCGTAATAGTTGCCGGTCTGGCGGAGGTCACCATGCTAATGATTTGGGGAGCTAACCCCCAAATGAAGCGCTCAATTCGCTTGTATTCAGGCGTGACCATGTAAGGAACCACTTGAGATAGGTCTTGAAATCTCTGGACGTATTCTGCAACCTTCGGTCCATCCATCTTTAGGTGCCAAAATTCAGTCTCCAACCTTTGAATTTCTGCACGGGAACAATACTTCTTGCGCATAAGCTCTTTCAATTCGGCCCAAGTCAGGGCGTAGGCAGCAGCTTCGCCTAGTGTTTGCACTTGTAAGTTCCACCAAGATAGGGCTCCGTCTAGAAACAGCCCTGAGATGTAAGTGACCTGCTGGTCGAGCGCACATTTGCTCATGCGGATGGTGGAATCAGTCTTCTCTGCCCAGCGAACGAAAGCAACAGCACCACCTGTGCCGTCGAAGTTGATGGGCTTACAGTCCAAGAATTGTTTGTAGGTGCACCCTGCACATACATCATATCATAGGAACGACATTAGCACTTGCTAAAGGAATCCATTTATGCCATGGTATGTCTTAATGACTTAGGTTTACCATGTGGAGGATTTTGGTTGCCGTTGATGTTCGTGTTGCTTCCGCTGGGTCCTTCTTGCGAGGCAGCATACTGAGCAATGGCGGCAGCAATGACTTGCTGTAGTTCTTCAGGAATAGTGGGCATCGGCTGCGGTTGACGTCTTGGTGCCATCTTCTAAAGATGCGTACGTCGATTAGGCCATAATAAACATACGTATATAGTAATAGTAATAGCATATAACATCTCATGTTATCAATATATCACACACAACATCCCATGTCCCAACATCCCATGTCACAAATATCATCTACACAACATCCCATGTCACAAAACATAAATAAGCAATCAAGTGAAACAGATATGGTGAGAATACGGCGATTGTTATATATATCGAGACCATAAAGTGTAGCAAGTGTGTCAGCACGTCACTGTATCATACAATCATAAATCAAATAGGGGCTACATCACCCCTGTCAAAACAACATCACATCAGTGTCACATACAACCAGTACAACAACAAATATCAGCAAAAATCTGTATCGTCAGATGGTCTCCAAAAATCTGTGCAGTCACAATCGCGGTCGTCTCACCATCGCCTACCTCTACAGTACCAATGAGCCCTATGCGGATGGGGGTGGGGGAGGGGGAAAGTGAGCAAAAAGTAAGCGACGTAAGTGGTACCAGTCCTCCTCCATCGCCTGCTGAGTACGGATCATGGACGCAACCTGCTGCTCCAAGGTCGAAAGTCGGGCAGCAATGTCAGGAGGAAATGATCGAAAAGGCTGAAATGACGAAGATGTCTGACCAAGATATGGACCAAAAGACAACTGAGCTCTCTCGAGCTCCTGGAGTCGCTGTGAATGAGACTCATGCTGGTGTACAAACGACATCAAAAGATCCTCAATAGTATGGCCCAAATGAAATGGGTGGTATGGATCTGTGGGTGAGGAAGATGACCAAAGTAATGGCGTGCTGGTAAGATCGATAGGTGCAACAGAAGATGGGATAGATGCTATCTGAGGCATGAATGGCATGGTCGTCGGTACATGACCGAAAGGGTGGGCTGAAGAGCCCTCTCCAGGCCCCGCTGGAGGAATAATCGGTGGGATCTGAAATGAGAAATCAGTATGATGTGTGCCAGTGTGATGTGGGGGAAATGGTGGAACATCCTCGTCCGCCGGTATCCACCCGTGCTGTGCCTCCTCATCTGGAGGATCCATGTGCTCAGCAAAGAGAGCGTGCTCGGGCTCGATGGGTAAAGGATCGATAGGAGCAATAACGGGGTCAACAGGTGCGATAACAGGATCGACAGGATCAATAACAGGGTCAGCAGGTATGTCACCTACGGGTAAAGGAACAATGGGATCAGCAGCAACATGATCGCCCTCGATCACAGGAACACCTACAGGGGGATCAACATCAACAGGCTCAAGAGGAAAATCAGCATGAACAGGGTCATGCTCAGGTAAAGGATCAAAAGCAGCTGCCTGCTCTGGGGCTACGGCAGGCTCAGGGTCGTCGAACGCCATATCAAAGTCAAAGTCTGGATCAATGGGATCGATAGGATCATCAGGGTCCTCTATATGCTCATCCATAGGAATATACTCGATATCATGGTCAGGATCAAATCCTGAAGGGAAAACAGGGTCAGAATCCTCGATCTCGTCATGCTCAAACGCGTAGCTCGGAATGGGGGCAGCTGAAGACGCCTGATCAGGGTCTGAGTCGTGAATAAACTGCTGCGCGCTCGCCCCACGAGATGATACAGATGCCACAGACTCTAAAGAGTCCGGGACTGGTGAGTGAATGGGCGAGTCTCCAGCTGGAACGTCAGCTATCATCAAGAGATCGCCAGCAGGTAGAGGAGCTACGTCAGGATCCTCGTCCTCAAATGGCTCGTCCTCGTAAAGCTCGATGTCGCCATCGGCATCGGCGTCTGGCATAAGCTCATAAGCAGGGTAAGCAGCAAGAGGAATCGGTGCCGGAATCGCAACAATAGGGAGGTACTCAGCAGGGTCGCCATCAATGGGCTCATAGGCTCCCTCGGGTAAGGCGAAGGGTAAGGGGTCATCAGCGTGCTCATCGGCGCCGTCAGGTAACGCGAACGGCTGGAAGTCGTCATCGTCGGTGCTAGTATAGTCTGAGGTGTGCACCTCATGCTCCGAAGACATAACATCGTCTGACACTAACGGTAGGGGTCCAGTGGTACCTGATCCACCTGTAGCTGGTGAATCCATGGGTCTGTAACATAACACAGAATAAGCACAAACTCAGTGAATCAAATAGTCACATAAGTTACCAGATAATAATCACATAATCCACCTAGTCCCACTAGCCTCCCAGCCTCTCAGACTGTCCTCCCTAGTCTCACTAGCCAACATTCCTAGTCCCACTAGCCAACACTCCTAGTCCCACTAGCCAACACTCCTAGTCCCACTAGCCAACACTCCTAGTCCCACTAGCCAACACTCCTAGTCCCACTAGCCAACACTCCTAGTCCCACTAGCCAACACTCCTAGTCCCACTAGCCAACACTCCTAGTCCCACTAGCCTGATCCTCAGCCTCCCAGACTGAGCCTAAAATAATGAATAATATGTGCTCAACATTTGTTTGTAAAAAGTTTGTGGATCTGGACTTAAGTGGTATGCAGAAAAAATGTTTTCGTGAGAGCCCTAGTGATCATAGTCTAGACTCGAGAAAGAATCCTAGTTCGCTATGATCAGAGCTCTGATACCAAGCTGTCACACCCTGGCTTTGCGGAAGCGTGGTTAATTTGTGTGACTTCTTAATACCATAGCTTAATCATAACAAAGCTATATGAATTTAAAAACCATGCAAGTCATCCATTAAGTTTTTGAAAACATAGTACAATACCATTGTTTTTAACATGCAACCATAACCTTGTTCAGAAACATAACAACTTATAACAAAACATAAACGTGATTTAGGGATTGTGTCTTGTCCAGGTAAGAGACACAACCCTAAACCCTGATGACTTCATGACCAGTGCAGCGGAAAACGTTCCATACCGTGCCAGATCCGTTTAATTTCCTGAAATACATGTGAGTTGAAAAATCAACAATAATGTTGAGCGAGTTCATGCGTAAGTGAGTATGTAAAACCTTTGTGAGTATAAAAATAATTGTGGTATGTAGCAGTGTAAGAGGACTTGTGATCACCAATGGTTTGCAAGGCCACTGACATATGTGAAGTGCAAATAGGGAGACTCAAACCTAGCAGATTTATGCCACGGCAAAGTATGTGGACAAAGTCACCCCACGGTCCGTTTCTAGTTTGGCCGGGGGCTGGGCTCGCTACACCCAGATAGATCTACCGCTCCTGTCCCTCGGTCCCTCCATGAGGACTAATGGCCCCATGTTGTTCCTATCCACTCACATGATCGTATAACACCTCCTTACGTTAAACATACCGTTGTAAAGTACTCGTAAATCATAGTAACATGTATTTCACCCCCGCAGTTAAGTAAACTGAAAACAGTTAGAGAAAAGGGGGACATGAACTCACAGTGAATGCGTATCTCTACCAAGTAATCCGAATATCCGAAGCTGTGCAACGACCTACAGGTGCTAATTCTATTAGACGGATGGCCGGGCCTTAGCTTTATAACTTACATTTTTAGGAGACGGTTGGACAACCGTTTCGTGTACATACTTGGTATTTTACTTTCCTTCCCAAGGATGGGGGATTTAAATACATGTGTATTTATACTATCTCATTAAGTCCCACTTAATATATTTTTATTTCTTATTCCAAAATATAATTATTTTTCTCAAAAATAATATATTTTCTCTTTACATAATACTTTCCAAAATAATATGTTGACAACATACGTGTTGGTGAATATTTCCGCGTAATGCGTAAGTTACGTTTTAATGATTAGGTGGTAATAGAAATTACCGTTGTAACTTTTATGCTTGTCGTAAAGGCGTTGGTATTATTTTGGGTTTGACAAGTTAGTAAATATTATTTTTACTCTAAAAATAATATTTATACATTTTCACAAAATAATCATAAACAGTGTTGTGAAAAAATATATTTATCGAATAAATATTTATCACGTTTATTTTTGTGAAAATCCCACCTCCGATTATTTATAAATAAAGTTGTGGCGAAATATATTTTTGAAAACATGTCAAAGTAGTCTAACCCTTGTAAATAATTCTAAGTGTTAGATTTTTAGAAAATTTCGCCAGAGTTTCCCCTGTAACTGGAGGTGGCCACGCTTTCAAGCGTATCATTTTCTTTTACAAAATCATTTCAACAATTCTTCAAATCAACCGAGTCATTTTTCCACTCTTCAAATAGAAGACTAGTATGTAAAACCGCGTTGTTTCATGAACTTGTAGTTTTTACAAAAACTACGGTGTAGATCTCGTTATTTTTAGTGGATCTATTCATAACATAGCTTAGTCTTGCAAAAATCTCGTTTTTGGAACAAATCACTTCTTACAACTTCCCGACAATTTTTGTAAACATTGTTATTTTGTCGGATCTTTTATTCTACAAGTGTTTCTACACTTGTAGTTTATAGAAATCGTATTTGTTAACACTTTATCCACTTTGATAAAAACATGATTTTCTCGACACCCGGTCCTACGAATATACCACTTGTACATACGTAGATCGGCTTGTTTTAAATACTATTTTTCATGTTAAAACACTTTTATACAAGTTCATGTTTCTCGTGTGGTGGAGTTTCACCTTTTAACCCTTGAACCGCTGGCATCTAGTGTATGCCAAAATTCGAGATCTTAACAAAGTCGGGTTAAACGATGATAAGAGCCACCACATCATAGATCGGGCCATTTTAATCAACATGTTCAAATACTACGACATTTACACGCGTTTTGAGCTTTTATCCAACGATATACACGTTTTAGTAAACTTTAAAGTTCCATTAAGCGGGTTACCGACATTCAACCGACAAATATCCTTTTAACCACTTTAGACATGACCAAAAATGAGTTTTAAACGTTATACCTCTAGCTCGGGGCTAGGGAAGAAACTAGTCGAAAACTGCGTGGATAATAGCAAACGGTAGAGGTCCTTCGCGTTCCGTTTGTTCCGAGCTCCGTTGTATGTAACCACCGACACTTGAGTATACTTGGAATGTAGAGACTTGAACCGAAAAATGGATGTGGGGGTGGGGTGATGTTCGGCCGAGAGAGGGGGCAAGGGAGAGGGAGAGAGTGAAAGTTGGGGTGTGTGTGTTCAAGTGTGAGAGAGGTGAGGGTTTTTATAGAAAAAGTTGCCTCGATCCTCGCGTAATCTAATATAAAATAATAAAGGACGTACTCCCCCGGGTCCCACTAGTTGGCCGATTCCTTTAGGTTGTAATGGTGCTCGGTTCGTTTCCAATCGTTCAGTTACGGTTCAGTTTGGTTAAGTGCGTTAAGTGCGAGGTCTAACCCCGTTAGTTGTTTAATGCATTATAAAGCGGTTGTTAGGGTAATCAGGGACCCTAACTGGCTCAGAAAAGTACTAATATTAATTTTGGCAATATTTTTATGTTCCGGGTATTGTCCGGTTGTTCGGTCGGATAGTAATCCGTTAAAGTGCTTAAGATATCCGTTAAGCGTCATAAATAATATTTTTAGCGACACAATTTATTCTGCAAAGTGTCGGGAATAATTCCTCATATTTTGGCACTTTATTAATTAGCTAGAAGCTAGTGTGTTGATAAAAGTGCTGTGTTTCGTGCTTAAAGTATGTTTTAGGCACATCCAAATCTCTATATCTTATTCCTAGAGACGTAATCATACAACCCTTGTATCCCTACACACACTATGGGTGTAGTAAAATAATTCTGGCTCATTCAGGCCTTTAGAGGCAGTGTTTGCCTGATGCTGGCTATACCAGCATGTTCACTGTGTATCCGTTTAGTGCTACTGTGCTTTTGTGCATCATGTTTGTCACTAAGGTTCAGCAATTAAGTAGTGTAGTGACAGGAATATCAAAGTATGATGCAGATATGTACAAGTACCAACAATCAAGTAGCAGTTTATCAGCAAACTCAGTAAAGCACAGTAATTAGGCAATAATTAATAATTAATTAAGTCGTACGGATACCTGGTTTTGAGAGGGTTGTCACATTACCTACGGCCTATGGTCGGTAATCTTGGAGCTGCTATTAACCCTCCTAATGTCGATGCAAATAACTTTGAGCTTCGACCACACCTTATCCAAATGCTCCAAAATTCTGCCATTTTCCATGGCCTAGCCGATGAAGATCCCTATTTACATATTACCAACTTCTTGTAAATATGTGACACCTTTTGGATCAACGGAGCCTCTAGCGATGGCGTTCGGCTCCGTATGTTCCCTGTTTTCCCTCAAAAACCAAGCGAAAGCTTGGTTAAACACCCTCCCAAGTGGGTCCCTAGCCGATGAAGATCCCTATTTACATAGTACACACTTTGAATGAACTTGC
Organism: Helianthus annuus; assembly: GCF_002127325.2. Taxonomy (NCBI): domain Eukaryota; kingdom Viridiplantae; phylum Streptophyta; class Magnoliopsida; order Asterales; family Asteraceae; genus Helianthus; species Helianthus annuus. Next base: position 148,783,753 of record NC_035436.2, read on the forward strand.
CCAAAAATTTCTCTACAAATATTTCCCTCCCGCTAAAACCGCCAAACTCATGATCGAGATTAACACCTACTCTCAAGAAGACGGGGAATCCTTGTACGAAATATGGGAAGGTTCAAGGAGCTATTAAGGAAGTGCCCACACCACGGTCTTGAACGTTGGCAACAAGTGTCCACCTTCTACAACGGACTCTTGCTGCACACAAGGCAAATCCTTGATTCCTGCTCCAGGGGACTCCTTGGGAATCGGCGACCCGACGAAATTTATAATCAAATTGAAGAACTTGCTCAAAACAATTTTCAATGGCACACTCATAGGGGCTCAAAATCTATATCCCAGAGCGCCCACAAAGTGGATGAATCCACTTCTTTGCAAGTCCAAATCGAAGTCTTAACTAATAAAATAAAGAAACTTGAATTGAACAAAACAGCTTCGGTTATGGCTTGCGAAGGATGCGGCAGCCCCCATGAAAACTGGAGTTGTATGAAAGATCTAGAAAATCAAACGGAAGTGGTAAATTACCTAAATAACCGGCCACGACCACCGGGAGTTCAAAGTAATACTTTCACTCCCGAATGGCGTAATCATCCTAACTTTAGTTGGAGGGAATCGGGGGGTAATAACCAACAAAATCAAAATCAACGATCTAACTTTCAACAACAACCACAAAATGGGCAATAAAGTTTTCAATCATAACAACAAGGAGGAAGAGAAAGGCTTGAGGATATCATCACTCGCCTCTTCTCCGAATCCGACAAAAGATACTCGGAAAGGTTCTCGCAAACTGAAGCAAAAATTCGAAACCATAGGGCTAGTATCCAAAATATGGAAAAACAATTTAGTCAACCAGCCCAACATTTCGCCAAGAGACCACAAGGAGCCTTACCGAGTAACATCGAAACAAACCCAAAAGCCCATGTAAATGTAATCAATTTAAGAAGCCGGAAGCTAGGACCCGAGAATGAGCCAACCCCACAACAAACCGACCCAATCCATGCTAAAACACCCACCGACAATAACAAAGAAAATACTCAACCCCAAAACACCGACACAACCAAACCACCTCCGGTCCCTTACCCTGGTCGTTTACTTCGGCAAAAGACCGACGAACAATTAACTAAGTTCGTGAGTTTGCTTAAACAACTCCACATCAATCTTGTTGGTGCATAATGTCTAAAGCCTGCGTCTTTGTGAAGTTAGATTAACGTATATGGTCCAGATAGGTTATTTTGTAATAGATCAGGGGTTAAATGTGTAATTATATGATAGTTTGTATGCTGGACCGCTTTTGTGACACTTGTCCACAAAAGCGAGCCAAGCTGGATCGCTTATGTGGACATGTCACATAAGCGGTTCATAAATTCTATATATACCCTTGATCTTAGTTCATTTGTAACGTTGTCTTGGATTGTACGTCGAACTGCTGACCTTCTGGCAATCGTTATCAAGTGAAAGTAAAAGTGATTAAAGTGAAGATCTGTCTGTTTTCTACTCCTTTCTGTACCGTATATCTTCGTATCATGTTAAAATGTGTTTCCGCCACATTTTTAGCAGGCTCTAGCTTATATTGACTCCTCAGTGAGATCATACTCGATCCTACAATTGGTATCAGAGCCAGTTGTAAGCTATGTGCTAGATACGAAGTGTTTTCTGAGACTGTTTTAGATCTGGACTGATTTAGCGGTGAAAATGAACTGAATTTTGGACAGTAGGTGGTAAATATAGTAATAGTAAACCCTTGAAAGTTTCGGACAAAAATTCGGATTAAAAGTTGGTCAAAAAACACTCGTGAAGTTTGAACCGCTCTGACGTCATCTTTGAACCGCTTATATGGACCGCTCCTGAGTGCAATTCTTCCTGGATCGCTCATAATTTTCTTTCTGGATCGCTCCAAATGTTCATGTTAGGTGCTGGATCGCTTTTCTGAACCGCCTGAAAGTAAGTTTTGCTGAACCGCTTTTCTGTCACCCTTGGATCGCTTTTCTGTAACCTCTGGATCGCTCAAAAGTTCCTGTGAACCGCTCCAAAAGTCAATCGCTGGATCGCTCTTAGTGCAAAATTTCTGGATCGCTCTTAGTGAATTTCTGAATCGCTTTTATTGAAAGCTTCTGGTTCGCTTATTGAAACTGTCTGAAAAATTTTTCCGTTAAGTCTGAAAATGGAAAGTCAGGATTTCTATAACATGTTTTCGGGTGTGGGTGCTACTCAAAGCCAAAACAATATCATGCAGAATGTGAGTTTAGAGAACGAGCTTGGTACAATGGAGAAACCTCCCAAACTGATGAGTTTGGATGAATACTCAGGATGGTCAGTGAGGTTTAAAAACTGGGTACAAGCCAATCACTTAGAGAGTTGGATAAAGATCGAGAGAGAGTATGTGGCTCCGTTAGATGCAGTGAATACCAAAAAGGCAGTTGCGAGTCTGACGAATTTAGAGCAGGTAGAATTTAAAGCCGAGAAGAAGATGATCAGCATCCTGCAACAAGCAATAAAAGAAGATATTTTAGTGCTACTACAGCATAAGGATACTTCAGCGTCAATATGGTATGCATTAGAGAAAAAGTTCAAAGGCAGCGCGTCAATGATAAAAAGCAAAACGGCTTTGTTGAAGAAAGAGTTTGACATCTTTACAGGGATAAAGGGTGAATCAACTAAACAGCTTATCGAGCGATATTGTCATTTAGTGTTGGAAATGGGAAGGTTGGGTGTTAGTAAGACGAATGAAGAATGGATAGATAAATTGTGCGATGCACTTCCCTATGAGGAATGGGGAACATACTTAATGATGTTGAAGAACAGTACGGATTTTTTGACTTACAGCTTGAGTGACTTCATAGAGAAGATTGAAGCTCATGAACTAGAGTTGGTGAAAATTAAGAAGATAAATTCGGCAAATATATCACAAGATGTATCGTTGTATTACAAGAGTAGTCCTGTAGTTTCGAACGTTCAGAGTCCGAAAATTCACACTGGTTTTAGTGCAGAAAACACTACATCTGTCATTCCAAATGAATATTCATCAAGTCATTCAACTCCGTTTGCTAACTATGAGCCAAACGTCAAAGCTTCAGATAATTCTCCTCAAAGTTCAACTGGGTCGAATCAACAAACAGTCGTGTCTGGGGTGCATTGCAACAAAGCGATTAACATCAAGAATGGAAATGAGATCACAGAAACTGCAGCAAAGCAACATATCGCGTTATTGGGTTCAGTTCTGGAAGCGTATGAAGGGTTGGTTGCTGGTCGGATCGGAAATCCTGATATGACCAAAGAGGATTACGATCAAATCGACCCTGAAGAGCTGGAATTAATAGATATTAAGTGGTGTATGGCAAGTTTAGTCCGGAGAGCTCAGCGGTTTATGGAAATCACGGGTAGAAATAGTTTGTCGGGACCGGATCAGAAACTGGGGTTTGACAAGACAAAAGTTACTTGCTTCAAATGTAAAGAGAAAGGTCATTTTAAGCGGGAATGTCCGAATCGCGAAGTTAAAAACCATCAGAATCCGTTCACCAACGATTACTACAAGCAAGCTATATATCATCGCCCAAACCAACAGTCTGCAGTTCAAAGACCTCAGATCGAAAACAAACCTGAGAAGGCATTGATCGTAAATCAGGACGATGAAAAAGTTGCATCTGGATTTAGTTGGGATAAGTTTATTCCTGGAAAGGACGATCAAGCGATGATAGCTGAAGTGGCAGAGATTACCGAGACTGATGCTGAACCGGAAGTCGTAGTTTCTGAAGATGTTGATGGAAAAGCTGCTGATGTTGCTGATTCTGATTCTGAGGTGGCTAAAGAAACAGTTACTGAGAATGTTGAATCTGTTCCTGAGATCGTGATTGAAGAAGTTATTGAAGGTGTTGATCAAGAGATTCCGGATGTTGTTACGGATGTTTCTGCGAAATATTCTGCTAAAGCTGAAGAATCTGTATTTGATGATCTTCGTTTTGAATCTCGACGGGAGGAATTTATCTATACTATGAAGTCAGTTTTACCTCCTAATGTGTTTGGTTCTTATGCAGATTTTTTTGAAGACCCAAGAACCGGTACGTGCCCGAGATTCGAAGCCAAGGAAGATGAAGTAGTGGAGATAATTGATGTGTCGAAAGAAATGACGGAAGAAGCTCTGAAGGATATAGCAAATAAAGCACTTATGAGCAAATTGAAAGAGGTAGATTCAGACATTCCGGAGTCAGTTGACAAAATGTCAGGTCTAGGAGAAACTGGAGTCGTAGAGGTCAGCGAGGTCAAGGTGTCTGAGTCAGAGTCAACTCCTGTTGGTAACATGGTTTGTGAGAATGAGAGCTTAAGTGAAAAGGTTTCAATTCCTGATACACCGTGTCAAAGTTGTTCACAACCATGCACGGAGTGTCTTGTAAAAGACACTATGTATCAAGAATTGAAACAACACGCAGATCTGATGAAATTTGACTTAGGACAACTAAAAGAAGCTTACGACACATTGTCGAGGTCAATAAAAATGATACAAAAAGAAAGTCGTGAAAATGACAAAGCAACCAAGCTAGTTCAATCAACTCTATTTAACAAACAAAGAGAAGTAAATCTTCATTTAGACACAATCGCTTCTTTGCGAAAAGAGCTTGAGTTGATTAAAATAGAAAATGATAGAATTGATAAGAAACTGATGAGTTACGTGGCATCATCTTATGTCTTAGAGCAAATAGTACCACAACAGCCATATGCTACACCTGCCTTCAACAGCGTTCCACCCCCAATGTGGAATCATTACACACAGAAATATCCAGATGGGGTGGAAGCTGCATTAAATATAAAACTGAAAACACTTGAGAATGATTTACCTGATAACATAGATATCACTTTCAATGCGTCTGACATTGATAACTCATCTCAGGTTATCAAAAATGTTATTGATCAGGTGTTGGACGATGATAGTGAAAAATCTGAACAAGAAAAATCAGTGGAGTCCGGGAGTGAGTCTGAGGAAGACGGAAATTTTTTAGACCGTTATTTGACAAAGAAGGATAAAAGTACGGATGATGATTCGATTATGGTAGCCTATACTATGATTGGGTCGGACAAGCTTTATTCTAACACGGAGTTTCCGCTTCAGAGTGTTAAGTTTGTGTCTGTTCAGAAAGTGTTTAGGATGGTCGAGTTGAGCGTAAATGAGTTAAAGAAAAGTGATTTCTTTGCAAAACTAAACAAGTCAGTTGGATCGTCATGCTCTACTAGTCCAGAAAAAGTAGAGGGGGTGGGTAAAGGCAAAAACAAAAATAACAAATTAAAGAACAAAGGTATTGGATTCGAGAAAAGGATGGCTAAACAGGTGGTAAAGCCGAAAGAGAGAATTGATGATGTTTTTGTTTGTGGTCCGAGTACTGAGATCGAAAAGGATTATATTTTTAGTCAAAAGGCCGTGGAAGACTTCAATGCAGCGCAAAAGCTGAAAGCAGAAACTGTGAGTAGCACATTTGTCGAATATGACAAACGTGTATGCTATCGCTGCAATGAAGTCGGCCACATGGCAAAGCAGTGTAAAAAGGTGTTTGAGAAACCGGTTGTGGTAAAAACTGTTGCTAAAAAGGTTGTTGAGAAACCGAAGGTTGAAAAACCTAAGGTTGAAAACAACAAATTTTCAAAACAATACATTCAAAAACCTCGACCAAAAACACCGGTCGTTGCAAAAGATAAGCAAGTGATGGTTTCGCCGATCCGAATTCTCAAACGGGGTGAAAGGTTGAAGTCGGAGGACAAGCCGAAATCGACTTTCGAAATTAGCGAGTCTTCTAAGTCTCCTAAGTCTTCGAAAATTTACTTTAAAGAGAAAACTTTTGAAAAACAATCAGGGGTCACAAAACCTAAATCATCTAATGAGATTAAAAAGATGGAAACCGAGTTGAAAAATGAATCACAATGTGTGAGAGATGATGTGGATAAATGTGAATTTAAACTCGATAAGTTCATGTCGGAATTTCCAAAACTGCATAACAAAGTAAAACAAGATAAAAAAGAAGTTGAGTCAAATGTTACATTTAGTTTTCCTAAAACAACTGAAAAGTGTGATGTGGTTTTTGGTACAGTGTCAGAGGTTAAAAAATCGTGGGCATCATTGTTTAACTGATGTGTTAGTGGTTTGATTGCAGGAGCTGCCCAAGTCCGTGCTCTCAAGATGGATAATGGACAGCGGTGCTTCGCGGCATATGACAGGATCCTTAGCTTTATTATATGATGTGAAAGCAATTAATGGAAGCTATGTGGGTTTTGCCGGCAATCAAGGTGGAAGGATAGTTGGTCAGGGAATGCTCACGAATGGCATCATTTCGTTTGACAAAGTCAATTATATCGTTGAACTGACAAACAACTTGTTAAGTATTTCGCAAATATGCGATAAAGACTTTAGCGTTCACTTTACGAAAACAGAATGTTTGGTCTTAAAACCGGGGTTTAAAGTCCCTGACGAGTTGGTTCTGTTGCGCGCCCCTAGGGTTAATGATCTTTATATCTTAGACATGAGCGCTGCAACACCAACAACTCCTCAAAAACAGTGTTTTGTGACAAAAGCTAAAGCAACAGAAAAAGAGTCAGTTATGTGGCACAGAAAGATGGGCCATATACATATTCGTAAAATGAACTTTCTTGTGCATAACGATTTGGTAGAAGGAGTTAATGTTAAAAACTTTCATTTACCTGATGATTGTGTTGCTTGTAAGAAAGGAAAACAGGTACGAAAATCTCATCCGATAAAGATGCTCAACTCCATCCGGTTACCTCTCGAGAGATTGCATATGGATCTCTTTGGGCCGGTCAACGTAAAAAGCATCAGTGGAGATTCTTACTGTCTGGTGGTTACGGATGATTACACAAGGTTTTCATGGGTAATTTGCTTGGAGAAGAAGGATGAGACGTTCGAGGCGTTAATGGTTTTGTTCAAGAAGATACAGACAGTGTACAAGTTGCCGATCAGAAGAATTAGAAGTGATAACGGAACTGAGTTCAAAAACAACAAAATGTACGAATTTTGCAATGAAAAAGGGATTCTTCACGAATTTAGTGCGCCATATACACCACAACAGAACGGCGTGGCTGAAAGAAAGAATAGAACCCTGATCGAGACTGCACGTACTATGTTGGCTGACTCAAAGCTTCCAATCTTTTTCTGGAGTGAAGCAGTGTCCGCAGCTTGTTATACGTTGAATAGAGTTTTGACAGTAAAGAAGTATAAAAAGACTTGTTTCGAGTTGTTGCATCGCTATAAGCCAAATCTTGAGTTCTTGGAACCTTTTGGCTCTCCGTGTACGTTCATCGATGCTGATGGAAAATTCGGAGCGAAAGCGAACGAAGATTTTTCGTAGGATACGCCAGCCCATTAAAGAGGGTATTTGTACCATGTCTGGGGAAGGTAATTCAGGTTCTTCATGTGGATTGTCAAAAGCATACACCATCGCAACAACTTCCCGGACAAAGATTCCTATTTGACTATGATAAACTCTGGGAATTGTTTCATCTACCGTCCGAGCCGAGTGAGGAGGAAACTGCTCTCATGTACCTGTATCAACAGAGTCAGTCACAAGAGCCAGAGTCTTGCCCGCTAGAAGTTCCTACGCCCACCGTGGGTACTCACGATGATGAAGCAGGACCGAGTGGAACCGTTCACATCCCGCCAGAGGAACCAGAGGAACCAGCTCCGTCATTTGATGTTTCTGACGACTCAGAGGAGGAACCCGCTCCTACCTATGACGAGGAACCAAATGAGACTGCAGAGGAGACTGTTGATCAAATCGTTGATCCTGATATTTCAAATCTGGAATCGGAAGTTGTGGTGCCAGATACTGTGATGCCGAGAACACTGTCTTATCATCCATCAGAACAGATTATTGGCGACCTACAGAGTGGTGTTAAGACGAGACACCAGATTGATCGTGCACTTACTTGTTTTTATTCTGATATAGCTGATATGCAAAAAGAAGTTTCTTATAAATGTTTTATTTCGCAGATTGAGCCCAGGACTTACAAAGAAGCATTGACCGAGGACAGCTGGGTGAATGCTATGCAGGAAGAACTGCTACAATTTGAAAAATTGGGCGTCTGGAGATTAGTAGATCTGCCGAAGGACCAAAAGCTGATAAAAACAAAATGGGTGTTTAAGTGCAAAAGAGATGATCGAGGCGTCGTGGTAAGGAACAAGGCACGGTTAGTGGTTCAGGGATTCAGCCAACAGGAAGGGATAGACTATGAAGAGGTTTATGCGCCAGTTGCGAGACTCGAAGCAATCCGCATTTTCCTAGCCTTTGCATCATGGAAAGGTTTCAAAGTTTATCAACTCGACGTCAAATCGGCATTCCTGTATGGAAAGATTCGTGAAGAAGTTTATGTGGGGCAACCACCGGGGTTTGCAGATCCGCAAAACAAAGACAAGGTGTATCTGCTGGATAAAGCACTATATGGTCTACACCAGGCCCCGAGAGCCTGGTATGAGACACTATCAACCTACTTGCTGGACAACGGGTTCACAAGAGGAACAGTAGATAGCACCTTGTTCACAAAAGAAGTAGCTGGCCACTTGCTGATTGTGCAGATCTATGTCGACGATATCATTTTTGGTTCCACCAATGACGAGTTATGCAAAGAGTTTGAAGTTGTGATGAAGAAGAAATTTGAGATGAGTTCGATGGGGGAGATGAAATTCTTCCTTGGGTTACAAGTTGAACAATTACCCGACGGAATTTTCATTCATCAATCGAAATATGTAAAGGACGTGCTGGAAAAGTTCGACATGACAGATTGCAGTCCTGCGTCAACCCCCCTGGCACAGAATCACGGTATATGTCCGGATGAGCAAGGTGTAAAGCTGGATGAAACATTATACAGATCAATCATCGGCTCGTTGATGTATCTTACGGCTTCCAGGCCCGACATCATGTACCCGACATGCTTGTGTGCACGATACCAGTCGAACCCGAAACAATCTCATTTGACAATCGTCAAGCGAATTCTACGGTATTTGAAGGGTTGCCCAAGCATCGGCTTGTGGTATCCTTGCTCGGGTGATTTTACATTATCTGGATTTGCTGATTCAGATTTCGGTAGTTGTAAACAGAACGCCAAGTCCACCACTGCTGGGTGCCAGTTCTTCGGAACTCGGCTTGTTACCTGGCAGTGCAAGAAGCAAACTGCAGTCGCGCTTTCTACGTGTGAGGCTGAGTATGTCTCAGCCTCTAGCTGTTGTTCTCAGATTCTCTGGATTCAACAGCAAATGCGCGATTTCGGCCTGCAATTCTTGGATACTCCAATATTTGTGGACAATGAAGCGGCCATCAATGTCACGGAAAATCCGGTTCATCACTCAAAAACGAAACACATAGAAATCCGTCACCATTTTATTCGAGACTGTTATGAAAAGAAACTAATACGGATTGAACATGTGAGCACCGATGATCAGAAAGCTGATTTTTATACGAAACCGTTTGATAAAAAGAGATTTTATTATCTTTTAAAGTTAAGTGGGCTAAAAAATCTGCAATCTGGGAGGGTGATCGAGTGTGAAGCCGAGCTGGGCGGCGATCTGACTTGAACCGTATCATGTTGTCAACTTTTGTTTGTACAGTTGTATTTCATGCTTTTCTTTAAAAACAAAAACACAAAAATATGTTTTAGTTTTAGGGGGAGATATTCGCAGAAAAATACAAAAACATGATAAAATCATAAAAAATCCAAAAACATTAAAAAATGCAAAAAGAGCTGTGTAGTATAGGGGAAATGATAGTACATCAGCTAGACAGGCACAGTACGCTAAAGATATGTAATGAAAAATGCAATTAAGCAGTCTCGCTAAAGATGTGCCGGTAGGTTCTTACAAAATTAGTAGATCGGTTTGGGATATAAACTAAATTTAACTTGCGTTTTCGTGAGGAACACCTCCAGGATATATAGGTAACCCCTGAAATCCTGTTTGAAAGGTCCCGTATTCTGAGATACTAGGTCTTTATACTCGGTGATATCTGGGGTATTATCCCGGGACTTCTGCTGTATGGAAATACTGACCTAGTCCCCGGATAATACTTTATGCAAAAAGCTTTGAAACATAAGCTTCACCCTCAGCATGCTGATGAAACAATAAAATTGATAGTCGCTGCTGTTGAAATGCAAAAGATCCTCTAAAGGGGACCCACCGAAAAGTCGAGCCGTCATCTCTCTGCTGAACGGAAGTTCTGACCTGAGCTCTCACGGTTTCGCATTTACCCCCTAACAGATATCAGTTGTGGTATATTCACCTGTAAGACTGAATACTGGGATCCGGATACGGGAGTATATACTGAGGTGGGAACACACGTTGACGTTTAAGTCTCTAAAACACTACTAACGTATCCCGAACAGTTTGAAAATTCTGTGAGAATTTAAAATGGACCAATATACCGACAATTAACGCGAATTGCTTAAATGTTTAAAATAAAATAAGCTTAACGGTGCTTGTGTTCTGTCAGAAGCTGATATGATCCCTTAACGCGCTCGAAAAAATAGTGTGTGTATATATTTTTGTTTGTACAGCTTTAAACCCAAAAAGATTTTCTTTTCTTATTTTAGTTTCGACAACTGATACTGGGGATTGGAAGATCAAAGCCTGTGTGCTGAACATGTCGGTATTTGATGAGGTTTGGGTAAGCTGTGATTGCAACAAGATCTGGTATGATGTTCGTGAGAAAATTTGTGCAAAAGTGTTTGAAAATTCAAAAAGTTCATTAATTTGAACTACTTTTAGAACAAAACGGTAAATTACTTCATATTTTCGATCAACCAGGGCCATTAATTTGGACTTGGTAGGTCAAATCAGTTGAACAGGGTCATTAACTTGGACCTGGTCAACTGGGTGCAAACATGGGAAATTGAAAATGTTGTAAAATGTTTAAAAATTAAAAATGAAATTTCTTGAAAAATCAAATTGAGAATCGCTTTTGTGACCATACATGAACCGCTTTTATGGCAATTTGTCTTTGGGGATCGCTTATAAGAGACTGACGGATAAGCGGTCCATACCTTCATATAAAAGCATCTGGACCCGCTTATTCTGTCATTATTGAACCGCTCATACGCATGTGTCTCTGAGGCGATCCAAGATAAACTGTTCGTGTTCATCAAGTTTTTAGCTGATTTGAGCCCTGATTTCTCGTGTTTTTGATAGATTATCTTCATTTACATCATGGGAAAGGTATGTGTCTTTTCAAATCCAGGTCTAAAGTCATGAATCATAACTGTCGGCATGTATCTTTGAACGATTCATGTTTTGGTGCTTTTAAACAGCATTTTTGTATGAATTGATAGATGGTTTGTAGTCTATTGGTGATAATGAACATGATGGTATGGTTTGATTGCTTTAAATTTGGTTATTTGATGTATTGTCGGTAGTTTGTATGTTTAAACTTAGATCTAGGGAGAATTAGATAGATGGGTAAAGAATAAAAGATACCCCTAGAATCGGAATTGAATGTAGAATTTGATGAATGAATCAATTTTAGGGTAACAGTTGTGTTTACAGGATTTTGAAATGAGGGTCGCCTATTCAGTCAATTATCTTGAACCGCTCATATGTTTCATTCTTGAACCGCTTATGTGTACATTCTCTGAACCGTTCATAGATACTTTATATGAATCGCCTTTAGGTAATTAGTGTGGACCGCCTATGTGTAACCTCTCATGAACCGCTTTTAGGGCATCTCATGTGTTAAACCGCTTATATGACTAGAGGTGGGTCGCTTTTTGTGATTTTTTTTAGGACCGCTTTTAAGTCAATATAGGTGGGTCGCTTTTAGAGATGTAAGATGTTTGAAATCGCTTTTGTGGTACAACAGGGGTTGAATCGCTTTTCTGTCTAATAATGACTAGATCGCCTTTATGACACCATGTTGGACCGCTTTTAGGTCAAGTTTCAAAAGTTGGAATTTTTCTAAGTCTTGATGTTTGTGAATGTGCAGGCTTCTACGAACGTGTTGTTTGATCCAGTCCATAACAGTTGTGTGGATTTGGATGTGGAGAAATGTCCACTGCTTTTTGAATTTAGCAGTATTCTGAGCTATATGGATCGCATTCCCGTAAAGAAAGCTATGACAGAACAGAGGCCACTATATCGATCACATATCAGCAGATTCTGGAACAGTGCTAAGTATGACGAGGAAAACAAAGTGATTTCAGCAGAAGTTGAAGTGAATGGAAAGACAGAGATTATTCTGGTGACCGAGGCATTGGTTAGAGAAGTTATGAGTTTTCCTGATGAAGCCAATTATCCAACAAGATTTCCAGAGAAGATGGTGAAAGGTTGTATGCTGCGATTGGGATATAGAAGCACGCTGAATACTGGAAATTACTTGAAGTCCAAATTCTAGAAGTCATTCAAGTTTTTGATACATTGTATTCTAATTTCCCTGAGTCACACAAAGGGAAGTTATGATCAAATGAGGGACTATCAAATGAACATGTTAACTGCTTTGGTCTTGAACAAGAAATATAACTTTTCACACATCGTGTTTCATTATATGGTGGAAAATCTAGCATCGGATGTTAGAGTTTGGAGGTATCCACGCTTTGTTCAAATGATGATAGATCGTGCGTATCCTGGTATTGACAGACATATTAAAGATGATCTTCTTGTTCAAGCACATATGTCTAACTTCTCATTGAAGAACTTGATCAAGTACCATCCTCATCATCCAGAACCGGAATTGGTGATTGAAAACTTTGGTTTACTTAAAGATGCAAGTTATGTGGATCCTGATCTAGAAAACCATCAAAACTGGAGAAATGAAGAAGAAATGAAAGAAGCATTGTATGCTGCAGAGTTGAAGATAATTCAGGGTTACAAACCAATCAAGAATGAGTGGTTTGTGAAGGAGTCTGGGCGTAGACGTAGACTTGTATCTCCGGTAGTCGAAGGTGAAGGTTCTTCGTCAAAGCCAAGAAAGAAACAAAAGAAGAAGGCTGAAACTATGCTAATAGATGAGTCTGAAAAAGAAGTTCCTGAGGTGAACATTGAAAAGGAACAAGAGGTGGCTAATGTAGCACATATTGAAATTGAAACTGATTTGTTCACAACAGAAGCAGCTTTTGTTGATAGGCAAGTTACTTCTGAGGTTCAAAAGGAGAAAGAGAAAGTGATAGATAATGTTGAAGGAGACGATGTTGATAAAGACACTACTAGTTCATCTAGTGGGTCTGTGTTTGAGGTAGTTGATGCTCTAGAACGTGAAAAGCGAATGAGAGAGGAAATACAAAAAGAGAAGTGACTCAGAAAGAGGAGGAGAGAAGAGAAAGAAGATGCACCGTATGAACCGTCTCCAGAACATATTTCTGCATCTCAATCTACTCCTAAGAGTAAAAAGAAAGCTGGAGGTAGAAAGAAGGCTACTCCAAAGATAAAAGTATTAAAGCGTCCTCAAAAGACCATGCATACACAATCAACACCTCCACATCAACCAACACCTCCACAATCTCCAATACATCAATCACCACCTAGACAACCAACACCACAACAATCACCAAAACAACCTACTCCTCCATCACATTCAACACCACCCAGACAACCTACTCCACAACGACAACCATCTCCTTTGTTTCCACCATCACCACCTCCACATCAACAATATTATTCTTCACAAAATCTTTTTGGTACACCTCCTCTTGCTCAAACACAACATGGTTCTTCAAGTAGAGGTCTTGCAATACCGTATGATAATTTGCTGGATGTTGATTTTGATTTTGCAAATAATTCTCAAGTCTTGAAGTTGGAAAAGAGAATTGATGAGGTGATAGCAGAAAACAAAAAGTGGGTAGATGAATGTAAAAGAATTTCTGAAAGAGAAAAGTTTCTTGCTGGAAAAGTGCAGAGATTAGAAGGTGAAAACAAAGTGTTGGAATTAAAGATTGAAGTTGATCAGACAGAAATTGATGTTTTGAAAGTTCGAGTGTCTGAGTTAGAAGAGGAGAAGAGTCATCGGGAAAGTGAGAACGAGTACTATAAGCTGAAGAACAAAGAACTTATGGCTGCTAAAGCACTACATGAACATAAGTTTTACATGCTGAATAGGGTTGTGGAAAGTATGTTGGAGACGTCTGTGGAACAAAAGTATGAAGAATTGAAGTTGGATGATCTTCGTGCTGAACGTAAAGCAGAAGTTGAAAGGCAAATGAAAGAAAAAGGTAAAGCTGTTGAAGGAAGTTCTGTAATGTCGATTGTGCCTTCAATGGTGGTAGATAATCCAATGCCTATATCCTCAGTTCCGGGTATAATTGAAGAAGAAATTCAATCGCCAAAGTTGATTGGTGGCGAAGAAGAAGAGGATGATGAAGATGATGATGAGGGAGAGTTTGTTTATTCTGCAAGCAGTCACAGTTCAAAAGGTGATGATGATGATGCTGCAGGAGGTTCTGGTGTGAGAGTTACTGAAGCTGCAAAAGAAAAAGTCGTTGAAGATCTGCTGAACGACACAGTAAATGAGGAAAGTGGTGAAGCTGGGGGAAAGGGGGAGTCGAGCAAGAATCAGATTGTAGAGCATCACGAACCCCTGTTCTTATGTCTAGATGTGTATAGGGAGATGTTAAATGATGTAAACCCTGAGAATCCAATTGATCTTGAAGCTGATCTGGAATCTTTTGATATCAATAAACAGAAAGATTACAAGTATAACTATGTTGAGGATGCAGATCAGTACGATAGGGTTGAAGTAGAGAACTGTTCTGATAATGAGGATGTCCCTGAAGATACATCAAAACTTCCAACGTTGATGGAGTTTTTCGCAGCTGAAAACAGAGATGAGTTACGTCAAAAGGTGACTGAAGCAGTAAATGAAAATGTGTTTGAGTGTTTGAGAAAAGAAGCTGAACAAGTAAATCAATCAAATGTTGAGAAAGAAGATCATTCAAAATGGTTTAAAGACGGTCATGAAAGAAAGTTCAAGAGGCCTTTGAAGTTTTTTCAACGTGATAGATCTATTTCTCTTGGCGATATCATCAGTTGGGGTTTTCTTCCTCAGGTCAATGCCTATGCAGTCAGAAGAGAATTTGGTGTCCAGTACTTTAAACGATTATATGACATTATGTCATTACCTTGGTGAGATGTCGATGAGTTATCTCAGGTGAGAACATTGGAGTATGAGGTGAGACAGAATGATAAAGCAATGTGGGGATATATCAAGTACGAGACTCTCAGAGGTTATCTGAAATGGAAACCTCATCGTCCAAGAAGGGTTGAAAGAATAGATCCTGAAACTGCTGTACGCGAAACTATTCTGAATGTAAAGCCTCCAAGAACCATGACGACGATTCCTATGCCAGAAATGGAACAAGATTTTTACAAAGGGTTTATTGATTGGGTGTATAGCTGTCTTACAACTGAAGCTATCATCACATACAGAGCTGGTAGTGAGCTGAGATATATTTGTGTCTATGATCCGATGTGGCTGGTGAATTGTTCGGCAAAAGACATCGAATGCTTGTTTATTAACAAGATTCGTTATAAAGCATAAGATAAAGATCAAGCTCAACAGTTCCAGCGTGTAGTATCTTTGTGCTTTCAAAAAGGAATCAATTCCGAAAGCAAGTGGAAGTCGTCTTGGTGGGCATTGGATGAAAAGATGAAGAAGAAAGCTAAACGTGAACGTGAACGGGAAAATCGTAGGATGGAAGAGAAAAGAGGAAAGTTTTTGATGAAACAACAGGAAGAAGAGAAGGCAGAGAAGCGAAAGCGTGAAAAGATCAGAGTTGCTCTGAGCAGGAAGCCTAAAGGGCGTGAAGAAAACTACAAAGCAGCTATCTGAAGACCAATATTCTAGACAAAGACTGCGGCTTCATCCAAGGGGGAGTTTGTTGGTGCATAATGTCTAAAGTCTGCGTCTTTGTGAAGTTAGATTAACGTATATGGTCCAGATAGGTTATTTTGTAATAGATCAGGGGTTAAATGTGTAATTATATGATAGTTTGTATGCTGGACCGCTTTTGTGACACTTGTCCACAAAAGCGAGCCAAGCTGGATCGCTTATGTGGACATGTCACATAAGCGGTTCATAAATTCTATATATACCCTTGATCTTAGTTCATTTGTAACATTGTCCTGGATTGTACGTCGAACTGCTGACCTTCTGGCAATCGTTATCAAGTGAAAGTAAAAGTGATTAAAGTGAAGATCTGTCTGTTTTCTACTCCTTTCTGTACCGTATATCTTCGTATCATGTTAAAATGTGTTTCCGCCACATTTTTAGCAGGCTCTAGCTTATATTGACTCCTCAGTGAGATCATACTCGATCCTACAAATCTTCCTTTTGTAGAAGTCCTCACTCAAATGCCAAAATATTCCAAGTGTATGAGAGACTTCCTCACTCACAAAAGGAAGATTGAAACCATCCAACAAGCACCCTTAGTGAACAATGCTCGGCAGCACTCCTCAACAAGCTCCCCCAAAAGAAGATTGATCCCGGAAGCTTCACCATTCCTTGCTCTATTGGTGGATCGCCAATAAGCAATGCACTAGCCGACTTGGGAGCTTATTAAAGCACCAGATCGATGACGAACATCAAACGTTGCACTTGATTCAAGACATGAAGAACAATCATAAACACCAAAGATAGAAAGATGTAGAAGATGAATCCCTTTATTAATGAATCCGTCATCACAGATTACATACCAAAAGAGTATACATCATCTACAAGCTAGTTTAGATCACAAAGATCTAAACCGAGCTCTCTCACTAACACATAGTCTCCCTCTCTCTCTCTCTCTCTAGAATGTACACACTTATGGAGGATGGATGGGATCTTATGAGAGGTGCACCAAGCTTTCTCCAGGGTTGCCCTAATCTACCCTATACAACATATATATATATATAGACTAGGGACAAAACGGACAAAACATATTGTCCAGGATACAAAACAAATAATTCGGACAACAATAATAATCAATATATTCTGACTTTAACATCATAAACTCGGAACTGATAAAGCTTTTGAATTCTTGACTTAGGTTTGACTTTGTTGATCATAGACCAGAACTGATAAAGCACAACCCGGCCGGAACTACACTTACAGACTCCCCCTTAACTGTTGCTATCAGTTCTGTCTGACACTTCAGTCACCGGATACTTCACTTATAGACCCCCCCTTGACTGATGATATCATGCCTGCTTTCAACTTTGGCTGAGATTTGATCTTTCCAGCAGAGCACAGCAATTTTCAACCCTTCTAATAAAAGACTTGCTGACCATCACTTAAGGCCACTTTGAGAAACCCGAAGAATCCAACATCAAACAATGTAGATCCTCCCCCTCAAACTACTCCCGAATCAAGTTAACGCGAACCGACCTACAACCACATGTAAGAATATCGCTCGATACATTAATCTTCAAACCTAACCGGCAGCAGAAAGAAACATTGGATTTCCAATGCCCAAACTTGAACACTTCAAATTCCGTAAAGACATGAAGCTCAGTTCGATAAGTTAACAACAAACTGAACTTTGTAAAAATACATCCACCATCTTGATCAAAAGTCTTCACCCTTCATGTAAGATTTCATCTCGTCACATATCTTCATGAATCAATCTCCTATCTTCTTGAATCCACTGAATCCCCGCTGGCTTTCATCTTCGATCTTCCCCTCAAATCAAGAAGCACCACGTTATTTCGAGAACCGACTAGCAACCGTCTTGGAAGAGGGACCAAGAAACCAGTCTTCTCTACTCTAAACAGCAACTAATAAGGCTGAATCTTTAACTAGTCGTCAAACGAGAATCCAACTTCATCATATCAATACTTGATTAACAACCCAAACATACGTGACAAAACTCCATCACACACGAGCCTTTTTACGCACAAGCTTTAGATTTACGAAGAAAATAGGATTTTTTACTCCCCCTATTTCTTCGTAAACTATCAAAGTCCAACCATGTTATTATTATCTTCACCTCTAATGCACGATATTAGTCCCAACTTGTCACATGAATCTCTATTAAGAACCACATTCCAACACCGAGAATCTTGTAGATAACCATGGACCGCCATTACCGAACAAAAATTCACGCAATTTTTTTATCACCAACATTTTCCCAAACACTTTACTTATCAAACTTATCAAAGCCCATCATTTACGAAAAATGGTACTTTACAATAAACCGAAACCGACTTCAAGTTTCCGAGCTACACAAAATTCTGACTCTTAGCTAATTATCTGGTACCCTAGGTAACCCAAAATAACTAGAAAAACTCGGAACATGCAAAACTCGGAACTTTCGAACTACACAAACTTCTAAACTGAGCTAAAAATCCGGTACCCCAGGTAACCCGGAAATCCTAGAAAATTCAGAACCCGTAAAACCCGGAAGCTTTTGAAACCTCGGATCACTTCTTGATGAGGATTAAGTTCTTGATGAAAATTAAGTTGAAATCACTAAAAAATCAAGGAACTTTATCACATCATTGAACACGGTTACGAGAGTATGAAAGAATCGAAAGGGTTTTTGTTCTAACTGGGTTTTGTAATTAATGAGTGAACAAAGCCGGATCCCTTCCCTTTATACTTAACAAATCTGGAATGAGGAAAACCCGAACTCTCTCTTGAATAAGCTAGGACTGAATAGAACAATACAAAACCTCGGACACCCACTGTGTAAAACCGGAAGGCAGAACCTCGGAGAGAAATCCAAGAACAAACTTGGAGATAATAGGTACTAACCTTTTATAATTGAATAAGGTTGGTGGTTATTGTTTAAGAAACCTGAAGTGATTAGTGGTTGTTTGTGAAACCCGGATCCATACCACAAACTTAAGGCCCAAACATAAAGCCCAAAATCCCGAAGCCCAAAAAGGAAAGTAATAACCCGGAAAATAGTTTCAAACAAAGTTAACTTGTTTTAAACAAAGTTAACTGGAAAACCTTGAACACTTAAAATCTAAACTTGAAAGCTCCTAAACTTCGTAAAGAAAAGAAAACCCAGACAGGCTGTTCAAACTAATAAATCCGGACTGCAAAGATTCACATTAACTCGGAGGAAAACAAACTTAAGAACCTGGACATGTGAACTTGTTTTCAAAACCCGGACATGTGAATAATATTAAAAAGATACTCAGACCTGGAACTTTCAATAATCCTGATAAAAGGAAAACCTGAACATGGAGTTGATTTTTCGAAACCTGGAAACCAATGGAAACCAATTCCAAACCCTGAACGTTTAAAACCTTATCAGAAAAATCAAATTCTAAACCCTGAAACCTATAGAAACCCAGAACAGATTTTCTTCTCGGAAACTTGCTGATTTGGATTTGAAAATTTTAAACCTGGACCGAGTAAACATTCAAAACCCAGATCGCATTTAAAAAATCCTGAATAGTTCATTGTTTAATAAAAACCGGACATGAACCTCAGACTTTACAAATCCTGAATTGTGAATAGCTCAAAACCCTGACGACGAACAAAGATTCCGAGAATGGTTTACTTCATAAAAGCCGGACTAATGAAAAACCCGGACCCAGGATGAATACGCAAACCCGGAACAGATACAACTGTTCACATTTAATATCTAATCTGAAGCTCGGACTGAAAAGGTTTACAAAACCCGAACCATATAAAACCAATAAAACCCGGAACCATTTAAAAAGCTTGGACTTGAATTGATTAAGTCTGGCTGTTTATCGAAACCCAGAACGATTAAAACCATGAACTAAAAAAAAACCCTAAAGATGTAATAAACTCTGACCTCTTAAATGTAAATCCTGATAGGAGGTGGTTCAGGATATCTCACAAGTGTGACTTTACACAACTTCAACAATAATCCGAAAGCACCACTGAAGGAAAACTCTGACTTGATGTTGATAAACTAACTCGGACAAGTATAACACTTACATAAATCCGGACATTGCCTTTTTCAGATCAAAACCCTAGAACTGCAACACTTGGAGAACAAGAAAAACCATCACAGCCGACGAACAACTTCATTTTCTTCAAGTTATATGCAGAATCTTCACGTCTTCAAGATGTTTGGCGGAAACAAACATCAAATCAAGAGGAATTGTGATTCGGAAGGCGGTTAGACCATTCTAAATCGGTAACCATGCTCTGATACCACTGTTAAAGCACCGGATCGATGACGAACATCAAACATTGCACTTGATTCAAGACATGAAGAACAATCATAAACACCAAAGATAGAAAGATGTAGATGATGAATCCCTTTATTAATGAATCAGTCATCACAGATTACATACCAAAAGAGTATACATCATCTACAAGCTGGTTTAGATCACAAAGATCTAAACCAAGCTTTCTCTCACTAACACATTGTCTCCTTCTCTCTAGAATGTGCACACTTATGGAGGATGGATGGGATCTTGTGAGAGGTGCACCAAGCTTTCTCCAGGGTTGCCCTAATCGACCCTATACAACATATATATAGACTAGGGACAAAACGGACAAAGCATATTGTCCGGGACACAAAACAAATAATTTGGAGAACAATAATAATCAATATATTCCGACTTTAACATCATAAACTCAGAACTGATAAAGCTTCTAAATTATTGACTTAGGTTTGACTTTGTTGACCATAGACCAGAACTGATAAAGCACAGTTACTCGGCAGGAACTACACTTACAGAGCTAGCATTAATTTAATGTCGGCCTCTATGTTCAACCGACTAGGATTGGGCAAACCACATCCTACAAAAATGAGCATCCAACTTGCGGATCGGTCGGTAAAATACCCTCAATGTGTCATAGAAAATTTATTGGTAAAGGTAGGAGAATTTGTTTTTCCGGCCGACTTTGTTATCCTAGACATGGAAGAAGACACCGAAATCCCGCTCAAACTAGGACCACCCTTCCTTGCCACCGCACGAGCTATGGTGGACATGAGCGACGGACAACTAACATTGAGGGTTGGTGAAAAGAGATCAAGTTTGAAGTTGGGCAACGAACGGAGGATGATCCGGTCAAATACCTCAACGCGATTGACTCAAGTTTAAATGATGCATTGCAACGATACAACTCGGGATGTGAGTCATCCCGCGCAGGTAACATTTTACCGACTTTGGGTCTAGCCAAGGACCCTTATAAACGTGGCGCACCATGGAGGCATTCCACGGACTATCCATTAGTTTAGTAGTTTAACCTTAGTTTAAATTTAGTTTAATCTTAGATTAATATCTAGTTTAATGTTTTCTTTTGAGTATTAAGCTTTGTAGGAGTTAGACACGCTCAAAGTGAAAGATGGATGATGAAATGAAACCAATGCACGTAAATCAGAGGCCTCCCGACTCATTAACTGCAAAACAGTGGCTGCAGCACGGGGCCATGCTCACCCAGCACGCCCCCATGCCCATCTTACTGTTGTTAAAAATATTTCTGTCAGAAAGTGGCACGGGCCTTGCTCACCTAGCACGACCCTGTGGCCACCCCACTATAAGTCTTTTGATTTCATTTTGTTACTGGCACTCCAGACATGGGGTCGTGTCCCCATAGCACACCACCGTGCTGCAAGTGCCAGTAACCAAAAATTTTTGTTATTTTCACACTTTTTACACATTTTTCTAAAATAAATCCTATTTGGGACACATTGAGGGCAATGTGTAATTTAAGTGTGGGGGGGGGGGGAGGATAATAAAAACCTTGAATCGTTTGTCTTAAATCAAACCTTACACAAAACTCGCTTGGAACCGCTAAACACCCCAAACTTTTTCAAAATTTTTCTTTTCATTTTTTTACTTATCTTCAGTTTAGTTGGGTAAAACAAGTTCTAAAAATTATGTTTTTACGAATTTAAACCGATAGCGTCGTGATAAAAAGAACCAATTTAGAAAATTACGAAAATGGACATGATAAATCTTTGTAAAATTTGATTATATATACATTTTTACACTACAACCCTTTTTCCCACAAAAAGTAAGTTTTGAGCCATTACCGAGCATACAAATATACATCTATACTAATTGCTCAATTTTCGTTTCTTGTTTGAATAGCCCGTTTGGTTCTCACGAATCTAGAACTTGACAATACGGTGCGTTACAAGTCCTTACCGACAAAAGTCTAAGTAAATAAATGATAAAGGCATTAGGACCAACCCATTTTTCAAAAACGAAACCTTTTTTTTTCTTTGCTTTATTCAAAAACACCCCCTAGTTACACCCTTTGAACCTTAAAAACCTTTTCATTTCAAATCCACAAAAACAACCCTTTTCATTTTTCATCTTTCATTTTTGTAAACTTATCGGTTATGCCAAAGTATTTTTTTTTGCTAAGCCAAAAAAGCAATAGAAAAACCGATATTTTACGTTTTTCACCCTTTTCCCAATAAAACTTACCAAACCCGAACCACCACCTACCTACCCTTCAAAGTCCTCTTGATATTTATAAGGATTTAACGTCAAAAGGATGAGGTTTGATCGATTTTCAAGCCTATGGTAGGAGTAAGTTCCAAATCGGGCACGAGCGTTTCACTTAATACATCATCGGCCGAGTGTTGAGTGACCACTTGTGAGGTGTGTAAATTTGTATATAACTAAATAGAGTTTTATAAAGGCATGTTATGCCCAAAGTAAATAATTCTTCTTAAATTGAGTTTTAAATAAATCATGACGAATAGGAGAGTAAATAAAATAAAAACAAAATAAATTTAGAACTTGGATTCCCGACACTCTAAAGATAGGACCAAAACCTTCTATTCTACCTATTCTGTTTGGGTGTGTAAGCCATGTAATAGAATTTTGCTTGAGGACAAACAAAGATTTAAGTGTGGGGGTGTTTGATTTGATTAAAATACAACATATAAATTATATCAAATACGGCGTAAAAGCAACCCTTTTAGTACTAATGTTGGAAAAAAGCTTGTGTTTTCATTCCTTTTTTATTTTCAGGGTTAAAAGAGCTTAAATTTGTAAAAGGAGCAAAAAGACAGCAAAAGCCAACATAAATGTAAAGAATGAGGAATTGTCGCAACTCGCCATGCCCCGATTCACATCCAAGCCACAAAATAGCAAGAACAGAAGACTTGACACGGGGTCGTGACCACCAGACACGGACTGTGTCCGAAGATGGATGTTGTGCAAAGGAAAAGACAACTGCAAAAGACAAAACTGGCAGCCAACACGGGGTCGTCTTAAGCCAACACGGGGCATGGTCAACTCAAAGATTTTCAGAATCTGCAATAGTACAAGAAGTACTCTGGCCACGGGTCGTGTCGTTGACACACGAGGTCGTGTTAGTACAAGACCTGACAAGCAGTTAATGATGAAGAGAGAGATATGGCCACGGGGCCGTGCCAGTCGGGCACAGGCCGTGGTGAAGCTTCTGAATTCAGCTATAAATAGAAGTGCTTGGTTGCACTTCAAACCATCCCTTGGCATACCACTTCTCTCTCACTTGCCACCACTACAACACCATCATCCATTTTCTATCTTTAGAGTGTTTGTGTGGTCTCAGGATCCAAGATTGATCGTAAGAATCTTTGTCAAACAAAGGCCATGCTTGGCTAAATTCTTACATCACTTGTTGAAGACATATCTTTTATGTATTTCTTTTAAAATTTCCAATCTTTGGCTACTTTTCAATTGGGCATGTATTAATGACTTTAATAATTAGTTTTTTTTTATATTGAAGGCGAATTTATTCAACCATTCTTCATATGTCGTTTATTTACATATTCATGTCTTTACGGTCTATATAAAGCATGTTAACTACTTGGAAGGGGGTTAGAAGGGAGGTTGGGTAATTCTATGTCTCGTTCAGTGTATAGATCCTGCGAGAACGTGGTGCAAGTTTAGTACCACTCCATGGATTGGCCGTGAATGATTGCCCCGACCGAGAGTAAGAAATCGCTTGCACCCCTTATTCATAAACTACTATTAAAACTTTAAACCAACCCCGCGAGAACTGTATCCCTGCTGAATCAGACCAACGGGTTGAGGGTGACCGCTGCCTGGAAGGGGGCCCACCATATTTTGCATTAATAACTTACTTAATTATCTTTCAATATTCCGACCTAGTGGGATTGTATCCTTACTAACTCAAACAGCTAGGTTGAGGGTAACGTCGCCTTCAAAAGAGGGGCCTACTAGTATAACTAAGATAATCTCTTAAAATGCCCAAAGTGCGGAAATCATCAAAAGGGTACATGAAAGATAAGCCGGATCCAAGTGATTCTTTCTTGTCTATCTGTTTTTTATTTTATTTTATTTTTGATTTTTATCTTTTTATTAGTTTTAAAAATCTTTTCTCAAAATTTGGTTCGATTAGACGTTGACGATAAGCCGGTATTAAAAGCTCTTGTGTCCTTGGACGACCTCGGTATCTTGCCATCACTATACTACGTCCGCGATGGGTGCACTTGCCCTAGCGTGTGTGTAGAGTGATAGTAAAATATCGTGTGTTATAAATTTAAAACTTGAAATCGGTGACTAAAAGGAGCTAAAAATATACTAAAAATTATAGACACCCGCACGCACGTCAATGGACAGAGTGAAAGGACAATCCAAACATTAGAAGACATGCTAAGGGCATGTGTAATAGATTTGGAGGAAGTTGGGACGATCACTTACCATTAATAGAATTCTCCTGTAACAATAGTTATCATACCAGCATTAATGTTGCCCCATTTGAAGCACTTTATGGACGAAAGTGCGGAACTCCAGTATGTTGAGCAGAAATAGGAGAAAAGCAATATCAGGTCCCGAGATTGAGCAAGAAACAACTGGCAAGATAATTTAAATCAAGGAAAGATTGAAAACAGCGCGAGATCGTCAAAAGAGCTATGCAGATAATAAACATAAACCATTGGAATTTCAAGCTGGAGACAAATTATTATTAAAAGTCTCTCCATGGAAAAGAGTAGTCCGATTCGGTAAGAAAGGAAAGTTAAGCCCAAGGTACGTTAGACCATTTAAAGTTATCCAGCGAATAGGACCAGTCGCTTATCAGCTACAACTACCAGAAGAAATCACAGGTATACATGATGTATTTCATGTATGTAACCTAAAGAAATGTTTAGCTGATGACTCGTTGATAGTACCACTTCAAGACATAGAGGTAAATGAGAAGCTGAAGTTTGTTGAGAAAACCTCTACAAATTGAAGATAGAAAGATTAAGAATCTCAAGCACAAAAGGTTAGTCCTGGTTAAAGTAAAATGGGATTCGAAAAGAGGACCGAAGTACACATGGGAGTTAGAGTCAGAAATGAAACGAGAATATCCTTACTTGTTCCAATAAATCTTGAGGATGAGATTTAAAACATTGTGGGGAGGATGTAACAGCCCTCGAAAATGTGACAATTGGCATTTTTCCATGTATCCGTACAATAATAAACAGTAAATGGTACCTTAATAACTGTGCATGAATGAATTAATGAGATGAATGGTTTATTGATTACTGTCATATACATACAAATGTCTTTCATGTTGCAAGAGTGTTTGTCATTATTACATGCAACACAATGTGGTACAATTAATGCACAGAACAAAGTTAGCACAGTTATCAGACAAACTAGAAGTACTGACGGGTGTTTAGTACTCAGACAGGCATGATGTTAAGACACAGAATGAGCCCGGAACCAAGAAGTACACTAGAATAGTGTGTAGGAAAGTAGGGATCATAAAACTGCCTTCCAATTGATAGTTTAAGTGCCGGAAAGTGCCCGAAATACACTAAAACTGCAGAATCCTGCAGAAAATAGCACAATTCAGCAAAAATCAGCTTTTTAACATCAGACTAAAATGCAGAATTATGGTTTAATGGTCCAGAATACCTTCCTAAGTGTCGAGAATCAAAACTGTCATCAAAGGGAACATAAAGCACACTAAACTGTGCAATTTAGCACCTTAACGAACCGGTAACCAACCGAACAACCAGACACTACCCGAAACACCAAATTTTCATTAGAAGCATTGTTTTAGCGTTACGAAGCTATTTATGGTCACCGAACATCATAACACATCCTATAAACACTAAACACATATAACACTAACCGATACACTTATAATCTAACTAAATTACTTAACTTGTCATTACATCCCAACTAAGACCCCCCCCCCCTAATTCGACGATCATGAAGGTGGGCCACCACCTTGATTTTTCTCTATTTGTTTATTAGATTTGTTGATTCCTTTTGAAACATAAAGACCATTAGATAAATTATTGTTGGAGAATAGTTTATAAAAAACCTAAGGACCATACTTCTCTTTCATACTTCACATTCCAACAAGCGCCATCTTCCTCTTCTCCTCTCCTTGCTCACGGCTACAACACACACACACAACACTTCCATTTTTCAATCCTTCTCATACAATCCAAGGTGATCTAGAGATGTAAGAAGCATTGTTAAGAAGCTTGGAAGTTTGGGAGATTGAAGGACCTTCACCAAGAGCTTTTATCCACCTTCTTCATCATCATCTTCATCTTGTTTCTTCCCTAGCCATTTGAGATAGTAGTAAGCTCGTCATAACTTGATTTTACTTCTCATTTTAGTGGTTAAAAGGTCATGTAACTTGTTAATCATAAGAATCTCAAAGAAACATGAAGATGATCATTCACATAAAGCTTAATAACATGAAAATCTAAGATGATTTAGTGTATGTGTGAGACTTAATTGTTGATTTCTTGTGATTATGATGTTGATCATCATAAGAAGCTTGCTAGAATGTGATTAAACTGTAGGATCGGTTTTTGACTCCCGAACGATTGTGAACCGATACGTGTGACATGCAGAATCCGTACACGTACGTGGACCGCACACAAAAACGTAATACAAACGTGATTCTATTCAATATACGACAAGTACAAAGCACCACGAATCACCTTGAGCACTTTCTCTCTCTAAGCACCAAGCTCCAAAATGTCTCAAATGGCGAAAGTCCTAAATCTAAGGCATAAGCCTCCTATTTATAGGCAAAGGATATAAGGGATTTCCCCTTATTTACAATAATGCCACCTTGCCCTTTTTCCTAAATATTTCACAATAAAATCATGTTTTCTTCTATTCTTTGCTATGAACTGGATTGACGTAGGCGATAGACATTACTATACTAATAGACTCCCCCTTGGATATTGCCACAGTCAATCTCGTAGCGTCTTGTCTTTCTCTATCTCTGAGACTTATCGAAGGTTTGATATCATCAGCAACCACAGACTCCCTCTTTCTCGAACAGACTCCCAGTGGATCTGTCTTTGGCTTCAGCTTCTCCTTTAGGTAAACTCTTCCTTCAGGCTCCCCCTTTCGTCAAGCTTCTGTGCTTTTGGGATCGACACCTGGCTTTCCGGTTACAAGCTCCCCCTTACGTGGAGCTCGTCTTCAGACTCCCCCTTAGACTCGGCTATCGGGATCATAATCTAGAACTTTTATCTGCAAATCTCAAACATTTATAAGTAAAAACATTTTGAACATCCAGGATTGATGACCTGGCTCTTAAAGACTTTTCAAAACAAAAACCTGGCTCTATTGTACAAATATAAAAATATGAATATTTCCAGGCTTAACTTGGCTTCACTCCCTCTATCAACAATTTTCATAGATTTGACGATTTAAGAATCCAAAATCCCTCACAGTTAATCATCCAAGTCCAACTTAATGACCTTGGAGATATCACAAACTGGTTTTGATTTTTGAGTTTAAAAACTTCAAGTTTCAACTTAATGAACTTGTTTTATTTTCAGAAACACGTTCAGCAAACTTAGATTTTGAAACTCAACTCTCAGACATCGGTTGTCGAAAATAAAGTGAAAATCAAAATCTTTTTGAATTTTTCTGAAATATAAAGCTGTAAAGAAAAATTCACAGATATATTTACAAACAATATTTTTGTTTGAGTTCGCATTAGAGGATCATATCTATTTATGACAAATCACTAGTACCGTTGAGCATTAAACACTTTAAGTTCTAAACGATTCACTTAGATTGTCAGTATACTGATCCACTTGAATTTTCACACAAAGTTCAATCGATTCGAGATACGGATTTAGTGTTTTAAGGACTTAAACTTATTCGCGTGTCCCACCTCAGAATATACTCCCGTATCAAAATTCCATAGATTCAGTCTTATAGGTGAGTATACCAATTTGATATATGTATTCAGGATTAGTGCGAGACCTTGAGAGCTCAGGTATGAACTTCCGTTCAGTCAAAGAGATGAAAGCTCGACTTTAGGTGTGTTCCCCTTGGGAATCTTCTTTACAACTGCATTTGATTCGTATCTTTCGATATTTTATCAATTTTTTATGCAGAGGGGGAGCTTTTAAAAGTGCGTAAAGTATTATACGAGGTCTAGGCCATTACTTCTGCAATATCAGAAGACCAATTATAATACCACAGATATCAAACAGTATAAAGACCTAGTATCTCAGAATCAGGCAATCTCTCAAACAAGATTTCGAGGGTTACCCATATATCCGAGAGATGTTCCCCACGAGAAAAGCAAGTATTTGATATTAAGGTTTATATCTCGAATTCAATCTACTAAGCGTGTAAAAACCTACTGGCATACCATCAGTGAGACCGTTTATCACATTTGACTTTCCATTTCCTTAGCGTACTGTGATTGTCTACTGATGTACTATCATTTCCTCTTTTTACACAAAACTCATTTTTGAATTTTATCATGTTTTTGGCTTTTTCAAATTTTCTAATGTTTT
Source organism: Helianthus annuus (assembly GCF_002127325.2). NCBI lineage: Eukaryota > Viridiplantae > Streptophyta > Magnoliopsida > Asterales > Asteraceae > Helianthus > Helianthus annuus. Next base: position 148,812,376 of record NC_035436.2, read on the forward strand.
TGGATTTTCTGACAATTTCTTACTCCCCCTAAAATTCAAAACATTTAAAGAAAATTTAACAACCTGATACTGATAGCTTTGTCTCGCCATCCATTTTCTACTTCACATGCTCTGTTTTGCAAAAAAAATATACCCCCATGATTTACAACACAATGATATTTTACAGTTTGAAAACCGTTTTTCAATCTTGTGAAATTAATCATGTTTGTTCAGCTGTGAGGGTTTCGGCATATTCAATCAACATATTTTTGTATTTTTTTTATTTTTGACGAAATATAAAAACAAACGTATCAAGCATGAGCAGAAAAACAGTGAACATTCAAGCATGTATATTCATGTGTGTGCAATGGATCGGATGGTCATCCGATCGGATGATCATTCGTTTGAAGCAAATAAATTCAATACTGAAAACACCCATGAGAATGTATTTGGATCGGATGGCTCTACGATCGGATGGTCATCCGATTGGATTGTCATTCATTCCACATGTGATGAACAGATAAGCACTTTGATAAAACAACCATGTGAGTGTGTTTTGGATAGGATGGCCCTCCGATCGGATGGTCATCCAATCGGATTCCCATTCGATCAGACATGAAAAACCAACACTCAAACATTCAGATCGAAGGGCAATCCGATCGGATGACCTCATCTGATCGGATTGCCCTTTGATCAGCTTGTCAAAATCAATTTGAAAAACATATTTTTCGTTTTTTTAAATATTTAAACTTTTAGTGTTTTTGAAATATGGTTTATTTATATACAAAAACAAACTAACTCCCTGTTTCTCAGTGACAGGGACCAGCAGCCTTCTCCTTCAGTGCCAGGCTGCTCCGATGCTCCTTTAGTTGACATTCAGTTTTCTTCGGGAGCACCTGCACATATACACAATTCAATTACTTGAATAATTCAGCCCATGTATGTTTAACCTTAGGCATTTCAACACAAAAGTCATTCAATGATGGAAAATCTTTGTCATTTTGTACAAAAACTATTTCATCTTTGACTTCGACTTTTTCGTCATTCACAGAAGTCACTTGTTTCTTAACCACCCAGTTTTGTCTTTTTGACGCACTTCTTTTGTAAAATCGTGACTTGTTTTGATTATTTTGATTTCGGACATCAACTTGTGGTTTCCAAAACTGGTTTGGTTTTGTCATATCAACTGATGTTTGCCAACTTTGTGTTGTTCTGAATCTGGGTGTGTGAGAATTCCAGGTTTGTCTTGAATCAAACCTAGTCTAGTTTGATTTCCAAGTTTGATTCGAAGCAAACTTGTTTGTGTTGTACCTCCAAGTTTGTTTTGAATCAAATCTGGTAGACCTTTGTTTCACATCCTCTGATTTCTGTTTTTCAACATCAACAGGCTTTGGGTTTGGACACTTGCGTGCAAGATGTCAAGTTTGATCACATTAAAAACAAATTTTCCTTGAAACATCTTTAGCCTGTTGTTGTTGCTTTTTCTGAGCATAGAACTCTTCATTAGACTGTCGTTTAAATTGGAGTTCTTTCTCTTCTTCCGAACTTTTCCCGTGAACAAAATTCATTTTCTTTTGAAAATTTTGCTTTTAAAACTTTTTATCTTGATTTTGTTTCTTTTTATAACCCAACCCAGCCTTCATGTTCTTCTTTTTATAGGTTGGTTTGTTATAAAAAGTTTTCTTGTCCTTCCCAGAAAATTTTGAAATTTCTTGCCACACCTCAATCGATGGCGGAAACATCGGAGTGAGACGAAAACGAAATTGCAAGAGACTTCATAACACTATTGGTGACAATAATTAAATAATGAATTTCATTTCATTTCTAAAAGTCAATTACATGGGTTTAAATCAAATACAACATCATGGATTACAAGAATATCAATACGTTTAAATAAGTACAACATATTAACACCCTAAACGTCTATATGTATATCTAGGCATCATCACTATTTCAGTTTCATAGCATCGTCATCCTCAACCTGTAACATGTTAAAAAGTATAGTTCAATACAAATATGTATTGGCGAGTATACAGGTTTTTCATACGTAGCATAAAAAGATAATGTTCAAACAATTCCATGTGGCAAGCTCTTAATACAAGACAAACAATAAAATCGGCATGTGTTCAACATATCAAACCAATGATGAAACGCAATAAGCTCATGACATAACCTCAAGTCTACGGGTGGTGCGTTAATCCTGTAGCGCTATATATGTCACGGATAGGTTCGTACGAAGTTAATGATAAGTCTAACACAAGATGTAATTAACCCAAGTTTAAAGTATCAAGTAATCAAATAAGCATGCGTGTATGAGGAATGTATGTGCAATATGAGTAAAGTTTGTGTGTAGGTTAATACATAACATGTTACACCCCAAAAAGTGGTAAACGAAAAGGGGGTTCAAGTATACTCACATAATCGCGAAGGGTTAATCCACAAAAATGCACCGCACGAAAAGGAACGGTTTATATCTAAATAATAATCGCAATGCAAATAGATGAAATTCTAAGAGAAAGAAAAACCTATTGATTTTAGGAAATTGGGTTCTCCTATTTGGGGACATGGAAATATATTAAATCATATTCGTTCAACAGAGAAATAACCAAAACAATAATTATATATGCTTTAGAATTTATTAATATGGCAAAAATCATGGAATTGCTATTTTAATGGTTTTAAATATTTGATAATGCCAAATGATTAAATAAGTTCATCAAGCTCATCTACAAATTATATAGATTCAATTTAATATTCATCCCCAATTTTATTTTAAAATAATAGTTTCGTAATGGGATTTATTTGTCTAAACAATTCCACCAATTCTTTAGTTATATAATCATTAATAAAAAATATAGAAAATCCATAATAAATTTTACCATCATATAATCTGTAAAAATCAGTATTATTATTTATAAAAATTATATATGATAAACTTGCAAATATTTTCAAAGGATTAAAATATATAACATAAGTGATGCAAATTAGATCAAAAATTCCCAAAAATTAAGGAAAGTCTTTATAAAAATTGACTAGTGTTTATATAATCTGAAATAATCAATAAAAATATTTATTGAATTTTATTTAAGACTATCTTGTATTTTTTATTTAACTAGCGATTAAAATATATATAATTCACCAAAATTCCAATTTGATATCTAAAAATTTCCCAAAATCTACACATAACATGCTAATATGATATATAACAATATTATACTTTCATTTTCATCAAAAACAAGTATCAATCTAAAAGCCCCAAATTCTATACATGAAGAACCCTAATTTCAATTAAAATTAAATTCGGATAAATTAGCCTTCTATCAATGAAATTGATAGAGGGCTTTTGCAGAGCAAGAACAATTAAGCAAGTTAGGCTTTGGAATCACCTGAAAAGGTTGAGAATTGAATGAAATATCGTCTGCACAGGATACAAGCCCTAGATTGTTCTTTTATCGAATTCGTGAGAATGAGATGTTGTCAGTGGTATTTGATGGTGGGTAACATTGCGGAATGATTCTTGGAATCGTTTAGGACCAGCTTTAAGACTTATGATTACTGAATTTGTAACGATTAGAAATGGATTCACGAGGACTTTAAAAGTACATTAATGGTGCATATATTATAGATTAATGTGACCATTTAGGGTGGATACTGAAACGATTATGTTATATGAACCTTTATTCGCCTTTATTACGATTTGATTGGGTCTATATGTGAAGAAAAAGGTCGCGTATAACTCGAGTTATCACCGGGTCGGGTTTTGAAAAGAGATGGCTGTGTTTCAGCTTCCATTTGTGAGGAAGATGGATCAAGTTCAGGTTTTGAGACTGAGTTTAAGGGTTTAACAAACTAGGTTTGTTCGCATAAGACATTGTAGCTCAGTTGGTTAGCACGCTGTTAGGGTTCGTTTGTGGCCTTGGTTCGAGTCCGGTCCCCTACACGTTTTTTTTTATTAGCTATTCAACAAGTTTCTGTAATAACACTTTGGTCCCTCAAGTTGATATAATCTGCTAACTACTTTAACTTATTTCATTAACCTGGTTAGTGTAGTTATTATATAACACTAGCAATGAAACTAACCTAGTTAACTAAGTTCTTAAACAAATAACTAACTGAGGTAACTGAGTTTGCTAACCTAGTTAGTTAAGTCCCTATAAAGATAACTAACTGAGTTAACTGGGTTTACTAACCTGATTAGTTGATTTGTTTTACTTTTATAGTTTGCATAAATTATAAAAACAACCCCTTAACTTGTAACTTTATTTAACTAACCAATCTAACTTCGTTAAAGCTTCCCTTGTATAAATCAAACCAAACTAACTAAGTTTCTTTACAAAGTTAACGTTCTTCATTCGGTTTTAATCAAACACGATACGTGACGATTAATTAAAAAAATATATTAAAACCTTTATTTTTATTTTATTGATAAGGGTCCGGTTTTACAATCCGGGTCGATTTCGGAGACCCGCTTTTGAAGGATGTTACAGTCTCCCCTAATTTAGGAAATTTCAACCCGAAATTTATTCAAATGGAAGACTTGAAAGAGTTTTTTTGGCAAGATGTGATTATTTAAAATTTAGATTTTAATGTTTTGAAAAGTATGAATTTTGAAGAACGGAAAGATAGGTTTATAAGGAGTTCGTTTGTCTAAAATGATTTTGAGGCATAAGCATGAGTAAAACGTGTAGGTGCGTGTTTAGGTAAGGCGGGTTTGAACAAGTTTTGAATAACCAAAATTGGAGATGTATTAAAATGTGTCGTGTTTAAGAAGAAGAATCTTGCATAGAATGGTTTGTATTTGATGAAAGTGTGGTAGTTTGTGTGGAAAGTTTAAAGGATAGTAAAAAATCACACATTTTATTGAGAGGAACGAGAAGGTTTTGTACTTTGAATAAGGTGATAACGGTCTACTAAGTACGTTTGCACAAGAAAAGAGAATAGAAAGAGAGTTTTAACCGAGAAAGTACTTTAAACTTCGAATGTATAAACGGATTTGTTCGTAATGAGGCTTGAAGGAAAGACAACGGATAACGGGGAAAAACGAAGGTAGGAGAGGGAGTAATTGATCTAGTAAACGAATGTAAGTAAGAGAAGGGTAAGTGTATTGGACGAACGAAAGCAATGTGTTAAGAATGAAGTCGCATCATGAGTAATCGGATATCGCATGCTTGGCAATGCGTTTGTGAGTTGTTAAAGTTTACGTATTAGGTCTAAGTAGGTCTGCAAAACACCGAATTTCTCACGGCATGTTTTACGAAAGTTTGGTAACATGATGAAAAAACTTATATATAGGAAGTACCAGTGGCGTATCCACCATGTTTTGACCATGTTACGTCCGTTTCGTTATTCATGTCATGTTACGTTCCGTGTCTTACCATACACAATAGTACACTCCATGATTCTCATGCACCTATCACTATAATCCCGTGTGCACCCGCGATTATATTGATCGTCGCATTTGTACTAGTTGCGTATGAATTAGGGTATACATAAATTTGAAAATAAGAATGAGTCCGTATAAGAATGTAGTATATAACCAAGTCCATGCTTAAGTATGTATGGGACCCACGTAAGCGAATCCCTCGGATTCCGCTCGCGTACGGGTACGAATGTATGAATCATGAGTATGAATGTAAGCATGCGTATGAATATAAATAATATATAGTATAAGTATGAATAAGTATGTTGGTATGAACATGAAACGTATGAGTATGAACATGAAAAAGTCAATCAGTATGAATGTAAGTAGGTATAAGTAATGACAATTGTGCGTATAAAATAAATCGAATACAACGAATTTGAGCGTGTAAAAAGATCAAGAAGTTGTGGGTATGTAAAACGGATGATACGTGAAGTTGTCGTGTGATATTAACTAAAAGGTGTACGATGGTATGCGTGTATAGTTGTTTAAGTGAAACGTTGAGTTGATCGAATTGAAATGGATTGAGTTTGACTGGTAATGTAGACTCTAGTTTGTAAATGTAAAAAGAATATAAGGTAGTTATTGGTTATACATAACGTATTTTGTAAGGGATGGAAATGCTACTTTTGTTTTAAAGGAAGATTTACGTAAGTTGAAATTGTTGGTCCCCATGAAGTCTTCTTGCCCACGTGTTTAGAAATTTGAATGACGTATTGAGCCATGTATAAAAGTTCGTTGTAAATAATAAGTTTGTATTATTTCAAAGGATCTTGCATTAAAATTTGAAATTTGGAGGTTCTTTTGAAAACGTTGATTCTTAAAAGAAGTTTAGCAATGAACTTAGTGTTCGTTGAAAAGATTTTTTTTTAACAAAATGATTTGTTGATTTTGAAAAGAGCTTGTGGTAAAACGATTTGATAATATCTATAAGATCTTATCAATATATGAGAAAGTTGGTTTAATTTACGACTGAGAATGAAAGTCTTTAGTATAATGATAAAATGTGAGCGCATTTTAGTGATTAGGTTTAAATATGAGGTTCATGGGCAAGAGATCCATTGGACCGATTAAGTTGATAGGTAGCATTTCGCAAGGTTTCTAGATTCGGGTGACAAAACGTTTTAAGGCATCATTATGAATTTTCGCATATAGGGTTTGCGTGAAATAGATTATGAGATAAAGAATGCGTTTGATAAAATAATAAATTTTGAAATTCGCATAAGTGGGATTTTGACGAACGATAAACGGTGTAGGTGTAAAATATGATGGTTTTGTATGATGAAGTCTCTTTTGAAAGAAAATTTTGGTAACGATCACCTAGGTAAGGGAATCACCCCTAGCTCGTCGGTGAGGTCATTTTAAGAAAAGAAGGAGTGGAGTTAATCGTCAAGGTAAGGAAATCACTCCTATCTCGATGATATGTCTCCATTTTCGTGTTGCAATGAATGTAAACAAAATTGAGTGACGTTTTGAAATCATGCATATGTATAAATGTATGAAAAGATTTAGTATGATGTGTGTGTGAGAAAAATGATCTCGAAAATAAATTTGAATTTGAGACGAGAGAATTGTATCATACAAAAGCGATTGATAGTAAAGCACAGGTTTGATTAAAACTTGGATTGTTAAAAAGCGGAACTTTGACTAAACCAAAGTGGTCGAATATTCCTTTGAATTTGAAAAACATGCTTTGGCCTAATAGGTGGAATACTCTCGCCGATATCCTGGTTAACGGTATTCACCCTTCCAGTTACTACATGTTCCAAATCAATCGAACATTCGAGACTGGCGAGATTTTTGAAAATCAAGGAGTGGAACTAGTCGACAAGGTGCGAGTTTCACCCCTAACTTGACGATTTCGTATCCTAAGTGTGCTTGGTACTCGTTGGGTCAAAATTTAATTCCAACACTTTGACGAGGGTCCACCAGAATTTGAAAATGGAAATTCTCCATCAAGGTGAGGATCTCACTCCTAACTCGGTGGCGAATTTTGTGTAAAAAGAATAGGTGGATTGAGACACTTTCCCCAAATTGTGGGTTTCACGCCTATTTTGGTGAAGTCGTCTCATTTATGAAATACGAGTGTTTTCGAATTTAGTATAAATGAGTAAAAAGACGTATGTTCGAACTAATAATAACAGGTATGAGCACACAAAGCATTTCAAGAAAGTAACACGTAAGAAACGTTTCAATGATAGCATGTAAAGATGTTTCATAAAAATAGTATGTGAAGCAAGTATGGTCGAATTTGGTGCTTAACTATAGACTAGGTCAAAATCATGACAATTTTTCCTAATTCCCATTAGTTATGGCTCTGATACCAATCTGTCACACCCCAACCGATGGCGGAAACATCGGAGTGAGACGAAAACGAGATTGCAAGAGACTTCATAACACTATTGGTGACAATAATTAACTAATGAATTTCATTTCATTTCTAAAAGTCAATTACATGGGTTTAAACCAAATACAACATCATGGATTACAAGAATGTCAATACGATTAACTAAGTGCAACATGTTAACAACCTAAACGTCTATATGTATATCTAGGCATCATCACTGTTTCAGTTTCATAGCATCGTCATCCTCAACCTGTAACATGTTAAAAAGTATGGTTCAATACAAATATGTATTGGCGAGTATACAGGTTTTTCATACGTAGCATAAAAAGATAATATTCAAACAATTCCATGTGGCAAGCTCTTGATACAAGACAAACAATAAAATCGGCATGTGTTCAACATATCAAACCAATGATGAAACGCAATAAGCTCATGACATAACCTCAAGTCTACGGGCGGTGCGTTAATCCTATAGCGCTATATATGTCACGGATAGGCTCGTACGAAGTTAATGATAAGTCTAACACAAGATGTAATTAACCCAAGTTTAAATTATCAATAATCAAATAAGCATGCGCGTATGAGGAATGTTTGTGCAATATGAATAAAGTTCGTGTGTAAGTTAATACATAACATGTTACACCCTAAAAAGTGGTAAACAAAAAAGGGGTTCAAGTATACTCACATAATCGTGAAGAGTTAATCCACAAAAATGCACCGCACGAAAGGGAACGGTTTATATCTAAATAATAATCGCAATGCAAATAGATGAAATTCTAAGAGAAAGAATAACCTATTGATTTTAGGAAATTGGGTTCTCCTATTTGGGGACTTGGAAATATATAAAATTATATTCGTTCAACAGAGAAATAACCAAAACAATGACTATATATGTTTTAGAATTTATCAATATGGCAAAAATCATGGAATTGCTATTTTAATGGTTTTAAATATTTGATAATGCCAAATGATTAAATAAGTTCATCAAGCTCATCTACAAACTATGTAGATTCAATTTAATATTCATCCCCAATTTTATTTTAAAATAATAGTTTCGTAATGGGATTTATTTGTCTAAACAATTCCACCAATTTTTTAGTTATATAATCATTAATAAGAAATATAGAAAATCTATAATAAATTTTACCATCATATAATCTGTAAAAATCAGTATTATTATTTATAAAAATTATATATGATAAACTTGCATATATTCTAAAAGGATTAAAATATATAACATAAGTGATGCAAATTAGATCAAAAATTCCCAAAAATTAAGGAAAGTCTTTATAAAAATTAACTAGTGTTTATATAATCTGAAATAATCAATAAAAATATTTATTGAATTTATTTAAGATTATCTTGTATTTTTATTTGATTTAACTAGCGATTAAAATATATATAATTCACCAAAATTCCAATTTGATATCTAAAAATTCCCAAAATCTACACATAACATGCTAATATGATATATAACAACATTATACTTTCAATTTCATCAAAACACAAGTATAAATCTAAAAGCCCCAAATTCTATGCATGAAGAACCCTAATTTCAACTAAAATTAAATTAGGATAAATTAGCCTTCTATCAATGAAATTGACAGAGGGCTTTTGTAGAGCAAGGAAAATTAAGCAAGTTAGACTTTGGAATCACCTGAAAAGGTTGAGAATTGAATTAAATATCGTCTGCACAAGATACAAGCCCTAGATTGTTCTTTTATCGAATTCGTGAGAGTGAGATGTTGTCAGTGGTATTTGATGGTGGGTAACAATGCGGAATGATTCTTGGAATCGTTTGGGACCATCTTTAAGACTTATGATTACTGAATTTGTAACGATTAGAAATGGATTCATGAGGACTTTAAAAGTACATTAATGGTGCATATATTATAGATTAATGTGACCATTTAGGGTGGATACTGAAACGGTTATGTTATATGAACCTTTATTTGCCTTTATTACGATTTGATTGGGTCTATATGTGAAGAAAAAGGTCGCTATAACTCGAGTTATCACCGGGTCGGGTTTTGAAAAGTGATGGCTGCGTTTCAGCTTCCGTTTGTGAGGAAGATGGATCAAGTTCAGGTTTCGAGACTGAGTTTAAGGGTTTAACGAACTGGGTTTGTACGCATAAGACATTGTAGCTTAGTTCGTTAGCACGCTGTTTAGGTTCGGTAGTGGCCCGTGTTCGAGTCCGGTCCCCTACACGTTTTTTTTTTATTAGCTATTAAACAAGTTCCTGTAATAACACTTTGGTCCCTCAAGTTGATATAATCTGCTAACTGCATTAACTTATTTCATTAACCTAGTTAATTTAGTTATCATATAACACTAGCAATGAAACTAACCTAGTTAACTATGTTCTTAAACAAATAACTAACTGAGGTAACTGAGTTTGCTAACCTAGTTAGTTAAGTCCCTATAAAGATAACTAACTGAGTTAACTGGGTTTACAAACCTGGTTAGTTGATTTGTTTTACTTTTATAGTTTGCATAAATTACAAAAACAACCCCTTAACTTGTAACTTTATTTAACTAACAAATCTAACTTCGTTAAAGCTTCCCTTGTACAAATCAAACCAAACTAACTAAGTTTCTTTATAAAGTTACCGTTCTTCATTCGATTTTAATCCAACACGATACGTGACGATTAATTTAAAAAATATATATTAAAATCTTTATTATTATTTTATTGATAAGGGTCCGGTTTTACAATCCGGTTCGGATTTCGGAGACCCGCTTTTGACGGATGTTACATTTCTCACTTTTCAATTTCGACCAGTTTAAACACTTTGTCAATCTTATCTGCAATCACATTCTGAATCGGGAACTCGTTATCTGAGAATAATTTGTCCAATCCAATCATGGTGTAAGCCAATCCTTTTGGATCATCATTCACAACTTTCTCAGATTTTGAATGTTTAAGATTAACTATCATGAAAACTTCCCTCATTTTCATCCTGTGATTCAGACTTACCTTGGGTAGATTTATCTCTCAAAACGCTTTCAACAACCTTACTTACCACTTCTGAATCATCAGCATCATCAGATTTGGTGTAAGTCATATCGATATTTTTAGGTAATTGGTCAACCATGTTCAGACCTTTTGCCACCTTTTCTTCATCATAAAACGTGTAATTACCTCTCAATGGTTGTGGCACCTGATGATATTCTGAACCAATACCTTTTTTATTCTTTTCAGAATCTTTGTCATCTGGTGTGATGTTGAAATACGTTCGAGGATGTACGAAGAACTATGATAACTTTGAGGTCTTGTAACAATCTTTTCTTTTTCAACCAAAATTTGTTCGAGTTTAGCAATTTCATCAATACATTTGTTTAACTACTGTTGCTTTTCTTCAAATTTTTTCTCATAAAGTCTTGTTGTTGTTAAGTTTTCATACAATCTCTCATCCATACATTTGACTTGTTTCTTCAAAGTATCATAAGCTTCTTGTACTCTATGACTTGACCATTTTATTTTATCATACTCTTTTTGTAAATCTTGAATATTATTATCTTTTTTAACACAATCTTCACATTTTGCCAAACACTTTTATTTTAAAATCTCATTTTCTTTTTCAAAATCTTGATATTTCAGTGTCAGCTTTTCAATTTTTTGTTTCAAAACTTCTTCGTTTTCAAGCATTTCTTTGCATTTTGTTTTGAAAATAGTTTCAATTTTATTTAATTCAATATCTTTTGTTTTTATCTTTTCATCTTTCTTAGTACAGGCTTTGCATATTTCTTTGCAATTCCTGCACTTATCTTCAGTTTTATCAATATTTTGATCATTGTTTAATAATTCAGAAGATTCAGTTAGAATTTTTACCCCAGTTTCATCTGGCACTTTTGATTCTTCTGTTTTCAACTTCTGATCCTCATCATTCTTTTGTTCATTCTCATCAGCATCTCCTGCGGTTTTCTTTACCTCTTCAACCAGCTTCTCAATCTCTTCTTCTTTCTTCTTTCTCAACTCCATCACCTTTGGTAAACTTGCCTCAAAAACTTCTTTTAAACGTTTAAACAGATTGGCTTCATAATCTTTCTCAGATAATCTCCTCGTATGAAACGTGTCACGATCTGGAAATATGTCTGCCACTGCATCGAAATCCACCTTTCTAGGATCAACCACTGGATTACCTTGTGGATCCAAATAACATTCTCGCTCAGCATCCCATCATTTTGCTTTTTGTGCTTCCTTAAAAGGAGCATACAACTTTCTGATTTCAAAACTAGCATTATCTCTCTACCATCGTTTATCATCAACCACTTCAGCTATGAATGCGGATCCAATATAATCTTCTTCTGGAAAAAATTTGCTCCAGTCATAACCCTCATCGTCCTGAATAGCTACTAGAGCTCTTGACTTTTCTTTTGGTGATCCTTCATTGATTTGCCTTTGATTCAACTTTGATGACTCACTGTTGCAATGATAGATAGCTTTCTGATAATAATTGTAAGGACTTGCACGAAATTGTCCTAAAACGCTTCGTAAGTAGAAACCCGGACCCCTAAAACCCTAATCCTTTTGAAAAAGTCAAGAAATTCAATTTTATTGGTCTGTCGCGGGCCGCGTAAGACTTAAGGAAAGCTTACGCTGGACACGACAGCTTGAAAGTTCTCCGGATAAGCTTTAGGCCACGTGTCAAGCACGTGGCAAGCCTACACGTGACACGGTAGCCCTAGCCATAGCTAGGGTGGCCCTCGCTGGCCGCGTAGGTTCTTCTTCATGTTAACGCGGGCCGCGAGAGACTTAATTTTTAGCTATAAATAGGTCATGCATGGGGCTTTCATCTGTGTTCGTAAAACATCTTCAAAAACGAAACATTCTGCTCATTTTCATAGATTTCAGTAGGGAAACGCTGCTACGATTACAGGGTAATAACTCGATCACTGCTACGATATAATGTCCGATCGATTGAAACCGATCCGATGGATGTTTAAGTGCTGCCCGAATTCGGGCTATACTTTGTCATTCGTCGTGAGGGTTTTGATTTTGTGAGTTTATCGTAAATGTTGTATTAAGTTACTAACCTAGTTTCGTGTGCATTGTTATTTAACTAGGTTACGAGGCTAAATCAGTAGGCAAAATTCTGTCCAACTAAACTTGCAATGTGAGTCATTCTCTTTTTATCAAATTGCTTTACAAAACCCTAAATGTTTTCCATTTATACTTTGTAGTGATTAAGTCTTTGCTAATCTTTAATTACTGGCAGTATGTGGGGGTTTGTGCACATTACTACTAATGATTTATCACTTTAGGTGGGCGAGCCTAATTTAGTGATATGTCCACAGTCATGGATACGGTCGAGTGACAACTGAACCAACTAATTAATAGATAGGGGCAAATGTTAAAACTCTTAATGCTGTAAATGATAACAATGTGTCATTTTGTACAAATTGAATGACTCGCCAGTATTTCCGAGCTGATAAAATCTTTTTAAACAATTTTCAGGTGATTTACTGTGAACCAGGGAAAAGTGTCGTGTAGCACTACAACTTGAAGAAAGTGGCTCAGTAAATAAATAACATGTTTTTGTAACCAGGGAATTTCCCAGTGAAATTCCTTTACTATAAATTACGGGGTTGTCACGAAATTTGAAATAAAATAAAGGGATGTTTTCAGTTTAAACGATCCTGTTAAAATTTCCACTGCCTAATTAAACACAAATACCACAAGTTTCTGTCCCGCGGCTTCTGAAACGGGTAAAACTGAGTCGGGGCCGTGACAGAAAAAGGTGGTATCAGAGCCACTGATTTAAGCTAATTAAGTATTTGAAAATACTTAGTTTTCCAATTTGCCATTATGTGATTCTGTGAAAATTTAATTTAACAAATAAGATTTTAACTTAAATTTTTGTGTGTGTTTCTTCATGTGTGCTAACAGCATGAATGAACTTTCGGAGGCACTCTGAAACTTTACTTTCCATACCGCCGATATGGATACCACAGGAACTCAATCCGGCTACCAAGCGGATATTGAGGAGCCACCAGTGTTCCAGGCCCAGCCCCAAGAGAAACCTAAGCCTAAAAAGTGGAGAAGAATCCTGGATTGGAAACGTGGACTCAGGAAGAAGCCAGCTGCACAAAAGGTGAAACAGACAGAGGATCCAAAAGACAAAGGGAAGGGAAAGGAGATAGGGGAAAGCTCGGATCAAGCCCAGGAGATGCCACCTTGGGAGGAACTTAATCGCAAACTTGCAAACTGTGACCTCATTGGACCTACCGATGAAAACCTTTTCAATTTCCCTGCCCAATCTGAACTTCCAATAAATTTGGAGCCTGCTATCCCAGATCCTATTATCAACCCCCAACCTGTTATAGGCCAGCTGGAGGAATGGTGGACGAGCAACTGGCACTTTCAGAACTTCATGAATAACCCTAATGTTTATTTTCCCCAGTTTGATCCTGAACCTGCACCATTTCCACCTATGAGCGCAGAAAACGTTGTTGAATTATGCCACTACGGCGAGGAACTGGTGGACACGGGAAATCGGATTTGGGATGTGGGGGAAAGGATCACATGGAAGTACGACGAGAGGGAGCGTCGTTTCTGAAGGGCCAGCTAAATGTGGTTGTGTGTTTGTATAATAATCATAATATGTAGAAAAAAATAATAATAATATATAATAATAATAATAATAATAATAATAATAAATAATAATAATAATAATATAATAATGTGTAATAGTAACTAAAATAAAACTTTTGTAATATAAATGGTTTGTATCGACACATAATACTATATAAAAATATGAATGTCGCAAGGTCGACAATTTTGGCTATACGTGTTGACATGATTATGTGTGATTATTTTATTGTGTTTGGTTGTTATCTATTTTGTGGCAATAATTTGCATATATTGTTAATTATTCAGATGGAAAACGCAGAAAAACCCACCAGTCAATGAAGTTGATCAATCTGAACAAAACAATGAGGATCATTTTCTTAATAGGCAAGATATAGAAAATATCGTTGCCCAGGGAATAGCCAATGCTATCCCGGCAATTGTTGTTGCCGTTAAGAATCCTGCTGAACCTTCCCAAGCCAACCATAGCAAACGCACTCGAGATGACAATTTCAGTAACAGTGTAAATGGAGGTGGCAATAATGAAAATAATGTGGTTCAAGCCCCAATACTTAAGAAAATGAAAGTTGCAACACCTGGTTGCACTTATAAAGAATTTCTTGCCTGTAAGCCAATCGAATTTGCAGGCAATGAAGGGGCAACTGTCGCACTGCGTTAGTTGGAAATGACCGAAGCAGTAATTAAAATAAGTACATGCGCCGAAGAAGACAAGGTCATGTATGCATCCCACCTTTTCAAGGAAGAGACATTAGAATGGTGGAATACGGTGTTGCAAGCCAAGGGAAGGGACATACCTTATGCCATGTGTTGGGAGGAGTTCAAGCAATTGGTGGAAAGGAAATTTTGTCCCGACTATGAAAAGTAACAAATGACAAATAAGTTCCTGAACCACTGGATGGTGGATGTTGACTGTCGAGGGTATACTTCAAAATTCTTCGAGTATGCCAGAATTGTACCAACTCTGGCCTCGCCAGAACCGGTACTTATTTCTTGCTATATTTGGGTTTTAATTAGCAAGATTCGTGATATCGTCAAAGCTGCGAGACCTCGCACGATTGATGATGCGGTTGAATTGGCTAATACCTTAACCGACGGGTTGGTACGTACAAGAGAAGAAAACAGGAAAAAGGAATTGGCCCAAAAGATTACCCAAGGATTTCGTGTGGGTAATAATAGTAATTTCAAAAGAAAGGGAACCAGGCAACCTTCCATACCGCCATTTTGCGGGAATTGCAAAAAAGAAACATTTTGGAAAATGTAAGGAAAATTGCAATTTCTGCAAGAAACCGGGTCACCAAGAGGAGAATTGTAGGAAGAAATCCATGATTTGCTTCAATTGCGGAGAAACAGGGCATTTCAGACCAAAATGCCCTAAACTGGTCAAGCCAGCTGATAGCAAGGCCAAACCTGCTGAAGGAACTAATAAGAAGAACGCAAGAGCCTTCCAGCTGACAATGCAAGAAGCAGATCTGATTCCAGATGTGATAGCTGGTACGTTTCTTGTACATGACGTTTACGCAAAAGTATTATTTGACTCTGGTGCAAACCAAAGTTTTATAAATACTTCATTCTGCCAAGCTCTTAAGAAACCTTTAACCAAACTTAGAAAGATTTACACGGTAGAAATAGCAGATGGTAATTCTGTTAAATAGATAAGGTTCTGCAAGAATGGAAGATAGAACTCTCAGGCCATAAATTTTCTGCAAACCTTCTACCTATGAATTTAGCTGGATTCGATATCGTGTTAGGAATGGATTGGTTAGTAGCCAACCATGCTCGAATCCTCTGTGATAAGAATTCCATAGAAATTCATACACCCGCAGGGGAAGTAATTATGATTACAGGAGATAAGCCGCGTAAACCAATGAAGTTCATTTCAGTAATGAAAGTTGCTAGTTATGAACGAAAGCAAATAATAGTGTATATGATTTCGGTAATCATTAACACTAAAGGTAAGGAACTTAAGGAAATCCCAGTAGTGTCTGAATACCCAGATGTATTTCCTGAAGAGCTACCAGGATTACCACCTAATAGGGAAGTGGAGGTTAGAATTCATCTAATTCCTGGAACTACACCAATAGCTAAAACACCTTATCGGTTAGCACCCAGTGAAATGTTAGAACTGGAAAATCAATTAGATGAATTATTAAGCAAAGGATTCATACAACCTAGTTCATCCCCTTGGGGAGCACCAGTGTTGTTTGTGAAAAAGAAAGATGGTTCAATGCGAATGTGTATCGATTATAGGGAATTGAATAAGGTTACAATTAAGAATCGATACCCATTACCTAGGATTGATGATCTTTTCGATCAGCTTCAGGGAGCTAAATATTTTTCTAAGATAGATTTACGCTCTGGATACCATCAGTTAAAGGTACAAGCAGAACACATACCTAAAATTGCTTTCAAGACTAGGTATGGTCACTACGAGTTTATAGTCATGCCATTTGGACTAACTAATGCTCCTGCAGCATTTATGGACATGATGAATAGGATCTGTAAACCGTATTTGGATAAATTCGTAATTGTCTTCATCGACGATATACTTATTTATTCCAAGAGTCAGGACGAGCACTATGAGCACCTACATGCACTCTTAGCCCTATTAAGAAAGGAAAGGCTCTATGCCAAATTCTCAAAGTGTGAATTTTGGCTACAAGAAGTGCAATTTTTAGGTCACATGGTGAATCACGAAGGCATTCACGTAGATCCCTCCAAGATAGAAGCAATCATAAATTGGAAGGTCCCACAATCAACTACTGAAGTTAGAAGTTTCCTAGGGTTAGCTGGATATTATAGGCGTTTCATACGAGATTTCTCTAAGATAGTTGTTCCATTAACTAAGTTAACCTGTAAAACAATTAAGTTTGAATGGGGACCTAAGCAAGAAGAGGCCTTTAGGATATTGAAGCAAAGATTAACAAATGCCCCAATTCTCGCCTTGCCTGACGGAAATGAAGATTTTGAAGTATTTTGCGATGCTTCTAAGTTGGGATTAGGATGCGTGCTAATGCAACGAAAAAAGGTAATCACGTATGCATCAAGGCAGTTGAAGAAGCGCGAAGAAAATTATACGACTCATGATTTAGAATTAGGAGCTATAATCTTTGCCCTTAAAATTTGGAGACACTATCTGTACGGAAGTAAGTTTACTGTCTATACAGATCATAAAAGTTTAAGGTACATATTTGGGCAAAAAGAATTAAACATGAGGCAAAGGAGATGGATGGAAATTCTAAGTGACTACGACTGTGATATTCGATGTCACGAAGGAAAGGCAAATGTAGTAGCAGATGCCTTGAGTCGTAAGTATCATGAAAAATAAAAACGAGTCTGTGCTTTTAGATTAAATCTCCAAGTAGATTTAATGGAACAACTGAAGAACGTTCAAGAAACAGCAATCAAGGATGATGCTGAAGAAATAAAAGGAAGGATAAAATAATTAGAGCAAGGGACTGATAGAATTTGGAGATTCTATAAGAAAAGGATTTGGGTACCTAAGCAAGGAAATTTAAGAGATAAGATTTTAAAGGAAGCCCATAAATCTAGGTATACAATGCACCCTAGTAATAATAATGTACCAAGATTTAAGAAGTAACTTCTGGTGGATAGGAATGAAAACAGACATAGTTAGATACGTTTCTAAGTGTCTAACTTGTTCACAAGTTAAGGCAGAGCACCAGAAACCTTCAGGGTTACTCCAACAATTAGAAATGCTCGTATGGAAATGGGAATTAATAACAATGGACTTTGTTACTAAGCTACCCAAAACTAGGAAAGGTAACGATGCAATCTGGGTGATTGTAGATCGATTAACCAAATCAGCTCACTTCCTGCCAATGAAGGAAACCTTTAGCATGGAGAGATTGGCTAAGTTATACGTAGACGAGGTAGTATCCTTACATGGAGTTCCACTCTCCATTGTATCCGATAGGGATAGTCGTTTCACTTCACATTTCTGGACAAGTTTCCAAGAAGCAATGGGGACATGATTAAATTTAAGTACTGCATACCTTCCCCAAACAGATGGACAGAGTGAAAGGACGATCCAAACCCTGGAAGACATGCTCAGAGCATGTGTAATAAATTTTGGTGGAAACTGGGATGACCACCTACCCTTAATCGAATTCTCCTATAACAATAGTTATCATGCAAGCATCGAGGCTGCCCCATTCGAAGCATTGTATGGACGAAGGTGTAGAACTCCAGTATGTTGGGCAGAAATAGGAGAAAGCTAATTATCAGGTCCCGAAATTTTACAGGAAACCACCGATAAGATAACTCAAATCAAGGAAAGACTGAAATCGGCTCGAGATCGACAGAAGAGTTATGCAGACAATCGACGTAAGCCGTTAGCATTTCAAGTTGGAGACAAGGTACTCTTGAAAGTTTTTCCTTGGAAAGGAGTCGTTCGGTTCAGTAAGAAGGGAAAGCTAAGTCCAAGGTACATAGGACCATCTCCAGTGATCCGGCGGGTAGGACCAGTTGCCTATCGCTTACAACTACCAGAAGAACTGGTTGGGGTACATGGTATATTTCATGTATCTAATCTTAAGAAATGTTTATCTGACGAATCCCTGGTAGTACCTCTTCAAGACATAGAGGTAAATGACAAGTTGAAATTTGTTGAACGACCGCTTCAAATAGAAGACAGAAAGATCAAGTTCCCCAAGCACAAAAGATTGGTACTAGTCAAAGTAAAGTGGGATTCGAAAAGAGGACCAGAGTATACATGGGAACTGGAATCGGAAATGAAGCGGAAGTACCCTTACCTATTTCAGTAAATGTCGAGGACGAGATTTTAAACAAGGTGGGGAGGATGTAAGGACTTGCACGAAATTATCCTAAAACGCTCCGTAAGTAGAAACCCGGACCCCTAAAACCCTAATCCTTATGAAAAAAAATCAAGAAATTCAATTTTATTGGTCTATCGCGGGCCACGTAAGACTCAAGGAAAGCTTACGTGGGGCGCGACAGCTTAAAAGTTCTCCGGATAAGCTTTAGGCCACGTGTCAAACATGTGGCAAGCCTACACGTGACACGGTAGCCCTAGCCGTAGCTAGTGTGGCCCTCGCGGGCCACGTAGGTTCTTCTTCATGTTTACGCGGGCCGCGAGAGACTCATTTTCAGCTATAAATAGGTCGTGCATGGGGCTTTCATCTGTGTTTGTAAAACTTCTTCAAAAATGAAACATTCTGCTCATTTTCATAGATTTCAGTAGGGAAACGCTGCTACAATTACAGGGTAATAACTCGATCACTGCTACGATATAATCTACGATCGATTGAAACCGATCCGATGGATCTTTAAGTGCTGCCCGAATTCGGGCTATACTTTGTCATTCGTCGTGAGGGTTTTGATTTCGTGAGTTTATCGTAAATGTTGTATTAAGTTACTAACCTAGTTTCGTGTGCATTGTTATTTAACTAGGTTACGAGGCTAAATCAGTAGGCAAAATTCTGTCCAACTAAACTTGCAATGTGAGTCATTCTCTTTTTATCAAATTGCTTTACAAAACCCTAAATGTTTTCCAGTTATACTTTATAGTGATTAAGTCTTTGCTAATCTTTAATTACTGGCAGTATGTGGGGGTTTTGTGCACATTACTACTAATGATTTATCACTTTAGGTGGGCGAGCCTAATTTAGTGATATGTCCACAGTCATAGATACGGTCGAGTGACAACTGAACCAGCTAATTAATAGATAGGGGCAAATGTGAAAACTCTTAATGCTGTAAATGATAACAATGTGTCAGTTTGTACAAATTGAATGACTCGCCAGTATTTCCCTGCTGATAAAATCTTTTTAAACAAGTTTCAGGTGATTTACTGTGAACCAGGGAAAAGTGCCGTGTAGCACTACAGCTTGAAGAAAGTGGCTCAGTAAATAAATAACATGTTTTTGTAACTAGGGAATTTCCCAGTGAAATTCCTTTACTGTAAATTACGGGGTTGTCCCGAAATTTGAAATAAAATAAAGGGATGTTTTCAGTTTAAACGATCCTGTTAAAATTTCCGCTGCCTAATTAAACACCAATACCACGGGTTTCTGTCCCGCGGCTTCTGAAATGGGTAAAACCGGGTCGGGGGCCGTGACAATAATCATCTTTGAATGGATTCACAGCTTCATTAGTTTGCCTGTTTGTGCGCTCTCTCTTGAAGTGCCCTTTCTGTTTGCACTTGAAATGGGTAACTTT
The DNA here is from genome assembly GCF_002127325.2 of Helianthus annuus. Classification (NCBI taxonomy): domain Eukaryota; kingdom Viridiplantae; phylum Streptophyta; class Magnoliopsida; order Asterales; family Asteraceae; genus Helianthus; species Helianthus annuus. The sequence goes on from NC_035436.2 coordinate 148,832,914, forward strand.
TGATTTGTCGAATCCAAGTTTTGTATCAGCAGTTCCCAAACATGATCTTCTGGTGATTTCCATAAACCTTTGTGCTCTCCTCATAGCGCTAGCCATGCACCATTTTATGTCTATCAGCTCCATCTCCTCTGGATCGATCTGGTCATAATCGTCCTTTGTCATATTCGGGTTTCCAACCTTACCCGCGATCAGACATTCGTACGATTCCAGGACATATGCTAAAAACACCATTTGTTTCTTGGCAGCTTCAGCATTCAGACTTTGAGAGTTTTTCAGGTCTATGGCGATATTGCACTGAACTATGTTTGGATTTGACAAATTTGAAGCAAATGAATGATAACCCGAATCTTTTGAAAAACTGTGTTTGAGATGAATCTTTTGAACTTCCAGCACTAAATGTCGTCTTTGATGCTTGATCCATCATGCTTCTTCTGTCGTATAGATCGACGTTTTGTTGATAGTGTTGATTTGTCATTTTGTTCTGCTTTTGTATTTCCAAATCATGACCTTCGAGCTTCTCGATTAACTAATCAAGGGTCACTTTGCTCATATCATTGCTGTTTTTGAGTATCATGACATAGTTTGACCAATCGTTTTCATTTGGAAGAGCTTCGATCAACCTGTCAATGATCTCTTCATTATCTTTGGAAACACCAAACCTTTCCAGTTCAAGTTTAATATGGCAAAATCTTTCAATCATCTGAGGTATGGTTTCGCCTTTCATGCATGTAAACAAATCGATTTCTTTTTTCAATAACGGACGTTTGTTTTTGATAATTTCTTCACCACCCGTACATTTTCTCTCTAAAGCTTCCCACAAATGTGACAACCCGAATATATCAGGTTACCACTACTTAAATTCCACAACCTTTGGCATGTGTCTTTACGTTTAATTGCCTATATATTGCGACCATATGAGGCTTATTTGGTTACACTCGTGCACCACTAAATGTTTATGTGTGTATGTTGGTTAATTATACATGAAACCGTTAAATGTTTATATGGGTCGGTTAGTTATTTTAGGAATCCGTTACTAACTAAACTGGGACGCGAACTTATTTGAGACATACACACACCTCATGGCCAACGGGCCCCTTTCATCTCGGCCCACACGTTAGGTCAGGCCCGTAGCCCAGTACATGTGTTATGCGTATAGATGAAGGGCGGGTAGAGGTTTACATGGTCTTTGGAAAAGTAAAAAAAAAACCCTAACACTCCTTTCCTCCTCCCCTTGGATCAACAGCAGCCCCTCTCCGGCCGAAGTCTTCTTCTCTATGGGGGCACATCATCTCTCGCTCGCATACTCTCTACAATCTCTCGGTTAGTTCGTGTATACCTGTATTGATTACCATGAGTTACTCTCGGTTATATGTGATTATATGAATATTGATTGTGTCTATGAGCATGAATTCTATGTGACAATATGAATGATATAAATGGTTAGGAATGCATGGTAGTGCGGTTGTGATGAACATGTTATGATAATTAACTGACTAGATCGAATGACTAATCACATGAAACAATAAGGAATCTGACCACTTCTTGATTAAACAAAAGTTGTCATGTGAAATCAGCTAGATATTAACTTTGATTGAACCGAGAATAACATTCTGACCCAAACCCACTAATTCACATTACTATTGGACCTTTCAAAATCAACACATGGGCCGAATCAAGTAACTATCTGACAACAATTAAATGATATCTCAATTGAATGATGCGCCGACAACTCTGATTTTAATCAATTTCTAATTGGGCCGCTATTAATAAAACTATTGAATGAGGATTCATTAGAATTATGTTTAATGATCAAGATTCATAATAATCGAAGTTGTAACTGTTTGTGTATTGGGCTGCATGAAAACTATTTAGGTATCAGGCCGCATGAAATTATTCATGTAATGGGCCGCACCCTGTCTCGGGGATAGCTACGCGTGGGATGTGGGCTGGGCTCCGAAGTTGGGCCTGGAACTAGCCGGGCCGCACAGTGGCATGAGGTGCCGATATGGGTTGTTAGGCAAGAGTTGTGTTATATGTTTGTGACACATTAATGCATGTGACCTAAATGTTTTGCTATGTATTAGATGATAATTCTATGAGTTACAATCTGTTGAATGCACGAATTGTTTGTGTGAAATACTAATCTGTTAATTGATGTCATGATACATGCACATGAGAAGGAAACTGATAAATGATTCAAATGACTGTTACATGTTATGTGGTGATGTTTAATACACACAATCTACTAGAGTGCGAGGTGTAAGTGAATACGAAACTGATTGTCACAAAGGGTGCTATGATCAGTGTGAAGCGTGAATTCTTGTTACGATTGGTATAACGTTATGTGCGCTACTTGTACGATACTTGTGTTGTGAATGTGGACTACGTGACTTACGTGCATACAAACTAATTGTTATTGGTAAACCATGTTAGGACGTGTTTGATCAACTGATAAACGAGTAACTAATCTTACCGAGCAAACCAAAGGTGAGTTCATTCCTCTTGAGCACGCGTCCTGATGGGTGGGACAGTCATTGGGTATCCCTGAGAGGGATAGGTTTTCGGGTAAATCAAATGGGTATTCCTGAGAGGAATACGTCTTGTGGGTAAAATCTGGAATGTTGGATAATACACTCATCCTATCACCCTTAAGTCCCATCTTGTTTGTTACCTGAGAGGTAACGGAGTATTAGTTGGTAGCGCTATCTAGGTTTGGCACCCTCACCCCGTACCTGAGAGGACGGGTGTGAACTAATGACTCAGTCATGCCCAATGCTTTGATAGGAGCATTAGGGAATGGGCAAAATAAATCTGGACCCGTCTTATATTCGAGGTATTATCAACATTGTAATCAATAAACAGAACTAAACACTTGGTAACTAACGTTTTCGTAAAACTATGAACTCACAAGCGTTGTCTGATACACTTGTGTGCATGCTCGCAAGTTATAGGTATGTGTGGATGTGGAACTTGCTATCTGGAATGCTGGAGTGGTCATGGGTCGAGATACATGGAATCGCGAGACAAGTCTAATGGTTTTCGTATATATGGTTTATGGAACACTTAACAAATGATTTATGCTTCCGCTGTACACGATGAATTAAATTTTAAGTTTTGTAACACTTAATGTTAATAAATGAAAGTTTTATTTCAAATCTTGTTATGAGTTCAATGTGATTGGTGGCTAGATCCTGGTACATCACACGCCTCGCGGGGGTTTCCGTATGTGGTATTTTGGGGGTGTGACAACAAACCTTTTGACGTAGTTTCATCAACTAATGAAATAATATCGTCTCGAACAGATTGATACAGCAATGTAATCATTTTTTGTTCAGCACACATGTGTTTTACTTCTTGTTCTGTGAATTCTTCAATTGTCAATAAGATTCCACCTTGTTTTGTTGGTTCTTTATATCCTAACTTCAATTTTAACCAACTATCATGAGCAAATGCTTTTACCCAACCCTCAAACCGCTTTTTCCACCAGTTATAGTCCTCGATATTCATTAATTTCGGTGGCTTTTGTTGGTTTCCGTAAACATTATCATATTTCAAATTATCTGAAATCATTTTTGAAATGTTGCTTGTCTCCGACTTTGTTTCAGAATTGTAAGCATTATAAAATGTGTTGTAAAACTCTTCGCCAATGTCACACCCCGATATTTCCACATATTACCGGTGGACCTGGCGGGGAGTATCGTGACGTAGTTGATATCATCATTGTCAATACACACAATATTATAGCACAGCGGAAGGCTTGGTGAATAAACTATTACAAACCATATTGTCTGAGTGTTCGAGTTTATGAATATACAGACTGTAATGTAATAAGATCCACAGACGGATCATAAATGTACAAAGAAACAAAAACAACAGACTTCAGGTATCTTATGGATTTGCAAGATCCTCTATTGACACCCTATAGCTCCAGCCTATTACGAGAGGTACCTGTCAATCAGTCTTTAAGAAAATACGTCAGTTTACAATGGTAAATACAATTTAACTGACTCTTTTTGAAAATATTTATGAAAATTGATTTAAGTGCACATGGCACAAATCATTTATAACTTGGGGCAATTATTTGAAGATAATCTTGTATACTGATTTATATATTTGTCATATAATTGGGGCCGGTTGGAAGCCGGTCGTGATTAACCGACTCACCACATATAGAACCCACAAAGGAGTTATCCCCAACATGTGGGTTTATATATTATTTAGCATTTGCATCTGTCAGGTGTATGCCTACACCCCGTGCATAGGTCGTGGCCATTCTCAAATGAAATGAGCCGAGGATATCCAGGACACGGTCGATTTAACCCCCAATGCTTATGTTATCAAACAAAACAGATTAAAACGGGTTATGTAAATTCATTAATCACAATCCGATTAAATGATTTCATACCCGACCAAGTGGTATTATTATAATACCATATCCCAAGCCCGTATAAGGGAAAATAAGTTAAAAGTATTTACCTGATGCCAGCAGTAAAATTCCTAAAGCTTTTTGAAGGCCCTTCTATCGGAAGCTATTTAATCTGTATAGAAGGTTTATTAACCTATTAGGATGCTAACGGGTCTTTAATTAAGTCAAGGACTTAGACTCGCTAGCTAGAAGGAAAACTTACGGTTCTTAACGCTAGATTAAGTGGATACCGGAATAGAATGTGATTTAGACCCGACAAGCTTTGATACTTGTATAATATGGGTAAACTAAATACATTCTAGAAATTAAGAATTTAATGATAAGGTTAAGCCCGTTTCAGCTATTTTACGTAAACTACTCACGTAAACCGATCCGAACGCATAAACGCGTAACGGGTAACCAAATGAATTATATACAGGTCTTAATCGTTATTATGCTCAAAATATGTTAATACATCAGTAAGATGTTAACATATATGCCCAAAAAGTAGTTTAAACCAAAATAAGTCCCATAAGGGCATTTTGGTAATTTTAAATGCCCATAAAAGAGTTTAAGTACTAAACTGAGTTTTAGGTCTGGTTTAATCAGTAAAAATATGATTAACTATGCACCGATGGGGCACTTTGGTAATTTCACATAGGCTTTAAAGGTCAAAATAGACTTCTGAGTTTAAAAAACTTTGGCTTACTATATAATTTATATAAATTAACTTAAAACATCAGTGGGTAATAAGTTTTATATGCCAAAAATAGTTTTGACCCATACTAGGTGCTTAAAACGCTTAAAAATCGGTTTCAAGAGATATTTTTTAACATTTGTGCTTGTAATCATTGTGAACAATTCAGTTATCAAAAAAACAATGTTATTTAATCCCAATGTTTGTTTGGTCATGTTTTACATTTTTCATGTTTTGACTTTTGTTCAATTTCAAACTCTACATCGCTTTCTAGAGAGTTATACGCAAACTGGTGCGTAAACGTACTCAGTTTAATGCGACAAATACTCCGGAACACCAACATATACTCAACATACCTTAAATAACCTTTACATAACTTAGAAATAAGTTTTGAAGGCCTTGGTATGGCAAAAACAAGTTAATTCGCTTACATGGACTAAACTTGACAAACTGCGAAAGTATGCCAATTCGAACTGTAACGAACATTCCGGAACATGTCCATAAGTTAAACATACCATAAATATCCTTTACATAGCTTAGAAATAGGCTTTGAGAGGTTTGGTATGCTAAAACAAACTTTTGGATCATTCAGGGATTAAAAGTGTCAAAAAGTGCACAAGTTTGCACTTTCGCGCATAACTTACGTTCTGAATACATCCGGACATCCAAAAATTTATGTAAGCATCCTTATATTATGCCTTAGTGTTTGGCATGAGAAAAATCCATTCGTCGCGTCATTTGGGTCATCTTTCGCGCTTATGCACATTCCGTCGTAATTAACCGAACATCGCGATCGTACGGCCAAACGAACCAACATCCGACATATTTTTGAGCATGTTTCATGTCCACAATGTTTAGGCATCATTTTAGGGCCTTAAAGTTGGCTTTACGAGCCTTAGAAGTGTCGGAAATGGCTTAAACATGCAACAGGGACCTAAACTATAAATTCTGAAACTTGTTGTCTGATCTGCACCCTCAGGCGGCCCGCATTAGTTTGGCCTGCACCTTTACGCGGGCCGCATCAGACAGCAGATCAGATAAGATCGATTAGTCAGCAAATCTCAGCTGATTAAACCACAACCACATGTTTTCACTTGCCCTTTCAGCTCACTAAGGGTCATTTTCAGTAACCACAACTTTTCGACAAATGTACGCACGAGATTCGATCACGTTTTTCAAGAAACGATCCTAACGGTTCGGGAAATACTATAAATACCCCACCCCCATTCTTTTAAAAAACCCACAAAAATCTGATCTAAGCTCTAAGTTGGAACCTTTGTTTCATACCTGAGCTATTATGATCTAGATTAGCATTCGAGGACCCTCCGTAAGTATTCTTTCGCTCTTTTATTCGCTTTTCGAGTCCGAAAGTCAACGTTTTGTTGACTTTCTGCGTTGACCAGCCTATGGTCAACACGAAGTTCATTGGAACTTCATAACGTGAGCGTGATCACGATGGTTATAGTCCGTAGTGACTATACCTACTGATTACCACATTATCTAGGCTCAGTGACGAGTCGTAGTTTCGGCCAAAACGCGCATTCTTGCGTATTTTGTAACCAAACTACTCGTAAGCATCAAAGCCGTTTGTTTTGATGCCAAACCTGTTTTCTAAACTTAGTTAAGTATGTTCTAACATGCTTAGCTCGTCACTTTTAGTATAGTGCTTATATAGGGTCGTAAGGTAAGCGATCTAAACCATCGCTTATACTTTCGAACCTGACCCATTTGGTCGATCATTAGGATCCGACCAAACACATTAGGTGACCATAGCTATAACCTTCCGAGGTTATACCTTGTGGTCACGATGTTAGGCGTTCCAAACGCGTTCTACGCAAACGACGCGTTAAGGTAGCATAAGCTACCCAAACGGGTCGTAATGGGCCGTAAGCACTTAGGTTAGGTTTCATTTTAGTATGTAGGCTTTGTTAAACCATATTACACGAGTCTCCATACTCGTTTGGTTTACGAACCCGCATACTATCCGATCCTCCGATTTAGATCCGGTATATTAACGTAGTTACCTATATTAGGTGCCGTTTGATATCCGTGATCTCTAGCATTATTTGGTTGTTATACAAGGAATTCAAAGCAATCTCAGGTGAGTACACTGAACCCCTCTTTTACTGTTTTCCAAACTGTTTTGGGGTGAAACACATGTGCCTACTTGTTACTTTCATGTTTTCCTTGTTTTCACGTCATATACCGGCTATGTTCGTTAGTACATTATAGTACATGTTTTCATTGCATTTTATGCTATGTATGCCCATTGTGTGCGTACTTAGTACATTGCTTTACATTACATTTCATGCTAGGTATGCCCATTGTGTGCGTACTTAGTACATTGCTTTACATTACATCTCATGCTATGTATGCCCATTGTGTGCGTACTTAGTACATTGTTTCACATTACATCTCATGCTATTTATGCCCATTGTGTGCATACTTAGTACAATTGTTTACATCACATGCCTTCATTTTGGTATGACATTTGGGTTGTTTAACATGGAACAATACATTCATTAACATTGATCACGCCATTCGTTAGTAGGTAGTGGTACCATAGGAATTGACAACTCCCGTTCCTGAAATCCTGGGTTTGATTGGATTGGAAGGAATGACCGAATTCGATATACATAACTTAGATAAATCTTTAATTTGTTTAAGGGTTTATCGCCACAGTCTCAAGGCTTGGATGTATGCATATTTCACAATACCGCATAAATGTTTATATCAGTAGAGCATGCATTGTTCCACGAAACATAACGTTGATTTAAACCATGTTTTACTTCAACACCTTGTTTTGTGCATTTTACATATGGTTGAGTTGATACATCTCGCTTACCATACAAGATATATTTTGAGTACACATTACATTATCTACATTGAACATAAATATTTTGACATTGATATACATACTTGGTGGTTTACATTAAACATAGACATTACGACATGGTTTACACAATGACACTTGACAATTGATTTATACATGAACAATTTACATGGTGGTTGGTTTTGGGTAAATGGTTGGAGTAACATGGCGTATGTAATATGATACAAACATGGTGGATACGCCGCTGGTACTTCCTATATATAAATGCTTGTAAAATATTACATATTGTAGCGTTATCTAAGTCATTTCAGTTTAGACACATTACATTTTACACAAATAACATACTTTTCACAAGACATTAATTTTTACAAACAACTTATCTCATTCAACTCGTTTTACTTGGTTACTCGTTTAACCTTACACATATCTATACATATCATCTGATATTATCGTTTTTCAAATGGTTTACAAAGCAAGACAAATTACAAGGTTCATGACTGATTGTTATTAAACATTTCTTTAAACTCAAGTCATGAATCCCATTTTCACAAAACCTATGTATCTCACAGGCATTTTTATACTGACGTACCAACTTTCACATGTGTTTTCAGGAGCTGTTCCATAGGAAGATGATCATGACACTAGGGCGGACCTGTGCCTTAGAGCCTAAAAATGAAGATAGACTAGTTTAATTATGTTATGAACTTCGTATTTCCTGTTTTGAAACGATGTAACACTCGTGTTTAATAAATAAAATGTAACTTTGATTTCCATGGTTATGAAACAATTAATTCTGTCCACAACACTCCCCGGCGTTTCCGCCGCGGTTGCACGTTACATGCGGCCGGGGTGTGACAGAAGAGTTGGTATCAGAGCCAATGGTTACAGGGAATTAGGTTATTAGTAGTGCTTTGACCTAGACTATAACTTTCTAGGAACCTAACACAAGTTATCTTGTGTTCAGATTTTAAAACATGCACATCACCTATCCTTAGGTGATAACCACAACGGGAACTTCGATTCCGAATCCGCTTTGAAAATTAATCATCTGTTCTAGGATGATTGATTACTAGGTTTTGAACCCTCTGTAATAAGGTTTTGAACCCCTTTGGATTCTCAAAAATCTCGTCAAGGTTTTGGGCTTTAATAGTGTGAACACGTGCGAACTGGAAGAGTGAATGCCTGTACCCTGAGTTTTCTGTCTAAGGCTAGAGTGTTCGTACAAATCCACATAATCGGACCAGTCACTCTTACCTGGGAACTCTAGGGGTGAGTGTTCACTTATAGGCGAACATGTCTTCGCGATACATTATTTTGAGCCACTTACTTTGACTAGACATTTCGTGTCGCTTGTTTGCTTTGCGATGCGTAACCACCATCTTTGCTTTTGTTGATTCTGTTTCATCTCATTCTCTTCATCCAATCATCTCACTCGTTTCCTTTCATGTTTTTCCTCTTTTAGAATGCCTCCTCGACGCGAACACCAGGATAGCAACTGCCGAGCTGGCAGAAATTATTGCGCAGCAGATGGCTGCTCAATTCCCAAATCTCTTTGCTCAATGGAACCAGGCCAACAACAACAACAATGGTACATGCAATTTCAAGAATTTTAACTCGGCTAAACCACTCAAGTTTAGTGGTTCTTAGGGAGCAACTGGGCTTCTTCAATGGTTCGAGAGCATCGAGAATACTTTTCTCCACGTGTAGTGTCCGGATAATCGCAAGGTCGAGTTTTCTTCGAGCGTGTTTCAAAAGAGAGCTCTTACATGGTGGAATGGGGTAATGAGAGACCGTGGTGCAGAAGTTGCTCTAGCACAGACATGGGCTGAACTCAGAGCTCTTATGATGAGGGAGTTTTATCCTCGTCATGAGCAGCGAGCGTTGGAGAAGGAGTTTGATGATTTGAAACAAGATAGTGGCGAGCACAGGGCATATACTGATAGGTTTGAGGAGTTGAGTCTACTTTGCCCGACTATGGTCGCCCCACTCGACAAAGCTATCGAAGGTACATCGACGGCTTGCCTGACTCGGTACAAGACATTATTACTGGTAGCAACCCTACCACACTCCGTCAGGCAATCGAGTTATCAGCGACACTGACTGAGTCGCAGATTCGAAAGAATAAATTACACAGGAAGGGTGACAAGGGCAAGAAACAGTCGTCTGACAAGGAAGATAGCAAAAAAGGTCAAAACAAGAATGGAAAGGAGTCTGGTTCATAAAAAAGGGCAAAGAAGCGTAAGGCTTCCCAAAATTTTGCTGTCACTGCCCAAGCTAACCAGGCAGCTCCCAACCAACCTGCACAGTCTCCAGCAAAGAAGCCCTACTCAGGAAGTGCACCTTTGTGCAATCGATGCGACAGTCACCATCAACCGCAACATCAGTGCCGTTTCTGTACTAACTGTGGGAAGTCAGGTCATCTTGCCGATGTTTGTCGGTTTGCTCAAAATCGCGCAGTTCAGAACCCTGCTCAACAAGTTGCCCAGCCTCTTGCACAGCAACAGGGTCAAGCTGCACGACCAAACTACCTACCAGGTGCTTGTTATAACTGTGGGGATCTGACCCACTACAGAAACCGGTGCCCAAGGCTAGCAAACCAGAACCAGAATCAGAATCAGGCTCAGGCTCGAGGGCGATTCTTCAACATGAATGCTCAAGAGGCACAAGCAGACAATGAAGTGGTGAACGGTACGTTCTTTATTAATAATCAGCCAGCATCTGTTCTTTTTGATTCGGGTGCCGATAAGAGTTTTGTGTCATTGTCTTTTGAGCCAATGCTTCGCGTGTCTAGAACGAAACTAGGTAAACCTTTGACAGTAGAGGTTGCCAGTGGTGAACCCATTGTTCTTAATTCTGTTCTACGCAACTGCCAGTTGAACCTTAACGACCATATTTTTCCTATTGACCTCACGCCAATGCAACTTGGAAGCTTCGACGTTATAGTGGGTATGGATTGGTTATCTAAGCATCACGCAGAGATAGTTTGTTCTGAGAAGATTGTTCGTGTGCCGCTGTCGACAAGCGAGATCCTACAGGTTCGTGGAGAGAAGCCTGCCGGTGGTCTCAAACTCATGTCTTGTTTTAAAGCACGGAAGTATCTACGGAAGCACTATGTGGCATTTTTGGCACATGTTGTAGCAGATAAGGGCAAAGGTAAGTCTATTCAAGATATTCCTGTTGTACGGGATTATTCTGAAGTTTTCCCTGAAGAGTTACCTGGTCTACCTCCAGCACGCCAAGTCGAGTTTCGTATTGATCTCGTACCTGGAGCAAATCCCATTGCCAGAGCTCCATACCGTCTTGCACCGTCTGAGATGCAAGAATTATCTAAGCAGCTTCAGGAGCTCTCTGACAAAGGTTTTATCCGTCCTAGCTTTTCACCTTGGGGTGCTCCCCTTCTCTTTGTAAAAAAGAAGGATGGATCTTTTAGGATGTGTATCGATTATCGTGAGCTTAACAAGCTCACCATCAAGAATCGATATCCCCTACCTCGCATTGATGATCTCTTTGATCAATTGCAAGGCGCTTCTTATTTTTCAAAGATTGATATACGATATGGATATCATCAGCTTCGTGTGCATGAAGAAGACATTCCCAAGACAGCGTTCGGCACTCGCTATGGACATTATGAGTTCACAGTCATGCCATTTGGTTTGACTAATGCTCCTGCTGTTTTCATGGACTTGATGAATAGGGTCTGCAAGCCTTATTTGGATAAGTTCATCATCGTTTTCATCGATGACATTTTTATATATTCTAAGACGCGAGCTGATCATGAGCAACACCTTCGTCTTACGTTGGAACTCCTAAAGAAAGAGCAGCTCTTCGCCAAATTCTCCAAATGTGAATTCTGGCTTAAAGAAATTCAATTTTTAGGGCATATTGTCAACGAACAAGGTATTCATGTAGATCCCTCCAAGATCAGTGCGATTAAGGATTGGGATACGCCTACTACCCCTACTGAGGTTCGTTCTTTTCTTGGTGTAGCGGGTTATTATCGCCGCTTCATTGAGAACTTCTCGAAGATTGCAGTTCCTCTAACTGCTCTAACTCAGAAGAACAAGCCATTTGATTGGGGAGTCAAACAAGAGGAAGCGTTTCTGACTTTGAAACAAAAACTTTGCGACGCGCCTGTTCTAACCTTGCCCGAAGGCAATGATGATTTCGTCGTTTATTGCGACGCATCTAAATTGGGTCTTGGCTGCGTCCTGATGCAAAGAAACAAAGTTATAACTGTTTTGGTCAAAAATTACCGAAGCAATTTAGTGATCAAATTAGTTAAGTGAGGTAGTGTGCTGAGAAAATGTGTTCAAAAATATGTTAAGTGAGTTATTTGCTAAAACAGTTTCAGGATACGGCTCAGGATATAGAGTCGTATCTGTGATCAAACAATGAGCAAAAAAGTAAAGTTAATGACATGAGATGTACGAGGAAAGCCCTTGATCAACCTAGATCGCCGACATAAAACCTCGGGAGCTGACAATCGCAGCTGCCTAGTTCTTCTTATTACTTCAAACTTCAGGATACAGTGCAGGATATGGTGCGGATCAACTAAGTGTTACAACGTGAGTTGGATACAAGTGTGGTGACTGCCGTAATCTAGAGAGCAAGAGTGTATGAGAGTGTTAGTGAAAAAATTGTGTGCCTTAAACTGATCCGCCACATCTATTTATAGTAAAGATAAAGTAACTAACTATCCTAAACTCCCGGGATCCAGCGAATATTCCCACTCGAACGTTGAGGACCAAGTCTTTCGGGTTCAACGGCTTCCTCACAACAAATTCACCCGAGTCTTAAGGAGAAGAAGTCCTGATGACCGTTAGTAGCTTTCAACCATTAACCTGCACGTGTTTAATTAATAAATCTCAGGATATCGCCCAAGATATTAGCAATATCCTCTTCCAGCATCCTGGTCACAAATAAACAAACAAAGGCAGGATATTGGTCAGGATATGTACGCTTAGAAAATGACCCATAACAATTGTCCCCAAAATATATCGGTTGGTATACCAATCCAACGGATATATTTTAAAGCTTATCTCATGAATCGAGGCAATTAATACGATTGGACATCTGAAGTGACAATGTGCAACTTCCCACGCGTTTTTTACTCGATGGCTATCCACTTAGCCCCTATATCTTCTCTCTTCTTGTTTGATAAACCATCATCTCCACCGGAATCTTCAGGTAAACTCCTTTCTTTCCTTCTTCTCTGTTTCTTTTTTTATTTCTCCACGGAAATCCCTCATGGCTAGCGGAACTAGATCCCACACAGGCGATTCAATCCCAACTTTCGAAGCCCAAAACCTTCTTAAAGAACCCGAGAAAGAGGTCTGCTCCTTCGACAATGCTGACATTGCTGCCTTGCAAGCTTCCGGTGCTTTCCCTGTTGGTACGATCATCCGCCCTTTCGACAGAGAAGTCCGATCGGACTTTTCTTCCAACGAATGGGTGTGCTTCTTAGCCTACCCTTTCTCTATCGGACTCTGATACCCCTTTCCGGCTTTCATATCCCGTTTCTTCGAACTCACTGGTCTCAGTTATGCCCAAACCATGCCCATGGTTTGGCGCGTGCTGTGACCTTAGATCAGATCAGATCGCGATTTGTCCCTAACCTCTGCATTGAAGACCTCCCGATGGCCTACCGCCTTCGTTCTCATGGCAACAGTCGTTTTCTCCTTTTCTCAACCTCCAAAAACCCTCCCGTTCTTAAAGCCACAAAGAATGAGGAGAAATTGCAACGAAAGTTCTTTTTTGTAAAAAGGGATTCCATCACTGGAGGTTTTGATCTTCCAGTAAAGTGGTTAACTTCTGGTAGGATTTAGGGTTTTAGGAATATCCCCAACCGTATCCTAAAATATATCCTGAACTGATATCTTTATTTCTTGTGCAGCAAATTTCAAAGATCTAGCACCCCCAAGCGCCGAATCAGATTCGAGAATCAAAAGCATTTATCAACTCCCAGAGAGCGAGAGAACTTTTTCCCTGTCATTTGCAAGTTCAAGCCAAAGATCCAGCTCTGACATGTCTGGTAAGCACATTAATACATATGAAGCAAATATAATAATTTATGATTATTCAAGAGTTAAACGTTTTTCCCTTTTATGCAGCCCCAGTCAAAGCTCCTGAGGTCTTTGATCTCGACGAATTGGATAGCTACTCTGCTCCCATTCCGGTAAAGAAAGAACCAAGCCCTAAGGCTCCCACGTCTTCCAGACCCAGCAGCTCAAAAGCCGTTACCACTCCCAAGCCTCCTCCAGCCACCAGGACCCGTGCTCCCAGTGCTCGGAAGAGGAAAGAAACAGATTCTCCGGCTACCTCCGAGACTTTCCCATACGAGAACTATGGATTCAATGAAGCCAGTGGGTTTATGACTTCATTTCTTAATCAGGTAAAAATCCTCATCTGGTATCCTGCACATGTATGTTAACTATTATCCTGGATATTTTACACATATGTTGATACCTGTGCTTTTGGTTGCAGGGCCTGGAACGTCTCATGTTCCTTTATGAGGATGCATGTGGGCTTAACAAGATGTTGGAGGCCAAGCTCAAGAAAGCTGAAGAAACCATTGCTGACCAAGGGATGATCGCCGCCGCCAAGTCTAAGCATTATGAAGATAAATTCAAGGCGATGACTCAGGAGCACCAAACCGCTATACACAAGGCCAACGAGGACGCCCAAGCCAAGCTGGATGCTGCCCACCTTCAATACCAGCAGGACATGAGTTCTTACCGGGATGGCCTTAAAGGATCCGTTGTGGTCTCCCTTCTTCAAGCCAGACTAAGGATGGCCTAAGAAGCCGAGGCCTTGGGCTTTAAATGCCCTTCCTGGAACGTCAAGGCCTGGGAAACGAAACTAGCGGATCTCAAAGGCACCCCTGTGGAACGTCCTGCAAAGCATGCTGGTGAGGATCCTCCCAAGACGGCGGATGCGGCGGCCGATGTTGATGGTGATGCTGAGAAGAATCCCGATGGTGATGCTGGTGCGGGTGCTGGTGAAGTGATGGTTGAAGAGGGTGCTGCCCCTTAAAAGCAGCGAAGTGGGCGATGATGGATGTTTATGCCGAGGCCGGAGCCCACTTTTTAAATTTGATGGTGGTTATTGTCTGAACAATTTACTTTTCTGCATTTGAACAATTTACATTTCCTGCACTAGAACAATGTGATGACCAAAGGTGGATGGGTCCTAGGTTTTAGGACGAAGCCCTTGGTCATCAATTAGTATAACATGTTTTGAATGTGATAACGGTTGTAGGTGGACAGGCCCTGTTTGGAGATATACCCTGCAACCGTTACACTAGTATGGTAAAAACTAATCGTGCTTTTGGCGGATGGGCCTCGGTTTGAGGTGAAACCAAAAGCACAACTTTTGACCTGTTAATAATATAACTATCCTTTGACTTATTGTCTGTTACCTTGCATTACTTAGTGTAACTCTTAGCTTTTGCAAAAAATTTCATACTGTTATCTTATAAAATATCCTGATTAGTATGCTCAGCGATATACTGTAAAAACTTTTTATTAGATAGAACTTCCAAACATCCCTTCAGCTTTGTAGAAAGTTTTTGATAAACAATCTATTTTCCAGAACCAGTTTTTGACAATATTTAAATAATCAAAGTTCCAAACTAACATTAGTTTCAAACACCCTAATCAAATATCCTGAAAAAGACTTTGAGAATATGTCAGGATACTTATCCTTTTATAAAACATAATGTTACTAAAAACTTAGACGACGTTTACAAAGGAAAGCTCATACCAGAAATAGGGTATAAACCTATTACCAAACTTCAATCCCTTTGCAATTCTCTCAATGAAGATGTCCCCTGTGCAAGGTACTTAGTGCATTGGTTCCAAGCCCCTTCCTTTTAGCTTTACACCACCACCTTGGTGGGAATGTCCCCTGTGTACAATGTCTTCAAACACTTTAGAAATCTTCTGAATGCCAGTTCCCATTGTTTAGGCAATTTTTTACGTCCCAAGGGCAAAACCCAAGAATGTATTGGAGATAAATCCCTTGTATCCTGGGGAAAATCCCAAATTTTCATGCGCTACAGGCGGGAGTGTATAAACTCCAAGACTTAGAAAGGTGAAAACCTTTAAACCTTAGAGAGTATGAAAATACCCTTTCGTGAGAGAGGGTGATCAATCCTCATATACCTTTAGGATTCAGGATATAGCCAACAGTAATGAAATTGTCAGCCACTTTTACATGGACTGGTCCCGCCACCTTGAACTATCCCTGAATAACTTGCGCTCCAGGCGGGTGTTTAAACCCAATTCGGAAGAAAGGTGAATACCTTTAAACCTGTGAAGGGATCAGTATCCCTTAAACGTGAGAGAGGGGGCCAATCCTCTAATCTTTCGAGTTATCCTGAGTACATATCCTGGAGCTGCATCCTGGAACATATCTTGCAAAACAATTGTAAACTAAGGTGGGTGTTAGCTTGGCTAACACCCCTCCGATGCTTAAGTCAGTATTGGGTTACAAAGAATAACTTAAACCAAACATATTTAAAAAGGTAGAATTCATACCATCCCGAGTTAGAAATTAAATTCTAAACTCACTTGAAATAGAGCTTGAGGTGTATAGCATTCCAAGACCTCGGTAGCATATCCCCCTCCATATTCTTCAGTCTATATGCTCCTTTTCCTGCTTCTGATTCAACTTCGTATGGTCCTTCCCATTTTGGGGCTAACTTGCCATCGGTAGGATTAGTAGTATTCTGAAAAGCCTTTCTTAGCACCCAATCTCCAACCTTAAATCTTCTGGTCCTAATGTTCTTGTTATATGCCCTGGATATTCTCTGTTGATATGCTGCCATCCTTAGCCTTGACGCATCTCTCTTCTCATCTATAGTGTCTAAATCCTGACTCAAGGCTTCAGGATTCTGGTCAGGATCGCTTAGGGTATATCTTGCAATGGGTATTGTCATTTCTGTCGGAATCATTGCTTCTGCTCCAAATACCAAGGAGAATGGGGTTTGGCCTGTTGCATTCTTTACTGTTGTCCTATCAGCCCATAAAACAAAGGGTAATTCTTCTGCCCATCTTCCTTTTTTGGCTCCAAGCCTTTTCTTTAAGTTATTGACAATTATCTTGTTTGAGGATTCTGCTTGTCCATTCGCTTGAGGATGTACCGGAGTAGACGTTATCATTTTGATTCCCCAACTCTTGCAAAAGTCAGTAGTTCTCTTGCATATAAACTGAGAACCATTGTCACAGACTATTCCGGCCGGTACTCCAAATCTGGTCAGGATATTCCTCTTTATGAAGGATACTACTTCTTGGTCTCTAACTTGAACAAATGCTTCCGCTTCGACCCATTTAGAGAAATAGTCCGTCATTGCTAGCATAAAAACTTTTCCTCCCGGGGCTTTTGGTAACTTTCCTACTATATCCATCCACCACTTCATAAATGGCCAAGGGGAAACAATAGGATACAACGGTTCAGCGGGCTGATGCAATATGTTACTATGTCTTTGACACGCATCACATCTCCGAGCATACTCTGTGGCATCTTTTCTCATTGTTGGCCAATAATATCCTGTCCTTAATACTTTTGAGAATAATGACCTGCCCCCAGTATGGTTACCACAATCCCCTTCATGTATATCCCGAAGTACTTCTTTGGCTTCAGGATCCTCCAAGCATCTCAAGTATGGTCCTGCAAGAGATTTCTTATATAAAATATTATTTATAATAGTGAATCGTGATACCTTCATCCTAAATGCCTTAGGATTTTCATCCTCGGGGATATGTCCTTCCTTGAGATATCTCATGATTGGAGTCGTCCAGGATTTAGGATCCTCTTCAGGATACACCGCTCCATGATTCTGAATACCTGCTACTTCTTTATCCCGAGGATCCGTTGCAGGATACAGGATATGTAATATCGGTATTGGGGTCCCTTCTGGTATCCTGATTGATGATCCCAAGTTTGCCAATGCGTCTGCTTCGGCGTTATCCTCTCTTGGTACCTGTTCAAGTGTAAAAATATCGAAATATCCTGCTAATCTTTTAAGAATACCAAGGTATTCAATTAGTTTCTCACCCTTGACTGCATAGGATCCATTAAAATGATTAGTAATTAACAAGGAATCAACATATACTTGCAAATTCTTGATATTCATATTCTTAGCCAATTTTAGTCCTGCAATTAAAGCTTCATACTCTGCCTCATTGTTAGTAGCAGGGAACTCACATCTAACAGCCTGGGGTATTATGTCCCCCTGTGGCGATTTTAGTAGTATACCTAAACCTACACCCCTTACATTAGATGCACCATCAGTATATAACATCCAGGATTCTAAGTTTTCTCCTAGTTGTTGCACTTCTAGATCTACTTCATTTTGAATATCACTACTGAAATCAGCCACAAAGTCTGCTAGGGCCTGAGACTTTATTGCATTTCTAGGTTCATATATTAAATCATAGGCACTTAACTTTACCGACCACTTAGCCATTCTACCTGACATCTCCGGTTTTCTAAGCACATTCTTAACAGGATAATTAGTTTTAACGTGAATCCTATGTGTTTCAAAATAATGTCTAAGCTTTGTTGATGCCATTACTAGAGCCAGTATTAGCTTTTCTAGGTGAGAATATCTAGTTTCAGCATCTAATAAACTTTTGCTAACATAATAGACAGGATACTGCTGACCTTCGTGATCCTTTACGAGTACTTCACTTACTGCATTCCCTGATATTGCAAGATACAGGGATAATGGTTCGCCACCCTCAGGCTTCATCAATAGAGGCGCGGTTGAGAGATACTGCTTCAAATCCTGCAGGGCTGCTTCATGCTTCTCGTCCCATTCAAATTTCTTATTCTTTTTCAGGATATCATAGAATTCTTTACACTTTTCCGAGGATCTTGAGATAAACCTATTTAAGGCTGCCACTCGTCCTGTTAACCGTTGAACATCCTTCATATTCGAGGGTACTTTATATCCAAGATAGCTTTGATCTGCTCCGGACTTGCCTCTATCCCTCTTTTTGTCACCATGTATCCTAAAAACTTTCCTGCCCCCACTCCAAAATGGCACTTTGCAGGATTAAGTTTCATATTATACTGGTCCAGGATATCGAATGCTCCTTTAATATCCCAGAGATGATCCTCAGCTTTCTTGGATTTGACCACCATATCGTCAATGTACACCTCCATGGTGTCCCCCAGTTTGTCTTTAAACATCATGTTCACCAATCTCTGGTACGTTGCACCAGCATTTTTCAAACCGAAAGGCATAGAAGTATAACAGTAAATACCTGTTGGTGTCATGAAAGCAGTATCCTCCTGGTCCGAAGGTTCCATTTGAATTTGCTGGAATCCTGAGGATGCATCCATGAAGGTCAACATTCCATGACCGACAGTGGCATCCACCATCGAGTCTATATGAGGCAGAGGGAATGGGTCTTTTGGACAAGCTTTGTTCAAGTCTGTGTAGTCTACATAGACTCTCCACTTCCCATTCTTCTTTTGAACCACTACCACATTTGCTAGCCATCTAGGGAATTTGACTTCCCTAATCATCCTGGACTTCAATAATCTTTCAACTTCCTCTTGGATAATTGCATTTCGTTCAGGGGCGAATTTCCTTCTCTTTTGTTGTACAGGCTTGTATGACCTGTCAATTCCAAGCTTGTGAGTGATAATATCTTTGGATATACCTGTCATATCCTCATGCTTCCATGCGAACGTTGACATCCTGCATTTCAGAAAGTTAGTTAATTGTTCTTCAATATCCTGGGGGACATTGGTTCCTACGAGCACCGAGATATCAGGATTATCCTGGTCCAGGATAACTTTCTTTACATCCTGCTCCGGATTCTCCACGATATCCTGGGCCCGCATCTTTAATTGCTATGCTGCACTTGGTTTGGTCGAGTATTTCATTGAGGATGAGTAACATTCTTTCGCCTCTTGCTGATCACTATCGATCTTGACAACTCCCCAAGGGGTAGGGATCTTGATGCATTGGTGATATGTTGATGGTACGACCTTTATATCGTGAATCCACGGTCTTCCTAGGATGATGTTATAGCAGGATAGAGAATCCATCACACAAAAACGGTGTATCTTGTTGACTCCTTCAACATATACAGGCAGCTTTATCTCTCCCACTGTGTTCCTAGCTTCTCCACTGAAACCAACGAGCACAGTAGACTTCGAAGTAATATCCATTGGAGACACATTCATTCTCTTCAGAGTCTCCAGTTGGATTATGTTGACGGAACTGCCATTATCAACCAGTATCTTGCGTACAAAATGGTTAGCCACATATAACGTTATTACCAGAGCATCATGGTGAGGATCCTGGACAGTATCCCTGTCATCAGCGTCAAACGTGATCATCTTGTCAGTTGTGAGGGTAGTCACCCTAACATGTTTGTCTCCCCTCTCAGCCTTAGCTTCTTTTGCATGTCTCTTCGCCGCCAAATACGAAGTCCCACAAATGTCGGATCCTCCCAAAATGAAGTTGATTATCTTGGCATCCGCGGGAGGTGAGGGTGCTTTTTCAGGATCCTTCTCGGGATCCTGTCCTTTATTTTTCTTTTTTCCCAGCAAGTCCTTCAGATATCCTTTGCTCAGAAGATAGCTTATTTCCTTCCTCAAGGCGATGCAATCCTCCGTAACATGTCCGAAATCTTCATGGAAGGCACACCATTTGGATTTATCCTTCCAATCAGCCTTTTGTTGATTCTTCCGAGGCCACCTGGCTTTATCTCCTAAACCCTGCATAGCATACATTAGTTCAGGTATATTAACAGAAAAACAATATTCGGATAATTCAGGATATTCTTCAGGATCCTCGTCTTCAACAGCATTCACTCTCTTGTTATCATTTCTGCCATACGGCTTTGAGCGATATGGCTTATATGAGGATTCTGACTTCCTGTTAGTCGATTCGTATGTTGAGGATGCATTCATCCTTTCTTGCATTTTCTTGTCATCCTCTAATCGAATATATCTTAGAGCCCTATTACGAGCCTCGTCGAGATTCCTGCAGGGATTCATTACAAGATCCTGATAAAACTGAGAATCCTTTTGCAACCCCATCTTAAAAGCTTGCACAGCTGTTGCAACATCAAGATGTGGGATGTCCAAGGATTCTCGACTGAATTTGTTCACATAATCCCTCAAGGATTCCTGAGGTCCCTGAGTTATCCTGTAAAGATCACTGGTTAGTTTTTCAAAACTCCGACTGCAAGAAAATTGACTATTAAATAAATTTACTAAGTGGGCAAATGATGTAATCGAATGTGGAGGAACATTTAACAGCCACTTTAAGGCTGATCCCGTCAGAGTAGAACCGAAACCCTTGCACAGGCAAGCTTCCTTGAGATCCAGAGGGATAGGGTTGATCTCCGTCCTTTCCCTATATTGGGTAATATGCTCTTCAGGATCCGTGGTTCCGTCGTAAAGCTTCATGTTCGGAGTCTGAAATCTTTTTGGGATTTCAGCATCACATATAGGATGTACGAACCGAGATATCCTGTGGCTATCCTGGGATACTTCAGGAATTGGCTGCACCACCCCAGGTACACTGGATATCATATCCTTTAGCTTCTGAAGTTCCCTGGATAATTCTGACGTTATAGCTGTATCCTGCAAAGATCCAACACTGTTAGTGGCAATAGCATTATTATTGTTGGATACATTACCAGTCGGAGGGTTCTGCCCATATCCCGAAGCATATCCTGAGCTCCTCAAGGTTGACATCCTAACCAAGGAAGGTATTTCAGGAATATGATTCTGAGGAAGGCTAGGCACAACATTCCCCTTATTATCTTCAGTATACACAACTGAACTAAAGTTCAAAGCTCTGGGCTGTAATGGAGTGACGATATCCTCAGCCGGTCTGCTCGAGCCGGACTTCAGGAGTTGTATCTCCCTTAACAGCATCTGGTTTTTTCCTGTTGTTGCCTCATCTGTTCCTGCACACTCCCAAATAAGGTTAGAATTTCATCATTAGAAGCCAAAATCGGAGCAGATCCCTGAATATTCCGAGTAGGGACAATGTCCTGGGGTTGCGAAGAAGATTGCATCCTTGGAGGAGGTAGTGGAAGCACTGGACCAGTAGTAGCAGAAGTCATAGCAGACACAGTAGAGGAACTCATGTTTGATCTTGAGGCCATTATGGACAATGTAGCAAAAAGTTTTAAAAATAGAAAACTGATTAGCGATTTGACAAAGATTTTTAGTAAAGAGAGCACCACTTGCCCCACGGTGGGCGCCAAATTGTTTTGGTCAAAAATTACCGAAGCAATTTAGTGATCAAATTAGTTAAGCGAGGTAGTGTGCTGAGAAAATGTGTTCAAAAATATGTTAAGTGAGTTATTTGCTAAAACAGTTTCAGGATACGGCTCAGGATATAGAGTCGTATCTGTGATCAAACAATGAGCAAAAAAGTAAAGTTAATGACATGAGATGTACGAGGAAAGCCCTTGATCAACCTAGATCGCCGGCATAAAACCTCGGGAGCTGACAATCGCAGCTGCCTAGTTCTTCTTCTTATTACTTCAAACTTCAGGATACAGTGCAGGATATGGTGCGGATCAACTAAGTGTTACAACGTGAGTTAGATACAAGTGTGGTGACTGCCGTAATCTAGAGAGCAAGAGTGTATGAGAGTGTTAGTGAAAAAATTGTGTGCCTTAAACTGATCTGCCACATCTATTTATAGTAAAGATAAAGTAACTAACTATCCTAAACTCCCGGGATCCAGCGAATATTCCCACTCGAACGTTGAGGACCAAGTCTTTCGGGTTCAACGGCTTCCTCACAATGAATTCACCCGAGTCTTAAGGAGAAGAAGTCCTGATGACTGTTAGTAGCTTTCAACCATTAACCTGCACGTGTTTAATTAATAAATCTCAGGATATCGCCCAAGATATTAGCAATATCCTCTTCCAGCATCCTGGTCACAAATAAACAAACAAAAGCAGGATATTGGTCAGGATATGTACGCTTAGAAAATGACCCATAACAATAACATACGCATCGAGACAGGTGAAGATACATGAGAAGAACTACACCACTCATGATCTTGAGTTGGGTTCAGTTGTCTTCGCTCTCAAAATCTGGAGACACTATTTGTACGATACAAAATGTGTGGTTTTCACTGACCACAAAAGTCTCCAGCATATCTTCAGTCAGAAAGAGCTCAACATGAGGCAACGACGTTGGGTCGAGCTTCTAAACGACTATGACTGCGAAATTCGCTACCATCCTGGTAAGGCGAATGTCGTAGCCGATGCTTTGAGTCGCAAGGAACGTACTAAGCTTCATTGTGTACGTGTTCAATCTGTTATTCAAGCTCAATCCGATATTCAAGCCCGTATTTCTCAGGCTCAACAATCTTGTGTTTCACAAGGATTGATGGATAAGGAATTTCCTTATCACATAACTCCTGCTCTAGAATTGAAAGACAATGGATCGTATTACTTCATGGACCGTTTGTGGGTCCCGAGTCAAGATAATCTTCGTACCTTGCTTATGGATGAAGCCCATAAGTCTCGCTATTCTATTCATCCTGGCTCAGATAAGATGTATAAGGATCTTCGTATTCAGTATTGGTGGCCTGGTATGAAGAAAGACATTGCCTTATACGTATCCAAATGCCTTACTTGTCTTAAGGTTAAGGCTGAACATCAGCGTCCTTCCGGATTATTGGAGCAACTAGAGATCCCAGTTTGGAAATGGGAAAACATTACTATGGATCTCATTACCAAACTTTCGCGCACAAAGAAAGGTCACGATGCCATCTGGGTAGTCGTTGATCGTCTTACCAAGTCAGCGCATTTCTTGCCAATCCGTGAGGATTTTTTGGCTGACAAACTTGCTCAAATCTACGTGGATGAAATTGTAGCTCGACATGGTGTTCCTTTGAACATCATTTCTGACAGAGATGCTCATTTCACTTCTCATTTTTGGAGAACCATGCAATCTGCTATGGGGTCCCAACTTAATCTGAGCACAGCCTATCATCCGCAAACGGATGGTCAATCTGAAAGAACAATCCAGACACTGGAGGATATGCTTAGAGCTTGTGTGATCGATTTTGGTGGTAGTTGGGATTCACATCTTCCGTTGATTGAATTCTCCTACAACAACAGTTATCACTCCAGCATCAACATGGCTCCTTTCGAGGCTCTCTATGGTCGAAAATGTCGTTCACCAGTCTGCTGGAATGAGATTGGCGAGGCTCAACTTACTGGACCTGCCCTCATTTTAGAGACAACAGATAAGGTAAAGAAAGTTCGTGATAACCTTCAGACAGCTAGAAGCCGTCAAAAGAGTTACGCGGACCGAAAACGCAATCCCTTGGATTTTCAAGTCGGTGATCGTGTATTACTTAAGGTCTCACCTTGGAAAGGTGTGATCAGATTTGGAAAGAAAGGAAAACTTGCACCTAGATACGTTGGACCATTCAAGATCGTCAAAAGAATCGGTAAGGTAGCCTACAGACTTGAGTTACCTCCTGAACTTGGAAATGTTCATCCAACCTTTCACGTGTCCAATATCAAGAGGTGTTTAGCTAATGAGAACCTCCACATACCGCTTGACGAAATTCGTGTTGATAAAACACTAAAATTTGTTGAGAAACCGGTAGAAATCATGGAACGTGAAGTCAAGTGGCTTAAACGCAAGCGCATTCCTTTGGTCAAGGTTTGTTGGGAATCTAAGCGTGGACCCGAGTTTACTTGGGAACGTGAAGATCAAATGAAGGCGAAATATCCGCATCTTTTTCCACGAGTTTCCTCTAAATAAATTTCGGGACGAAATTTCCACAAGTAGGGGAAACTGTAACATTTGTGTTTGTAATCATTGTGAACAGTTCAGTTATCAATAAAACAATGTTATTTAATCCCAATGTTTGTTTGGTCGTGTTTTACATTTTTCATGTTTTGACTTTTGATCAATTTCAAACTCTACATCGCTTTCTAGAGAGTTATACACAAACTGGTGCGTAAATGTACTCAGTTTAATGCGACAAATACTCCGGAACACCAACATATACTCAACATACCTTAAATAACTTAGAAATAAGTTTTGAAGGCCTTGGTATGGCAAAAACAAGTTAATTCGCTTACAGGGACTAAACTTGACAAACTGCGAAAGTATGCCAATTCGAACTGTAACGAACATTCCGGAACATGTCCATAAGTTAAAAATACCATAAATATCCTTTACATAGCTTAGAAATAGGCTTTGAGAGGTTTGGTATGCTAAAACAAACTTTTGGATCATTCAGGGACTAAAAGTGTCAAAAAGTGCACAAGTTTGCACTTTCGCGCATAACTTACGTTCTGAATACATCCGGACATCCAAAAATTTATGTAAGCATCATAATATTATGCCTTAGTGTTTGGCATGAGAAAAATCCATTCGTCGCGTCATTTGGGTCATCTTTCGCGCTTATGCGCATTCCGTCGTAATTAACCGAACATCGCGATCGTACGGCCAAACGAACCAACATCCGACATATTTTTGAGCATGTTTCATGTCCACAATGTTTAGGCATCATTTTAGGGCCTTAAAGTTGGCTTTACGGGCCTTAGAAGTGTCGGAAATGGCTTAAACATGCAACAGGGACCTAAACTGTAAATTCTGAAACTTGTTGTCTGATCTGCACCCTCAGGCGGCCCGCATTAGTTTGGCCTGCACCTTCACGTGGGCCGCATCAGACATGCAGATCAGATAAGATCGATTAGTCAGCAAATCTCAGCTGATTAAACCACAACCACATGTTTTCACTTGCCCTTTCAGCTCACTAAGGGTCATTTTCAGTAACCATAACTTTTCGACAAATGTACGCACGAGATTCGATCACGTTTTTCAAGAAACGATCCTAACGGTTCGGGAAATACTATAAATACCCCACCCCCATTCTTGTAAAAAAACCCACAAAAATCTGATCTAAGCTCTAAGTTGGAACCTTTGTTTCATACCTGAGCTATTATGATCTAGATTAGCATTCGGGGACCCTCCGTAAGTATTCTTTCGCTCTTTTATTCGCTTTTCGAGTCCGAAAGTCAACGTTTTGTTGACTTTCTACGTTGACCAGCCTATGGTCAACACGAAGTTCATTGGAACTTCATAACGTGAGCGTGATCACGATGGTTATAGTCCGTAGTGACTATACCTTCTGATTACCACGTTATCTAGGCTCAGTGACGAGTCGTAGTTTCGGCCAAAACGCGCATTCTTGCGTATTTTGTAACCAAACTACTCATAAGCATCAAAGCCGATTGTTTTGATGCCAAACCTGTTTTCTAAACTTAGTTAAGCATGTTCTAACATGCTTAGCTCGTCACTTTTAGTATAGTGCTTATATAGGGTCGTAAGGTATGCGATCTAAACCATCGCTTATACTTTCAAACCCGACCCATTTGGTCGATCATTAGGATCCGACCAAACACATTAGGTGACCATAGCTATAACCTTCCGAGGTTATACCTTGTGGTCACGATGTTAGGCATTCCAAACGTGTTCTACGCAAACGACGCGTTAAGGTAGCATAAGCTACCCAAACGGGTCGTAATGGGCCGTAAGCACTTAGGTTAGGTTTCATTTTAGTATGTACGCTTTGTTAAACCATATTACACGAGTCTCCATACTCGTTTGGTTTACGAACCCGCATACTATCCGATCCTCCGAATTAGATCCGGTATACTAACGTAGTTACCTATATTAGGTGTCGTTTGATATCCGTGATCTCTAGCATTATTTGGTTGTTATACAAGGAATTCAAAGCAATCTCAGGTGAGTACATTGAACCCCTCTTTTACTGTTTTCCAAACTGTTTTGGGGTGGAACACATGTGCCTACTTGTTACTTTCATGCTTTCCATGTTTTCACGTCATATACCGGCTATGTTCGTTAGTACATTATAGTACATGTTTTCATTACATTTCAT
The DNA here is from genome assembly GCF_002127325.2 of Helianthus annuus. Classification (NCBI taxonomy): domain Eukaryota; kingdom Viridiplantae; phylum Streptophyta; class Magnoliopsida; order Asterales; family Asteraceae; genus Helianthus; species Helianthus annuus. The sequence continues at coordinate 148,859,774 of NC_035436.2, forward strand.
GCTATGTATGCCCATTGTGTGCGTACTTAGTACAATGCTTTACATTACATCTCATGCTATGTATGCCCATTGTGTGCGTACTTAGTACATTGTTTCGCATTACATCTCATGCTATTTATGCCCATTGTGTCATACTTAGTACAATTGTTTACATCACATGCCTTCATTTTGGTATGACATTTGGGTTGTTTAACATGGAACAATACATTCATTAACATTGATCACGCCATTCGTTAGTAGGTAGTGGTACCATAGGAATTGACAACTCCCGTTCCTGAAATCCTGGGTTTGATTGGATTGGAAGGAATGACCGAATTCGATATACATAACTTAGATAAACCTTTAATTTGTTTAAGGGTTTATCGCCACAGTCTCAAGGCTTGGATGTATGCATATTTCACAATACCGCATAAATGTTTATATCAGTAGAGCATGCATTGTACCACGAAACATAAGGTTGATTTAAACCATGTTTTACTTCAACACCTTGTTTTGTGCATTTTACATATGGTTGAGTTGATACATCTCGCTTACCATACAAGATATATTTTGGGTACACATTACATTATCTACATTGAACATAAACATTTTGACATTGATATACATACTTGGTGGTTTACATTGAACATAGACATTTCGACATGGTTTACATAATAACACTTGACAATTGATTTATACATGAACAATTTACATGGTGGTTGGTTTTGGGTAAATGGTTGGAGTAACGTGGCGTATGTAATATGATACAAACATGGTGGATACGCCGCTGGTACTTCCTATATATAAATGCTTGTATAATATTACATATCGTAGCGTTATCTAAGTCATTTCAGTTTAGACACGTTACATTTTACACAAATAACATACTTTTCACATGACATTAATTTTTACAAACAACTTATCTCATCCAACTCATTTTACTTGGTTACTCGTTTAACCTTACACTTATCTATACATATCATCTGATATTATCGTTTTTCAAATGGTTTACAAACCAAGACAAATTACAAGGTTCATGACTGACTGTTATTAAACATTTCTTTAAACTCAAGTCATGAATCCCATTTTCAGAAAACCTATGTATCTCACAGGCATTTTTATGCTGACGTACCTACTTTCACATGTGTTTTCAGGAGCTGTTCCATAGGATGATGATTATGACACTAGGGCGGACCTGTGCCTTAGAGCCTAAAAATGAAGATAGACTAGTTTAATTATGTTATGAACTTCGTATTTCCTGTTTTGAAACGATGTAACACTCGTGTTTAATAAATAAAATGTAACTTTGATTTCCATGGTTATGAAACAATTAATTCTGTTACAACACTCCCCGGCGTTTCCGCCGCGGTTGCATGTTACACGCGGCCGGGGTGTGACATATTTGGGTAAAAATAGGAAATCTGAGTTTTTGATCAGTTTATATAGTTCAAAATACTTTGATCAGTAGAAAAAGGTTTGGCATTAAAATGTTATGTAAAACTCATTTTATGCACAAAAAGGTTAAAACCGACAATTACCGAATTTAAGCTATAATCCTATGTTATGCTCAGCCTAAAAATAAATAAAAATCTTCAAAAATCTCAAAATATTATTTTACATTAGTAGGTAAAAAGTTTGGTATCAAAAATCGGGTTTAGATACGCTTTATGCTAATTACGCCATTTAAATAATAAAAAGCTCCTTAATTACGCTATTGAGCATAACTCCTATTCTAGACCTCAAACTGATGTCAATTTTTTGGAACATGTCTAAATATCAGTAGCAAAGGTGTTAGTCCATTCACATTGCTAAAAATCTTGGTTGTATGTCAAAAGGGCGTTTATGGCATTATTAAGCATAATTACGATCAAGTGCATATAATTCAAACCATTAGACAACATGCAATATAACTTCAGAGGGTTATACTACTGAGTAATCTAGTCCTAATGGAAGCTTAAATCATGGGAGAATTAAGTTTGAACGGGTCAGAACTGAAAGTCAAAGCAAAAGTCAAGCTTTTACGACTTTCAATTATAAACTGACCTTAGACTATTAATTGTCGGGTTAGGACTGATAAAACATGTTTTAATATTAGTTACGAAGTCATTAGAATGCTAAAATAAAATTTAGAACCTTTGTTTTATTAATTTAATCATTTGTAAACATTCTGTCCAATTTGACTTTTTGCAAACAACTTTGACCCGACAATTAACTGGTCAAACGAGATAATTAGGAGGTGCCCTTTTAAGGGTTAACCACCTACACTAAGATGGTTCCATAACCACTTTCAATTTGATCAGTGGCTGGACCATATAAGATTAAAACGAAAGTCAAACCTAAATTACGATAAGTTTGACTTCTAAGTACTTAAGCTAATTAAAGTGACTAAGCAAGTGATTAGGAACTTACTACAGGTCCAAGCTATCTTTTCTACGCTTCTAAGTCTTCTCTAAATCCTTGCAAGCTCCAGAAGTTGGTTATGAGTGATGTTGCAAATGTAAGTTTTTAGAACTCAACACTAATGCTCCTTATATTAGCTTATCCCAATCTCTTGGATCAAGCACAACTGTTATGGGAGGCCCTAGGATCACCCCAGGTGTCCCCGTGGTTTATAAAAACCGTCCAATAGTCCCTTGTTTCAAAACACCTGAGTTAAAGTCGGTTTAGCAGCTGAAACATACATCTGTCCAAAATTCTGCCCAGCGACAAGCTTATGGACCGTAAGCTAACAGCCTTGCGGACCGTATTCAGCTCTTACGGACCGTAAGTCCGAATGGATGCAGTTCTTAACCGAACCTGAATTGCATCGCCCAATTACCTCCTTGCGGACCGTAAGCCTAGGGCCATACGGTCCGTAACCGATGATCAGAGGACAAAAATTTTAAAACCTTCATACACTTGACCATGCATTTCAATGACCGAATCTTGAACAATAATTTAGTATAATAGTCCATATGGTCAGTGTTGTAAGCTTATATTACTATGCCATGCAATGTGTCTCCTTGGAGTTTATAGAAGTTGGCCATACATGAAGATTCGTCGGTATTGCACATGAATTTCAAATTCTTGAATTGTTGCATGAACTATCACCAATTAGCCGAAGCTTATGGATTTTCTAATAGCCATTCATAAGGGTGTATTATACAATTTAATAAGCTTTTGGGAAACGTCTAAAAGGTCACTCAGAGGTAAAATTAACATGTTGACGCGCTTAGTTCCCGTAGCTTTATTATCTTTCATATATATACACAAACGGCTCCTTATTATTCAATTAATCTTTCAATTAAGAATATAATATCCACGTAGTGTCAATCAAAGGCTCAAGTTTGGCATGTTGACATTTTAAATCCTTCAAATTAAATTTTCCACATTCTTGGAGTTTAGGACACGTGTCTATACATAACTGGACACGTTTTTACGTGGTGTTACATCCTCACCCCCTTAAAAGAAATCTCGACCCCGAGATTTACTGGAATAAGTGAGGGTACTTTTGTCTCATAGTGGACTCGACTTCCCACGTATGTTCGGGACCTCTGCGAGCATCCCATTTGACCTTTACTATAGGTACGTGCTTTCTTCGAAGCCTTTTAACCTGTCGATCCTCAATTGATATAGGTCTTTCGACAAATCTTAAGCTTTCATCAATCTGTACGTCTTAATGGGACATAGCTAGAGATTCATCGGCTAGGAATTTCTTCAGGTTACAAATGTGAAACACATTATGAATTCCACTCAGCTCCTCTGGCAGGTTTAGCTTATAAGCTACACTGCCGACACATTCAATAATCTCGAATGGTCCAATATATCTAGGGCTCAACTTGCCCTTTTTACCAAAACGCATCACACCTTTCCAGGGTGACACCTTCAATAGAACTTTATCGCCTACCTCAAACTTTAGAGGTTTTCGCCTCTTATCCGCATAACTTTTCTGCCTACCCCTGGCAGCTTTCAGGCGATCACAAATCTGGACAATCTTGTCCGTCGTTTCAAGGACTATATCAGGTCCTGATAACTGAGCTTCTCCTACTTCTGCCCAACAAACAGGCGTTCTGCATTTCCTACCATATAATGCCTCAAAAGGCGCAGCCTGAATGCTTGTATGGTAGCTTTTGTTATAGGAGAACTCGATCAATGGCAGGTGGTCATCCCAACTACCACCCAAATCAATAACGCATGCCCGAAGCATGTCTTCCAACGTTTGAATCGTATGCTCACTTTGTCCATCTGTCTGAGGATGGTAAGCAGTACTAAAATTCAAACGCGTGCCCAGAGATTGTTGGAAACTTTTCCAAAAATGTGAGGTGTATCTAGTATCTCTATCAGAGATAATAGACACCAGTACTCCATGAAGAGCTACAATCCTATCTACATACAACTGGGCTAGCTTGTCGATGCTATGAGTCTCCTTGATGGGTAAGAAGTGTGCTGACTTAGTCAGTCTATCAACAATAACCCATATGGTATCATTTCCATGCCTTGTTTTAGGTAACTTGGTTATGAAATCCATGGTTACCATCTCCCACTTCCATGTAGGGAGTTCTGGTTGTTGAAGTAGACCTGAAGGCTTTTGATGTTCAGCTTTAATCTGAGCACATGTCAGGCACTTAGCTACATGTGTGGCAATAGATTTCTTCAAACCTATCCACCAATAATTAGCCTTTAAATCTTGATACATTTTATCACCTCCAGGGTGAACTGAATACTTGGAGTTATGGGCTTCCTGGAGAATCACATCTCGAAGTCCCCCCTGAATAGGAACCCAAATTCTTCCATTCATTCTGAGGATTCCATCCTTTCCAGGTGTTAACTGCTCAATAGTTACACCCAGCTTTTCATTTGGAAGGTTAACTTCCAAAACAACATCTTTCTGTGCAGCTAATAGTCTTTCATTCAGACTATTCTTCAACTCAATGCTCTTGGTATTGATCCTGATTGGCTTAACTCTTTCCTTTCGGCTTAGAGCATCAGCGACCACGTTCGCTTTACCTGCATGGTAGCGAATCTCGCAATCATAGTCATTCAGAGTTTCCATCCAACGGTGTTATGTCATATTGAGCTCTTTCTGATTGAACAGGTGTTGGAGACTTTTGTGATCCGAATAGATCACACATTTAGTTCCATACAAATAATGTCTCCACAACTTTAGTGCGAATACAACGGCGCCCAATTCTAAATCATGGCTGGTGTAATTCTTTTCATGCACTTTTAGTTGTCGTGATGCATAGGCGATCACCTTGCCTCGCTGCATAAGTACACACCCCATTCTGGTGTGTGAAGCATCACAGTATACAACAAACTCTTCTATTCCTTCTGGTAAAGATAATACCGGAGCATTACTCAATCTTTGCTTTAGAATCTCAAAGGATTCCTGTTGTTTTGGACCCCAGTCAAATTTCACATTCTTACGGGTCAAGGAAGTTAATGGTGCAACTATTCTTGAGAAGTTCTCAATGAATCTTCTATAATATCCAGCTAAACCCAGAAAGCTGCGTATTTCTGTAGGTGTCCTTGGTGCTTCCCAATTCATAATGGCTTCTATTTTGGCGGGATCAACCTGGATACCACGCTCACTAACAACGTGTCCAAGAAATTGGACTTCGCGAAGCCAGAACTCGCATTTGGAAAATTTGGCATATAACTTTTCCTGCTGAAGCAATCCTAAGATACATCTAAGGTGCTTCTCGTGATCAATTTGGCTACGAGAATAGATAAGTATGTCGTCTATAAAGACAATGACAAACTTATCTAGGTATGGTTTGCAGACTCTATTCATGAGGACCATGAATGCTGCAGGCGCATTAGTAAGCCCGAAAGGCATTACTAAGAATTCAAAATGTCCATACCTTATTCTGAATGCTGTCTTCGGTACATCTTCAGTTCGGACCTTGAGTTGATGATACCCAGGTCTCAGATCAATCTTCAAGAAATAGCTCGCCCCTTGAAGTTGATCGAATAAATCATCGATCCTGGGCAAAGGATAACGATTCTTGATCGTTACCTTATTCAATTCACGGTAATCAATGCATAAGCGCATTGATCCGTCCTTCTTTTTCACAAACAGTATTGGAGCTCCCCAGGGCGAAGAGCTGGGCTGAATAAAACCTTTCTCTAGTAAGTCGTCCAATTGAGTTCTGAGCTCTTTCATTTCCGTAGGTGCTAGGTGATAAGGAGCTCGTGCAATAGGTGCAGATCCTGGTAGAATGTCTATCCTGAATTCCACTTGCCTTTCATGAGGTAATCCAAGTAACTCGTCAGGAAAGACATCAGGATACTCTGAGATAATTGCAATGTCTTCAATCTTCGGCTTTGGATTATTCACAGTCACTTGTGCCATGTAAATGATGCATCCACTTCTCATGCACTGTGATAATTTGAGAATAGACACATTGCTGGGCAATCCATATTGTGTATCTCCCTGAATAGTGACTGATTCACCAGAGGGGGTTTTGATAATAACAAGCTTTTTATCACAGGCAATTTGGGCTTGGTTATGTGACAACCAATCCATGCCTAAAACTATATCAAAACCAGCCAATTTCATTGGCAAGAGGGATAGCGGGATAGAATGATTCTTAATGGATATTGAACATCCATCAAGAAGAGTTGAAGTTGTTTCTAAGGTACCATCGGCAAGCTCTACCTCATATTTTATGTCTAGAGTTTTAATAGGCAAATTTAATATCTTACAGAACTTATGGTCTACAAAAGACTTATCAACACCGGAATCAAATAAGACTCTAGCATAGTTATTATTGATAAGGAAGGTACCTGTTATGACGTTCTCGTCGTTCACCGCTTCCCTCGCGTTCATCTGGAACACTCTTGCATTGTTTTTCTTCGCCTCTTCAGGCTTCTTTGCATTCTTGGGGCAATTGGTTTTGATGTGCCCCTTTTCATTGCAACCATAGCAGGTTGCATCCTTAATATTTTAGCACTCAACAAACTTTGTGCCCCTTCTTCTTACAAATCCCACATGGCTTGGCCTGTGGATCCTGGTTGCACTTCCCAAAGTGCCTCTTATGACATGTCTTGCACCTGGGCTTATCATTCGACTGCCCCTTTTTCGAACCAGAGTTCCCCTTGCCCTTTTTGTTTGGTTGAGAAGACTGGTCATCCTCTCTTTTCCTTTTCCCTTCATCAGTAGCCTTCTTCGCCATACTCCTCACCACATCCAAAGTGAGGGACAATGATAGATCCATAGCAGATCTATTAGTAGCTGGCTTAGAGGACTTAACATTCCCCTTTACTTCAGGGGCCAAACCACCAATGAAATGCGCAATGCGTTTGGGCTCAGGAATGACTAGATATGGCACAAGCATCGACATAGAATTGAAACTAGTCATATAGGATCTACAATCCAGATCTTTCATCACTAAGGTGAGGAAATCAGTCTCTATCCGTTCGACTTCGTGCTGAGGACAATAGGTGTCCTTAACCAAGTCAACAAACTTCTCCTAAGAGAGATTGTACAAATGAACCTTCCTAGTGGACTGTACTAGAGCTTTCCACCATGTGAGGGCATCGCCCTTAAAAGATTGGGATACAAACATAACCACATCCTCCTTAGCGCATCCGCTGATGTCTATCACAGTCTCCATCTCGTCTAACCATTTCATACAATTAATCGCCCCGTTTTCTCCTGTAAAGTCCCTCGGCTTACAGGAGACAAAGTACTTGTAGGTACAACCCTTGGTGTACCTAGGAGTCGGTTCGAGGACTATCTGCCTCTTGGGTTCACTACCCTGATTAGATGAGTGCTGAGACTCACTTTTCTTATGAGTATGAGGTTGAGAATGGGTTCTTGAATGAGTTTGAGACCGAATAACACTCGGTTCTTTAAACTTAGGATCTACCGCTTGAGAAACCGCTGCGGTGATCATTGCTTGCAGTTCGGCACCAGTGATATTAATCCTGGTGTTGTTGCCTTCTGCAGGATGATTGTTTGCTTCATCCGAGCCAACCATTTCTGAATACTATATCAAATAATGATAATATTTAAATTATATATATTGATTCATCGCATTGATTATCAGATGGTCATGGTATTATTAAACCATTTAGACCGTTTTAAGCAATAATCAAATAATCAATAGAATATAATATCCTTTATATTTATTTGACAGGGGGAAAATAAAATTCACAACTGTCAATGTCATAAAAGACATTTAACATTTGGCTCGTCGCGAAGGACATTTAAATAGCTTAGAAAGCTTGTCACAGGGACGATTAGAATATAATCAATGATCCCTTGGATCAGTGATCTTTTAAGGGTCGAACCAAGTTCATCGTCTTTTTGACAAGAAGTTTATAAATAGAACTTTCATTGTCATTATTACACCTTTGCTTATAAGCATACATCCCTAATGGATGTTTTGGTGTATACATCATATTGATGTTCATTAGCCATGATTCGAATTGATCATTTAGGCTGTATATAGGTGACTTGGAAAACCCAAGTACATTTGGAAGCTTGTGTGGTTTCTCATACCGCACAGCTAGGAATGTTAACATGTTTTCAGAGGTTAACAGAGATTTACTGTCTTAAAAGGTTGTACCATCATAGCCAGTTATTATTTTGGCTAGGTTATACCTCTAAGAATTTCTTTGGCAGATCAATTATAAATTGAAAAGATATAACATGATTGTAACATTTGTGCTTGAAATCATTGTGAACAGTTCAGTTATCAATAAAACAATGTTATTTGATCCCAATGTTTGTTTGGTTATGTTTTACATTTTTCATGTTTTGACTTTAGTTCGATTTTAAACTCTGCATCGCTTTCTGGAGAATTACACGCAAACTGGTGCGTAAACGTACTCAGTTTAATGCGAAAAATACTCTGGAACATCAACATATACTTAACATACCTTAAATAACCTTTACATAACTTAGAAATAAGTTTTGAAGGCTTTGGTATGGCAAAAACAAGTAAATTCGCTTATAGGGACTAAACTTGACAAACTGCGAAAGTATGCCAATTTGAACTGTAACAAACATTCCGGAACTTGTCCATAAGTTCAACATACCATAAATATCCTTACATAGCTTAGAAATAGGCTTTGAGGGGTTAGGTATGCTAAAATAAACTTTTGGATCATTCAGGGACTAAAAGTGTCAAAAAGTGCATAAGTTTTCACTTCCGCGCATAACTTACGTTCTGAATACATCCGGACATCAAAAAATTTATGTAAGCATCATAATATTATGCCTTAGTGTTTGGCATGAGAAAAATTCATTCGTCGCGCAATTTGGATCGTTTTTCGCGCTTATGCGCATTCCGTCGTAATTAAGCGAACATCGCGATCGTACGGCCAAACGAACCAACATCCGACATATTTTTGAGCATGTTTCATGTCCTCAATGTTTAGCATCATTTTAGGGCCTTAAATATGACTTAACGGGCCTTGAACGTGTCGGAAATGGCCTTAAACCATAACAGGGACCTAAACTGTCATTTTTGAAACTTGACTTCTGATCAGAACCTCCAGGCGACCCGCGTAAGCCTAGGGGCAACCTTTACGCGGGCCACGTCAGCCCTGCAGATGCAGAAACTCGTTTTTCTTGCAAAAATTGGCCTTTCAAGCATCCAAGGGGCAATGCCTCTTCACAATCTGTGGGGTTGGGGTCACATTTTGATACCACAACATTTTGACAAGTGTACGAATGAGATCAAGGCACGATATTCAAGAAACGATCCTAACGGTCTTGCTTTTCCTATAAATACCCCCCCCATTTGTGTTAAAACCCACAAATCTAATCAAAGAGCTCTAAGTTGATGCCATTGCTTCATACCTGAGCTCCTTGATCGAGATTAGCTTTCGGGGACCCTTCGTAAGTGTTCTTTCGTTCTTTTAATCGCTTTCTAGTCCTAAAGTCAAACTATGTTTGACTTTCTGTGTTGACCAGCCTATGGTCAACACGAAGTTCGTTTGAACTTCATAACGTGAGCGTGATCACGATGATTATAGTCCCTAGTGACTACACCTACTGATCACCACGTTATCTAGGCTCAGTGACGAGTCGTAGTTTCGGACAAAATGCGCATTCTTGCGTATTTTGTAACCAAACTACTCATAGGTATCAAAACCGTTTGTTTTGATACCAAACCTGTTTTCTAAACTTAGTTAAGCATGTTCTAACATGCTTAGCTCGTCACTTTTAGTATAGTGCTTATATAGGGCCGTAAGGCAAGCGATCTAAATAATCGCTTATACTTTCAAACCCGACCATTTGGTCGATCATTAGGATCCGACCAAACACATTAGGTGACCCTAGTTGTATAGAGAATAACCTTCCGAGGTTATACCTTATGGTCACGACGTTAGGCGTTCCAAACACGTTTTACGCGAACGACGCGTTAAGGTAGCATAAGCTACCTAAACGGGTCGTAATGGGTCGTAAGCACTTAGTTTAGGTTTCATTTTAGTATGTAGGCTTTGTTAAACCATATTACACGAGTCTTCATACTCGTTTGGTTTACGAACCCGCATACTATCCAATCCTCCGATTTACGTCCGGTATATTAACATAGTTACCTATATTAGGTGCCGTTTGATATCCGTGATCTCTAGCATTATTTGGTTGTTATGCAAGGACTTCAAAGCAATCTCAGGTGAGTACATTGAACCCCATCTTTTAAATGTTTTCAAGGTGTTTATGTGAGTACATAGACCCCTCTTTTACTGTTTTCCAAACTGTTTGGGGGTGGAACACATGTGCCTACTTGTTACTTTTATGCTTTCAATGTTTTCATATCATATGCTTATTATGTTCATTAGTACATATATAGTACATGATTTCATTGTGTTTATGCTATGTATGTCCATTGTGTGCATACTTAGTACAATCGATTTACAATATATTTTCATGCTATGTATGCCCATTGTGTGCATGCTTAGTACATTGCTTTACATTACATTTTATGCTATGTATGCCCATTGTGTGCATACTTAGTACATTTATTCAACACATGCTCACACTTTGGTATGACATTTGGTTTGTTCAAACGATACAATGTACATTCATTAACATTAGCTACGCCACTCGTTAGTAGGTAATGGTACCATAGGACTTGACAACTCCCATTCCTGAAATCTCGGGTTTGTTTGGATTGGAAGGAATGACCGAATTCGATAAACAATAACACATATAGACCTTTAATTTGTTTAAGGGTCTATCATCACAGTCACAAAGGCTTGAACGTATGAATTTTCACAATACCGCATAAATGTTTGTATCAGTATAGCATGCAATTATTCCACAAAACATAACTTTGACTTAAACTATGTTTAATTCAATACCCTGTTTTTTGTGCATTTTACTTATGGCCCAATTGATATATTTTCACATGCCATACATGTTATTTTGGATACACATTACAATGATTTACATTAAACATAAACAATTTGACATTGATATACATATTTGGTGGTTTACCTTAGACATGGACATTTTGATATGGTTTACACAATAACACTTGACAATTGATTTACATATGAACAATTTACATTGGTGGTTGGTTTGGGTAAATGGTTTGAGTAACGTGGCGTATGTAATATGATACAAACCTGGTGGATACGCCACTGGTACTTCCTATATATAAGTGTTTGTTTGATATTACCTATCGTAGCATTATTTAAATCATTTCAGTTTAGACATATTACGTTTTACACAAATAACATATTCTTCACAAGACATTATTTTTACAAACAACTTACTTTATACAAACTCATTTTAATAGGTTATTCATTTAACCTTACATTTAATTATACATATCATCTGATCTGATCGTTTTTCAAATGATTTACAAGACAAAGCAAATTACAAGGTTCATGACTAAACATTTTCTCAATCATAAGTCATAAATTCTATTTTTCACAAAACCTATGTATCTCACAGGCATTTTTATGCTGACGTACCTACTTTCACATGTGTTTTCAGGAGCTGTCGCATAGGATGATGATTGTGATACTAGGGCGGACCTGTGCCTTAGAGACATAAAACGAAGATAGACTTAGTTGAATATGTTCTGAACACTTTATTTCCTGTTTTGAAACAATGTAACACTCGTGTTTGCTAAATAAAATATAACTTTGTATGCCATGGTTGTGAAACAAATAATTCTGTCTCAACACTCCCCGACGTTTCCGCCGCGGTTGCATGTTATACGCGGTCGGGGTGTGACAGAAGAGTTGGTATCAGAGCCAATGGTTATAGGGAATTAGGTTATTAGTAATGCTTTGACCTAGACTATAACTTTCTAGGACCCTAACACAAGTTATCTTGTGTTTAGATTTTAAAACATGCACTTCACCTATCCTTAGGTGATAACCACAACGAGAACATCGATTCCGAATCCGCTTTAAAAATTAATCATCTATTCTAGGATGATTGATTACTAGGTTTTGAACCCTCTGTTATAAGGTTTTGAACCCCTTTGAATTTTCAAAAATCTCGTCAAGTTTTTCGGGTTTTAATAGTGTGAACACGTGCAAACTGGAAGAGTGAATACCTATACCCTGAGTTTTCTGTCTAAGGCTAGAGTGTTCGTACAAATCCACATAATCGGACCAGTCACTCTTACCTGGGAACTCTTGGGGTGAGTGTTCACTTATAGGCGGACATGTCTTCGTGATACATTATTTTTGACACGTTTACTTTGATTAGACACTGTGTGTCGCTTGTTTGCTTTGCGATGCATAACCACCATCTTTGCTTTTGCTGTTTTTGCTTCATCTCATTCTCTTCATCCAATCATCTCACTCGTTTCCTTTCATGTTTTCCTCTTTTAGAATGCCTCCTCGACGCGAAAACCAGATAGCGACTGCCGAACTGGCAGAAATAATTTCCCAGCAAATGGCTGCTCAATTCCCAAATCTCTTTGCTCAATGGAACCAAGCCAACAACAACAACAATGCTCCATGCAATTTCAAGAGTTTTAACTCGGCTAAACCACTCAAGTTTAGTGGTTCCGAAGGAGCAACTGGGCTTCTTCAATGGTTCGAGAGCATTGAGAATACATTCCATCACGTGCAGTGTCCTGACAATCGCAAGGTCGAGTTTTCTTTGAGTGTGTTTTAGAAGAGGGCTCTTACGTGCTGGAACGGGGTTATGAGGGATCGCGGTGCAGAAGTTGCTCTAGCTCAGACATGGGCTGAACTTAGGGCACTAATGATGAGGGAGTTCTGTCCTCGTCATGAACAACGAGCTTTGGAGAAAGAATTTGATGACTTAAAACAATACAGTGGCGAGCACCTGGCATATACTGATAGGTTTGAGGAGTTGAGTCTACTTTGCCCAACTATGGTTGCCCCACTCGACAAGGCCATCAAAAGGTACACCGACTGCCTACCTGACTCGGTACAAGACATCATTACTAGTAGTAACCCTACCACACTCCGTCAGGCGATCGAGTTAGCAACGACATTGACTGAGTCGCAGGTTCGAAAGGGAAAGCTGCACAAAAAGGGTGACAAGGGTAAGAAGCAGGCAGCTGACAACGAAGATAGCAAGAAAGGTCAAAACAAGAAGGGAAAGGATTCTGGTTCCTCAAGGGGGTCAAAGAAGCGTAAGGCTTCCCAAAATTTTGCTGTCACTGCCCAGGTTAACCAGGCAGCTCCTAACCAACCCGCACAGCCTACACCGAAGAAACCTTATGCAGGGAATGCACCTTTGTGCAATAGATGCAACGGTCACCATCAGCCGCAATTTCCGTGCCGTATCTGTACTAACTGTGGGAAGCCAGGTCATCTTGCTGGTGTTTGTCGTTTGCTCAGAATCAGGCAGTTCAGAACCCGGTTCAACAAGTTGCCCAGCCTCTTGCTCAGCAACAAGGTTAAGCTGCACGACCTCATTTTCCTCCTGGTTCGTGCTACAACTGTGAGGATCTGACCCACTACAGAAACCGGTGCCCAAGGCTAGCCAACCAGAATCAGAATCAGGCTCAGGCTCGAGGTCGAGTCTTCAACATGAACGCACAAGAGGCACAAGCAGATGATAATGTGGTGAACGGTACGTTCTTTATTAATAATCAGCCAGCATCTGTTCTTTTTTATTCAGGTGCCGATAAGAGTTTTGTGTCTTTATCTTTTGAGCCATTGCTTCGCGTGTCTAGAACGAAACAAGGTAAACCATTGACAGTAGAAGTGGCGAGCGGTGAACCCATTGTTCTTAATTCTGTTCTCCGCAACTGCCAATTGAACCTCAACAACCATCTTTTTCCCATTGACCTCACGCCTATGCAACTTGGAAGCTTCGACGTTATTGTGGTTATGGATTAGTTAGCCAAGTATCGCGCAGAGATAGTTTGTTTTGAGAAGATCATTCGCATGCCGCTTTCGACAGGTGAGATCCTACAAGTTCGTGGTGAGAAACCTGCTGGTGGTCTTAAACTCATGTCTTGTTCTAAAGCTCGGAAGTATCTGCGGAAGAACTATGTGGCATTTTTGGCACATGTTGTAGCAGATAAGGGAAAAGGTAAATCTATTCAAGATATTCCTGTTGTTCAGGATTATTCTGAGGTATTCCCTGAAGATTTACCTGGTCTACCCCCAGCACGCCAAGTCGAGTTCCATATTGATCTCGTACCTGGTGCAAATCCCATTGCCAGAGCTCCATATCGTCTTGCACCGTCCGAGATGCAAGAGTTGTCTAAGCAACTGCAGGAGCTCTCTGACAAAGGCTTTATCCGTCCTAGCTTTTCACCTTGGGGTGCTCCCGTTCTTTTTGTCAAAAAGAAGGATGGATCTTTTAGGATGTGCATCGATTATCATGAGCTTAACAAGTTCACCATCAAAAATCGATATCCCCTACCTCGCATCAATGATCTCTTTGATCAATTGCAAGGCGCTTCTTATTTTTCAAAGATTGATCTGCGATCTGGATATCATCAACTTCGTGTGTATGAAGAAGATATTCCCAAGACAGCGTTCCGTACTCGCTTTGGGCATTATGAGTTCACAGTCATGCCATTCGGTTTAACTAATGCTCCTGCTATTTTCATGGACTTGATGAATAGGGTCTGCAAGCCTTATTTGGATAAGTTCATCATCGTTTTCATTGATGACATTTTGATATATTCTAAGACACGAGCTGATCATGAGCAACATCTTCGTCTTACATTGGAACTCCTAAAGAAAGAGCAACTTTTTGCCAAATTCTCCAAGTGTGAATTTTGGCTTAAAGAGGTTCAATTCTTAGGACATATTGTCAACGAACAAGGTATTCATGTAGATCCCTCCAAGATCAGTGCGATTAAGGATTGGGATACGCCTACTACTGCTACTGAAGTTCGTTCTTTTCTTGGTCTTGCGGGTTATTATTGCCGCTTCATTGAAAACTTCTCAAAGATTGCAGTCCCTCTAACTGCTCTAACTCAGAAGAATAAGCCATTTGATTGGGGATTCAAGCAAGAGGAAGCATTTCTGACTTTGAAACAAAAACTTTGCGACACGCCTGTTCTAACTTTTCCTGAGGGCAATGATGATTTCGTCGTTTATTGCGATGCATCTAAATTGGGTCTTGGTTGCGTCCTGATGCAAAGGAACAAAGTCATAGCATACGCATCGAGGCAGTTGAAGATACATGAGAAGAACTACACCACTCATGATCTTGAGTTGGGTGCAGTGGTCTTCGCTCTTATGATCTGGAGACACTACTTGTACGGAATGAAATGTGTGGTTTTCACGGACCACAAAAGTCTCCAGCATATCTTCAGTCAAAAAGAACTCAACATGAGGCAACGACGTTGGGTGGAGCTTCTAAACGACTATGACTGCGAGATTCGCTACCATCCTGGTAAGGCGAACGTAGTAGCCGATGCTTTGAGTCACAAGGAACGTACTAAGCTTCATTGTGTTAGTGCCCAATCTGTTATCCAAGCTCAATCTGATATCCAAGCACGTATGTCTCAGGCTCAACAATCTTGTGTTTCACAAGGTTTGATGGATAAGGAATTTCCCTATCACATAACACCTGATCTGGAACTGAAGGTCAATGGATCGTATTACTTCATGGACCGTTTGTGGGTCCCAAGCCAAGATAATCTTCGTACCTTGCTTATGGATGAAGCCCATAAGTCTCGTTATTCTATTCATCCTAGCTCAGATAAGATGTATAAGGATCTTCGTATTCAGTATTGGTGGCCTGGTATGAAGAAAGACATCGCCTTATATGTATCAAAATGCCTTACTTGTCTTAAAGTTAAGGCTGAACATCAGCATCCTTCTGGATTATCGGAGCAACCAGAGATCCAGTTTGGAAATGGGAAAACATTACTATGGATCTCATTACCAAACTTCCGTGCACAAAGAAAGGTCACGATGCCATCTGGGTAGTCGTTGATCGTCTAACTAAATCAGCGCATTTCTTGCCAATCCGTGAGGACTTTTTGGCTGACAAACTTGCTAAAATCTACGTGGATGAAATTGTAGCTCGACATGGTGTTCCTTTGAACATCATTTCTGACAGAGATGCTCGTTTCACTTCTCATTTTTGGAGAACCATGCAATCTGCCATGGGGACCCAACTTAATTTGAGCACAGCTTATCATCCGCAAATGGATGGTCAATCTGAAAGAACAATCCAGACACTGGTGGATATGCTTAGAGCTTGTGTGATCGATTTTGGTGGTAGTTGGGATTCACATCTTCCGTTAATTGAATTCTCCTACAACAACAGTTATCACTCCAGCATCAACAAGGCTCCTTTCGAGGCTCTCTATGGTCGAAAATGTCATTCACCAGTCTGCTGGAATGAGATCGGCGAGGCTCAACTTACTGGACCTGCCCTCATTTTAGAGACAACTAATAAGGTAAAGAAAGTTCGTGATAACCTTCAGACAGCTAGAAGCCGTCAAAAGAGTTACGCGGACCTAAAACGCAAGCCCTTGGATTTTCAAGTCGGTGATCGTGTATTACTTAAGGTCTCACCTTGGAAAAGTGTGATCAAATTCGGAAAGAAAGGAAAACTTGCACCTAGATACGTTGGACCATTCAAGATCATCGAAAGAATCGGTAAGGTAGCCTACAGACTTGAGTTACCTCCTGAACTTGGAAATGTTCATCCAACCTTTCACGTGTCCAATCTCAAGAGGTGTTTAGCTGATGAGAACCTCCACATACCGCTTGACGAAATTCGTGTTGATAAAACACTGAAATTTGTTGAGAAACCGGTAGAAATCATGGAACGTGAAGTCAAGTGGCTTAAACGCAAGCATATTCCTTTGGTCAAGGTTCGCTGGGAATCTAAACGTGGACCCGAGTTTACTTGGAAACGTGAAGATCAAATGAAGGCGAAGTATCCGCATCTTTTTCCACGAGTTTCCTCTAAATAAATTTCGGGACGAAATTTCCACAAGTAGGGGAGACTGTAACATTTGTGCTTGAAATCATTGTGAACAGTTCAGTTATCAATAAAACAATGTTATTTGATCCCAATGTTTGTTTAGTTATGTTCTACATTTTTCATGTTTTGACTTTAGTTCGATTTTAAACTCTACATCGCTTTCTAGAGAATTATACGCAAACTGGTGCGTAAACGTACTCAGTTTAATGCGACAAATACTCCGGAACATCAACATATACTTAACATACCTTAAATAACCTTTACATAACTTAGAAATAAGTTTTGAAGGCTTTGGTATGGCAAAAACAAGTAAATTCGCTTGCAGGGACTAAACTTGACAAACTACGAAAGTATGCCAATTTGAACTGTAACAAACATTCCGGAACATGTCCATAAGTTCAACATACCATAAATATCCTTTACATAGCTTAGAAATAGGCTTTGAGGGGTTAGGTATGCTAAAATAAACTTTTGGATCATTCAGGGACTAAAAGTGTCAAAAAGTGCATAAGTTTGCACTTTCGCGCATAACTTACATTCTGAATACATCCGGACATCCAAAAATTTATGTAAGCATCATAATATTATGCCTTAGTGTTTGGCATGAGAAAAATTCATTCGTCGCGCAATTTGGATCGTTTTTCGCGCTTATGCGCATTCCGTCGTAATTAAGCGAACATCGCGATCGTACGGCCAAACGAACCAACATCCGACATATTTTTGAGCATGTTTCATGTCCTCAATGTTTAGGCATCATTTTAGGGCCTTAAAGATGACTTAACGGGCCTTGAATGTGTCGGAAATGGCCTTAAACCATAATAGGGACCTAAACTGTCATTTTTGAAACTTGGCTTCTGATCAGAACCTCCAGGCGACCCGCGTAAGCCTAGGGGCAACCTTTACGCGGGCCGCGTCAGCCCTGCAGATGCAGAAACTCGTTTTTCTTGCAAAAATTGGCCTTTCAAGCATCCAAGTGGCAATGCCTCTTCACAATCTCTGGGGTTGGGGTCACATTTTGATACCACAACATTTTGACAAGTGTACGAATGAGATCAAGGCACGATATTCAAGAAACGATCCTAACGGTCTTGCTTTTCCTATAAATACACCCCCCCCCATTTGTGTTAAAACCCACAAATTTGATCAAAGAGCTTTAAGTTGATGCCATTGCTTCATACCTGAGCTCCTGGATCGAGATTAGCTTTCGGGGACCCTTCGTAAGTGTTCTTTCGTTCTTTTAATCGCTTTCTAGTCCTAAAGTCAAACTATGTTTGACTTTCTGCGTTGACCAGCCTATGGTAAACACGAAGTTCGTTTAAACTTCATAACGTGAGCGTGATCACGATTGTTATAGTCCCTAGTGACTACACCTACTGATCACCACGTTATCTAGGCTCAGTGATGAGTCGTAGTTTCGGCCAAAATGCGCATTCTTGCGTATTTTGTAACCAAACTACTCATAGGTATCAAAACCGTTTGTTTTGATACCAAACCTGTTTTCTAAACTTAGTTAAGCATGTTCTAACATGCTAAGCTCGTCACTTTTAGTATAGTGCTTATATAGGGTCGTAAGGCAAGCGATCTAAACAATCGCTTATACTTTCAAACCCCACCCATTTGGTCGATCATTAGGATCTGACCAAACACATTAGGTGACCATAGTTGTATAGAGAATAACCTGCCGAGGTTATACCTTATGGTCACGACGTTAGACGTTCCAAACACGTTTTACGCGAACGACGCGTTAAGGTAGCATAAGCTACCTAAACGGGTCGTAATGGGTCGTAAGCACTTAGGTTATGTTTCATTTTAGTATGTAGGCTTTGTTAAACCATATTACACGAGTCTCCATACTCGTTTGGTTTACGAACCCGCATACTGTCCAATCCTCCTATTTAGGTCCGGTATATTAACATAGTTTCCTATATTTGGTGCCGTTTGATATCCGTGATCTCTAGCATTATTTGATTGTTATACAAGGACTTCAAAGCAATCTCAAGTGAGTACATTGAACCCCATCTTTTAAATGTTTTCAAGGTGTTTATGTGAGTACATAGACCCCTATGTTACTGTTTTCCAAACTGTTTGGGGGTGGAACACATGTGCCTACTTGTTACTTTTATGCTTTCAATGTTTTCATATCATATGCTTATTATGTTCGTTAGTACATATATAGTACATGATTTCATTGTGTTTATGCTATGTATGTCCATTGTGTGCATACTTAGTACAATCGATTTACAATATATTTTCATGCTATGTATGCCCATTGTGTGCATGCTTAGTACATTGCTTTACATTACATTTTATGCTATGTATGCCCATTGTGTGCATACTTAGTACATTTATTCAACACATGCTCACACATTGGTATGACATTTGGTTTGTTCAAATGATACAATGTACATTCATTAACATTAGCTACGCCACTCGTTAGTAGGTAATGGTACCATAGGACTTGACAACTCCCATTCCTGAAATCTCGGGTTTGTTGGATTGGAAGGAATGACCGAATTCGATAAACAATAACACATATAGACCTTTAATTTGTTTAAGGGTCTATCAACACAGTCACAAAGGCTTGAATGTATGAATTTTCACAATACCGCATAAATGTTTGTATCAGTATAGCATACAATTATTCCACAAAACATAACTTTGACTTAAACTATGTTTAATTCAATACCCTGTTTTTTGTGCATTTTACCTATGGCCCAATTGATATATTTTCACATGCCATACATGTTATTTTGGATACACATTACAATGATTTACATTAAACATAAACAATTTGACATTGATATACACATTTGGTGGTTTACCTTAGACATGGACATTTTGATATGGTTTACACAATAAAACTTGACAATTGATTTACATATGAACAATTTACATTGGTGGTTGGTTTGGGTAAATGGTTTGAGTAACGTGGCGTATGTAATATGATACAAACATGATGGATACGCCGCTGGTACTTCCTATATATAAGTGTTTGTATGATATTACCTATCGTAGCATTATTTAAATTATTTCAGTTTAGACATATTACGTTTTACACAAATAACATATTCTTCACAAGACATTATTTTTACAAATAACTTACTTTATACAAACTCATTTTAATAGGTTATTCATTTAACCTTACATTTAATTATACATATCATCTGATCTGATCCTTTTTCAAATGATTTACAAGACAAAGCAAATTACAAGGTTCATGACTAAACATCTTCTCAATCATAAGTCATGAATTCTATTTTCACAAATCCTATGTATCTCACAGGCATTTTTATGCTGACGTACCTACTTTCACATGTGTTTTCAAGAGCTGTCGCATAGGATGATGATTGTGATACTAGCACGGACCTTTGCCATAGAGACATAAAACGAAGATAGACTTAGTTGAATATGTTCTGAACACTTTATTTCCTGTTTTGAAACAATGTAACACTCGTGTTTGATAAATAAAATATAACTTTGTATGCCATGGTTGTGAAACAAATAATTCTGTCTCAACACTCCCCGACGTTTCCGCCGCGGTTGCATGTTATACGCGGTCGGGTCGTCGTCCATTTCCATTTCTTGAGAAAAGTGGTCCATTTCCATTTCTTGAGAAAAGTGGTCCTTAGGGCCCAAAGGGTTATAGCCAAGAAAGTCGTTAACATAATCATTCGGGTTGAATTGTGCGGGCGAGTAGATAGAATACAAATGGTGAAACGAATGGGAATGCAACGAATGGTACGATTGGTTCGATTCCTGAGAGTGATGGGATTGATGAGAGTGGTGCAAGTGTTGGGGCTCGTCTGGGATGAGTGGCCCGAAAGATGGGTGGAAAGAAGGTGAAGAGCTCAACGAGACAAAATGTCTCGCCGGCTCAAAGGAGTGACCCCACAGATCGTGAGAGTCAGAACTGGAAAGGGACGCAGACGGAGTGCGTCGGTGAGATGGTCCTGCTGCTGATGGTCCCCCTCGCATGGGACCCTTGCCTCTTTCCCTAACTCTTGGAGGCATTTTTGATGAACTTCCTGTCAAAACAAGAAATCAAAACAAAATAAAATATAAATAGCAAAAGAAAGTTAAGAATAAATCCTAGGTCATTTACCTAGACTCGAGAGTCTAAGGAATGTGCTTATTGTGTCATTGAGATTAAACACAAAAGGTTAGTGTTTAATTCACTCAATGTTGGCTCTGATACCAACCTGTCACACCCCGATATTGTCTGAGTGTTCGAGTTTATGAATATACAGACGGGGAGTATCGTGACGTAGTTGATATCATCATTGTCAATACACACAATATTATAGCACAGCGGAAGGCTTGGTGAATAAACTATTACAAACCATATTGTCTGAGTGTTCGAGTTTATGAATATACAGACTGTAATGTAATAAGATCCACAGGCGGATCATAAATGTACAAAGAAACAAAAACAACAGGCTTCAGGTATCTTATGGATTTGCAAGATCCTCTATTGACACCCTATAGCTCCAGCCTATTACGAGAGGTACCTGTCAATCAGTCTTTAAGAAAATACGTCAGTTTACACTGGTAAATACAATTTAACTGACTCTTTTTGAAAATATTTATGAAAATTGATTTAAGTGCACATGGCACAAATCATTTATAACTTGGGACAATTATTTGAAGATAATCTTGTTATACTGATTTATATATTTGTCATACAATTGGGGCCGGTTGGAAGCCGGTCGTGATTAACCGACTCACCACTTATAGAACCCACAAAGGAGTTATCCCCAACATGTGGGTTTATATATTATTTAGCATTTGCATGTGTCAGGTGTATGCCTACACCCCGTGCATAGGTCGTGGCCATTCTCAAATGAAATGAGTCGAGGATATCCAGGACACGGTCGATTTAACCCCCAATGCTTATGTTATCAAACAAAACAGATTAAAAAGGGTTATGTAAATTTATTAATCACAATCCGATTAAATGATTTCATACCCGACCAAGTGGTATTATTATAATACCATATCCCAAGCCCGTATAAGGGAAAATAAGTTAAAAGTATTTACCTGATGCTAGCAGTAAAATTCCTAAAGCTTTTTGAAGGCACCTTCTACCGGAAGCTATTTAATCTGTATAGAAGGTTTATTAACCTATAAGGATGCTAACGGCTCTTTAATTAAGTCAAGGACTTAGACCGGCTAGCTAGAAGGAAAAGTTACGGTTCTAAACGCTAGATTAAGCGGAGACCGGAATAGAATGTGATTTAGACCCGACAAGCTTGGATACTTGTATAATATGGGTAAACTAAATACATTCTGGAAATTGAGAATTTAATGATAAGGTTAAGCCCGTTTCGGTTATTTAACGTAAACTAGTCACGTAAACCGATCCGAACGCATAAAGCGTACGGGTAACCAAATGAATTATATACAGGTCTTAATCGTTATTATGCTCAAAATATGTTAATACATCAGTAAGATGTTAACATATATGCCCAAAAAGTAGTTTAAACCAAAATAAGTCTCATAAGGGCATTTTGGTAATTTTAAATGCCCATAAAAGAGTTTAAATACCAAACTGAGTTTTAGGTCTGGTTTAATCAGTAAAAATATGCATTTTTATAAGTTATATCAGTAAGGTATTTTATATATGTGAAATTTATCTTATATAACCAAACTATGCACCGAAGGGGCACTTTGGTAATTTCACATAGGCTTAAAGGTCAAAATAGACTTCCGAGTTTAAAAAACTTTGGCTTACTGTATAATTTATATAAATTAACTTAAAACATCAGTGGGTAATAAGTTTTATATGCCAAAAATAATTTTTTGACCCATACTAGGTACTTAAAACGCTTAAAAATCGGTTTTAGGGGATATTTGGGTAATAATAGGAAATCTGAGTTTTTGATCAGTTTATATAGTTCAAAATACTTTATTTATCTTATAGGATCAGTAGAAAAAGGTTTGGCATTAAAATGTTATGTAAAACTCATTTTATGCACAAAAAGGTTAAAACCGACAATTACCGAATTTAAGCTATAATCCTATGTTATGCTCTGCCTAAAAATAAATAAAAATTTTCAAAAATCTCAAAATATTATTTTACATTAGTAGGTAAAAAGTTTGGTATCAAAATTCGGGTTTAGATAGGCTTTATGCTAATTACGCCATTTAAATAATAAAAAGCTTCTTAATTACACTATTGAGCATAACTCCTATTCTAGACCTCAAATTGATGTCAAATTTTCAGAACATGTCTAAATATCAGTAGCAACGGTGTTAGTCCATTCACATTGCTAAAAATCTCAGTTGTATGTCAAAAGGGCGTTTATGGCATTATTAAGCATAATTACGATCAAGTGCATATAATTCAAACCATTAGACAACATGCAATATAACTTCAGAGGGTTATACTACTGAGTAATGTGGTCCTAATAGAAGCTTAAAACATGGGAGAGTTTAGCTTGAACGGGTCAGAACTGAAAGTCAAAGCAAAAGTCAAGCTTTTGCGACTTTCGGTTATAAACTGACCTTAGACTATTAATTGTCGGGTTAGGACTGATAAAACATGTTTTAATACTAGTTACCAAGTCATTAGAATGCTAAAATAAAATTTAGAACCTCTGTTTTATTGATTTTAATCATTTGTAAACATTCTGTCCAGTTTGACTTTTTGTCAAACTACTTTGACCCGATAATTAACTGATCAAACGAGATAGTTAGGAGGTGCCCTTTTAAGGGTTAACCACCTGCACTAAGATGGTTCCATAACCACTTTCATTTTGATCAGTGGCTGGACCATATAAGATTAAAATGAAAGTCAAACCTAAATTACAATAAGTTTGACTTCTAAGTACTTAAGCTAATTAAAGTGACTAAGCAAGTGATTAGGAGCTTACTACAGGTCCAAGCTGTCTTTTCTACACTTCTAAGTCTTCTCCAAATCCTTGCAAGCTCCAGAAGTTGGTTATGAGCGATGTTACAAATGTGAGTTTTTAGAACTCAACACTAATGCTCCATATATAGCTTATCCCAATCTCTTGGATCAAGCACAGCTGTTATGGGAGGCCCGAGGATCACCCCAGGTGTCCCAGTGGTTTATAAAAACCGTCCAATAGTCCCTTGTTTTGAAACACCTGAGTTAGAGTCGGTTTAGCAGCTGAAACAAACATCTGTCCAAAATTCTGCCCAGCGACAAGCTTACGGACCGTAAGCTAATAGCCTTGCGGACCGTATTCAGCTCTTACAGACTGTAAATCCGAATGGATGCGGTCCGTAACCGAACCTGAATTGCATCGCCCAGTTACCTCCTTGCGGACCGTAAGCCTAGGGCCATACGGTCCGTAACCAATGATCAGAGGACAAAAATTTTAAAACCTTCATACACTTGTGTCACACCCCAACCGATGGCGGAATCATCGGGGCATGGCACTGAGCGAAACAGATTGTCCAGAAGTTTCTATAACAATTATCATCACTATTCAGTTTAAATAACACGTCCCATACCGTGTCCCAAATAACAAACAAATTATTACAGATAACAACTAGTCAAATGTTCTGTTCCGACAACTCATATTTAAATAATAATAAAATTTTGTTCAAATGCTCCTAAAGACCCAGCCTGACAAGATCTACAGACAACTATGCTCTAGTTGCTCTTTCCTGACAGACAACTATTTGTTGGGGGCCTCTAGAGCTTTATTCTAGCCTCGCTTTCCTAGCAAGCAAACATCTTAAACACCTGTCACATACATTAAAATAAAGTCAATACATATAATGCAAAGGTGAGCATACAAGTTTGATAATAGCATATAGAGTTCGAATAGTTTACGCATAACCAGCACGTACACAGAGGAAAATGAAGCATGTTAATTATCGACATGGACCTATCGATACCAATGACTGCGGGTTGACCGTCCGAGACGGTTCGCAATACATGATTACCACCGTAATCCATGCAAGTAATTGTCCTTAACAACCCCCGTATAAACGGGTGCTGAGTCCCAACTATAGTACTACGTCGTTAAGGCAGGTAGACAGCATTCCATGTGTAAACACAATCAACAAGCATTCATTCAGTCACGTAATACATGCGAATCGGTTAGTGTTCAAATAATTGAGTAGTGTGTTCGATAGTGATTTTGATAAGTAACGTATGTAACACCCAAAAGTGCTAAAAGTAAAAAGGGATCGAGTATACTCACAGCGATTGATTGGTGGATTGAAGGGAGCGCTTGGGAGTAGGGTTAGCCTGAACAGTTCGATAGCATAACGATGAATACACGTAAAATGGAAACAAGTGTAAGTGGGTCGAACAGTCTGGTCGGTCGAACAGCAGGTTCGATCGGATGGGATGTTCGTTCGGTTAGACAATCCGTTCGGGCAGTATGTTCGATCGGCCGGTAGGCTCGATCGGCTGGACTGCTCGAGTGGATTGTTTCTTCCTTTGAGTAGGATGTGTTTGTGTATGATGGTTTGAACTTTTGAAGTTTTCTTTGTAGTATTTGAGAACACTGAAGTGTTCTTACCTTTCAGGCCGATCGATCGAACGGTCTGTTCGATCGGCCGGCTTAACCGATCAGTTAGGAACTTCAGTAGTAGTCCTCAGCAGGATGTCACTTAATCGAACAGCATACTCGATCGAATAGCATGCTCAATCGGGTGGCATTCCTATACGTCCAACGAATTGAAAATCGACTAAGTGTTGAAGCATAGTATCTCATGATCCGAGGAGTAATGTTGACAAACGGCTGTTCGATCGAACATCATCTTCGTTCAATACTATACTTCATGAAATTGTCAAAGTGTGGGACCATATACTATCCGGTCGGCTAGCCTGGTCGATCGGCTGGCATGTCCGATCGGTTGGGCTGTTCGTTCGAACAGCCTAACCGTTCGGCCAGCATCCTGACCTGGTCAGCCTGTTCATCTAACACTTGGATGTCCTGATTATTTGACATTATATTGAGGTAGTTTGACAACGAGCTTAACCAGGGAACCTTCGTTCTTACTTGTTTCTCCTGCTCAGACAGGAATCACCCAAATCCGGTCAGTGAACGGTTCGGAACGGCGGTTTGACGTTTAACCCGAAGTCGGTGAACCTCGTGGATAGAATCCGAATTTTGAACCGCACAACCATTAGAATGATTAGTGAGTTGGCTCAAGCTCCGTTTCTACCGGTTTGAAGGCATTGAGTGTAAAAGAGTTGAAAGAAAGTCGGAATTTCTTCTTCCAATCCTTCACATCATGTAAATGTTTAAATCTTTGATAGATCTTAGCTTGTTTATGTGGAAATCGGTTAGATCCGAGCTATTCATGGTGGATTGAAGCCAAAACATGGCGTTCTTGAAGAACACCATGATGACATCACCCAATAATGCCTAGATCTTGGTGATTTCACGGTTAGAAATCAAAAATTGAAGAAATCTGAGAAAAGGTGAGGAGCACGAGCTGGTCGGTCAGAGAGTTTCCAAAAGTGGAAAGAATGACAATGACAGCCCTATTTATAGGCTCCAAAAGAGGAAAGGGCTGGCCGATCGGCCAGGCATCCCGATCGGACAGTCTTTCCGATCGGCTGGGTTGTTCGATCGGCTGGCAGCCTGATCGATCAACAGCCTGGTTCGAGTGTTTGGCGCGAGGATTTTCGATATTTCGATTTCGATTGAAGACGATACGAGTACGATAGGGTTTCCTATTCAAATTACTTTCAGTCCCAACTACTATATCTAGCATACAATCACCTATATCTCACCCTATCCTTACGTTACCATTCGTCGTAATTCGATTTCGATTGCATTCGATTTGAGTTTCGAGTTTCGATTGAATACCACACAAAACATAACGTAAGCACGCACAGGTAACACATAAGGCACACACACAAGTAATATATCACCAAATTCGCATAGTTAGAGATTCGAGTTCGATGATGGTTAGATCGGTTTGATTACTGATTAGTTAACTTTATCGCATTGTTACTTCCTACTATTCACAGTCGTAAATCGATTCGCGTTGATTAAACATTCGATTACTTCGATTCATTCTGATTAACAACACTTACTCCACATAATACAAGTAAATATAAAATAGACTATCAATAGTCAAAGAAGCCAAACTTGACTTGGACTTTGACTTTGACTTTGACATTCGAAAACACGGGGTGTTACAGCCTCCCCTTGTTTTAGGGAATTTCGTCCAGAAATTTGGCTGAAAGCTGCACAGCACCGTGAATTACCAATTTGATGCTTCAGATCTTCATTTGAACAACTGCGGGTACTTGGCCTTCATGTCGCTTTCGAGTTCCCAAGTGAACTCCGCGCCTCGTTTGCCTTCCCATCGGACTTTCACGATAGGGATGCGCGAGCGCCTGAGTTGCTTGGTTTGGCGATCCATGATTTCGACAGGCTTTTCCACAAAGTGTAGCATTTCGTTGACCTGAAGATCGTCGAGAGGTACAATCAGATCATGATCAGCTAGGCATTTTCAGAGGTTTGACACATGGAAAGTCGGGTCGACGTTACTGAGTTCCTCCGGTAGTTCGAGTTTGTAGGCAACTTTTCCGATCCTTTCCAGAATCTTCAAAGGTCCAACATATCGAGGCGCTAGTTTCCCTTTCTTGCCGAATCTGACTACACCCTTCCAAGGTGATACCTTTAGGAGTACGTAGTCGCCAACGTCAAATTCAAGGGGCTTGCGTCTTCTATCGGCGTAACTTTTCTGTCTGTCCCTGGCCTTTGCCAAGTTGTCGCGAATCTGGAGGATTTTGTCAGTCGTTTCTTGTAGTAACTCGGGACCGGTTAATTGCGAATGACCGATCTCGTGCCATACAATAGGCGAACGACATCTTCTTCCATATAAAGCCTCGAATGGTGCCATTTGTATGCTGGCATGATAGCTGTTGTTGTACGAGAATTCGACTAACGGTAGGTATTTGTTCCAACTACCATCGAAGTCTATGACACACGCGCGGAGCATGTCTTCAAGAGTACGGATCGTTCTTTCAGTCTGTCCGTCGGTTTGAGGATGGAATGCAGTACCCAGATTAAGCGACATACCAAGAGCCGCTTGAAACGTTTCCCACAATCGTGAAGTAAACCGAGCGTCATGGTCTAAAATGATGTCACGAGGCATACCATGATTACAAATGATCTCGTCGGTGTAGATTCGGGCTAGTCGTTCTACCTTGTAGTCTTCCCGTATTGGCAAAAAGTGGGCTGATTTGGTCAGTCGATCAACTATAACCCAAATGTTGTCGTGACCTGATGGCGTGGGCGGAAGTTTGGTTATGAAATCCATAGCTATACTCTCCCACTTCCATATGGGGATTGGAGGTTGTTCGAGTAAGCTGGAAGGTCGTTGATGTTCAGCCTTAACTCTCGCACAATTCAGGCAACTTCCAACATAGAGAGCGATATCCCGTTTCATACCCGACCACCAGTACTTGTAACGAAGATCCTGGAACATTTTATCGGCACCGGGGTGAACGGAGTATTGGGATTTATGGGCTTCGTTCATTATAATATTTCGCAAATCGTTCTGCTTAGGGATCCAAATTCGGTCCAGATAATAGAAAATCCCATCTGCTTTGCTTACAAGCTGAGCTCCATCGTGATAGATCCTCTCTTTCTTCAAAGCGCGTTCATTAAAACAGGCATGTTGGCCTTCGCGGATGAGGGTTTCGAGATTATGTTGGGCTTGGGTATTGCGAATACTGAGCAAATAACTCCGTCTGCTGAGTGCGTCGGCTACAACATTTGCCTTGCCCGGGTGATAACGAATCTCACAGTCGTAATCGTTAAGAAGTTCTACCCATCGGCGTTGACGCATGTTAAGTTCTTTCTGATTAAAGATGTGTTGTAAACTCCTGTGATCGGTGAAGATCGTACACTTGGTACCATACAGGTAGTGTCGCCAAATCTTCAATGCAAAAACAACTGCGCCTAGCTCGAGATCATGGGTGGTATAGTTATTCTCATGGATTTTGAGCTGGCGAGATGCGTAAGCTATAACCTTGTCTCGTTGCATGAGAACACAGCCAAGACCAAGGTTGGAAGCATCACAGTAGACAATGAATCTTCGTTTCTGTCCGGCAACGTGAGAACGGGAGCATTGTAGAGCTTGCGCTTAAGGGTTTGAAAAGAAGACTCTTGTTCAGTTCCCCAAACAAAAGTCCTGTCTTTGTGGGTAAGAGCGGTAAGCGGCACAACGATCTTAGAGAATCCTTCGATAAAGTGTCGATAATAACCCGCTAGTTCGAGAAAAGAACGAACCTCAGACGGGTTCTTTGGCGTAATCCAGCTTTTGACTGCTTCAATCTTCGCGGGATCGACATGAATGCCCTGACTGTTCACGATGTGACCCAGAAACTAAACCTCCTCCAACCAGAATTCGCACTTGGAGAACTTGGCGTAGAGTTGGTTCCCCTGGAGTAACTCGAGAACCAAACGTAGATGTTGCGTGTGTTCGGCTTTCGACTTGGAATAAATCAAGACATCGTCGATGAACACGATGACGAAACAGTCAAGATAAGGCTTACACACGCGATTCATCAGATCCATAAACACCGCGGGCGCGTTGGTTAGGCCAAAAGGCATAACAACGAACTCATAGTGGCCGTATCGAGTGCGAAAGGCCGTTTTGGGTATATCTTCCTCTTGTATGCGCAACTGATGATAGCCTGAACGTAGATCGATCTTCGAGAAACACTTGGCACCTTGCGCTGATCAGATAAGTCATCGATTCGAGGCAAAGGGTAACGGTTCTTGATGGTCAGCTTATTCAACTCCCGATAGTCGATGCACATCCTGAACAACCCATCCATCTTTTTAACGAAAAGGACTGGCGCGCTCCATGAAGAGGTGCTCGGGCGAATGAAGCCTTTTTCAAGTAACTCCTGGAGTTGGTTCGAGAGTTCCCTCATTTTGGATGGCGCGAGTCGATAAGGGGCTTTAGCAACAGGGTTAGCTCCAGGAATAAGGTCAATACGAAAGTCGATATCACGACTTGGCGGTAGTCCGGGAAGATCATCAGGGAACACCTGAGGAAATTCACGAACCACTGGGACGTCTTTGACTTCAACCTTCTTTTTCTTTTCCTTCTCCGCTACTACAATGTTAGCCAAGAAGGCGCTGTATTCCTAGCTTGGACGCATGACATAAGTTTGAGGCCTTTCAAAGTTGTTTCACCGTACACACACAATATATCACCATTCGCGAGCGAGAATCGAATCATCTTTTCAAAGCACACAACTTCAGCATGGTTTTCGTGAAGAAAGTCCATGCCTACTATGATGTCAAAACTTCCGAGTTGCATCGGAATAAGGTCGATTGGGAAGATGTGATTGTTGAGCTCTAGGGTACAATCACGAAGAACAGAGTTAACGGCGACGGTTCTTCCAGTAGCAACTTCGACTTCGAATGACGAGGGAAGATAAGAACGCTTACGACTAAGGAGCTTCTCGAATTCAAATGACACAAATCAATTATCGGCTCTGGTGTCAAACAAACATGATGCATAAATACCATTCACAAGGAACGTACCATTAACCACGTTGTTGTTAGCCTGGGCTTGACGGGCATTGATGTTAAAGGTTCTGGCACGGGCTGCTTGCTGTTGCTGCTAAGGCTACTGCTGTTGCTGCTGCTGCTGGGGTTCTTGTTTCACAACCCTGTTCGGGCACATGTTTACGAAGTGGTTAGGATCACCACATGCATAGAAGACTCAGGCATTGACCGCGGGTGCTTGAGCTGCAGGTTGGCCTTGAGGGAACGGAAGTAGAGCTTGATGAGCGGCGGCTTGAACTGGGGCTTGACGGGGTCCATAGCGACAGTTCGCAGTGAAATGCCCGTAGAGGTTGCCGTGGGCGCAGAAACGACAGGCGATTCCCAACGGGTGATGGTATGAGCATTTGGGCAGAGCGGGTGGGGACCTGTGTAAGCGCGCTTAGCTGGCGGCGCATTGATCACTGGAGCTTGTCGGTGGTGAGACTGCTGCTGAGCCGGTACGGCTTACAGAGGAGCAACAGTCGTTGTCACAGCACAGTTCTTGTTGCTGGAGCAGTTGTTGTTGTGCTTCCTCTTTCTTCTTGATGACTTGGAAGGCTGAGCAGTGGTGGTGTCGACGGTTGATGTGGCGGTGGCTTGGTGCAGAGACTTGGTGTGCTTATCCCAAAAACCAGACTTTACCCGCTTGTCATTGATCTCAGCGGCAAGCAGGTAGGTCTCTTTGATTGATGATGGCTTGGCAGCATGAACGAAATCGGCAACACAATTGGGTAGAGCTCGAATATACTTCTTGATGACCATGTCTGACGTCTTGACCTGATCGGGACAAATGATGCTGAGCTGCTTAAAGCAGCGTTGTCTCCATCCTTCTGCTTTATGTTCAAAAACTCTTCCTCTAGCTTTTGGCGTTCATAGGGAGGGCAAAATTCGTCCATCATAATAGCCTTTAACTCCTCCCAAGTTAGCTCATAAGCTGCATCATTTCTGCGCTTGTTTCGTTCGGCCGTCCACCAGTCTAGAGCTCGGGATTGGAAGACGCCTATAGCATTGAGGGTGCGGAGATTTTCAAGACAGCCGCTTTGGCGCAGAGTGACTTCAACCAAATCGAACCATTGAAACATGGCGGTAGGGCCATCTTCTCCGGTGAATTCCTTGGGTCCGCATGCTTTAAACTGTTTGAAGCTGAAACCAGTCTTGTTGGCATCCTTAGGAGCATCGATTCGCGACTCCTTAGATGACTTGCTGGCGTTTTCAAAGACATCGCTCACAGCTTTTGCCACACTCTTGGCAATGATAGTAGCGAGACGCCTGTCTCTCTTCTCTTGGCGAGTAAGTGGGGTTCGGTGTCCAGATGACGACATGGTCTGCAACAGACATCGTCGTATGTCTCAGACGCAACAAATCGAATCTCACCTCACACGTCTACTACTCACTAAAGCTTAGAAATACGTCGAATCATGCATCACACAAACACGTAGGCACATAACCACAAATTCACGTAATCACAGAAGCACATAGGCACGTAGAGCACAGAGACACATAAACACAGAAGCACATAAGCACATAGGCATTTAATCACAGATGCAGTCAGAATACAGAAACCTATTATTCAAAGCTCGCGTGTCGTTCGTATATAGCATATCGAGTAGTATCGCATAATCGTTTATCGCAGCATAGGATAGCGTATATCGCTTTATGGTATCGTCTAGAATTTCAACGACTTGTTAGCGTTTTGAGATAGGATAGCAATACGAATCGTGTGTGTTGATCGAAGTAATAGCAAAAATCGGGCAAACATCAAAATTAAACACATAGACAAGTAAATACACATAAAACACATAAAAATCGACGAATTATCAGAGTCGGCAGTTGCGGGCTCAGAATCGAAACACATAAAATCGAGGAAATGGACTGTCTGCGGCTACTAGACATTGACTACCCAATGTGACAACCCTCTCCAAACCAGGTATCCGTACAAATTAATTAATATTTAATTACCGCTTAATTACTGTGCTTGCTTACAACTGTGATTAAACTGCTTACTGATTTCTGATACATACATGCTCAAGCATCACATTTTATACTGTCACTCTATTATTTATGCACAAACACCAGTGACAACCTTGATGCACAAAAAGCACAGTGAGCACACTATACGGGATACCCATCAAACATGCTGACATAACCAGTATCAGGCAGACATTGCCTCTAAGGCCAGTATGAGCCGGGAATAGTTTACTACCCTAGTAGTGAGTGTAGGGAGGTGAGGATTGTAGAACTACGTCACTAGGTGAAGTTAATAGTGACCGGATGTGCCTAAAACGTACGTTAAGTACAAAATTCTGCACTTTAATACAAAACTCAGCATTTTAAATTACTAATAAAGTGCAAAAACATTGCAGAACGGTCCCGTATATTTTCCTAAGTACCAGGAATAATTTAAGTTACAAAAATATACATAAAGGACCTTTTTCGGCATAATTAAACATGTTAACGGAACGGTATTTAATCGTATAACCAGACATTACCCGGGACACTAATTTTTTGTCAAATACCTTGTCTTATTATTTATGGCTAGTCATGATCCCCGTATGCCATAACACCCGCTAAAAATAAACCAACTAACTTATATCACCACATTACTTACATCTAACTATTACTTGCATTTAGTTACATTTTTACCTTATACCCCCCCCCCAACGACTTTAGTTCCCAAAGTGGGACCCCACATATCATCTTACCTTACCTCTTATATCTTGAAAGATTTTAATTGAATTGTTTATGGGATTGCTTACTTGTTGAAGTAAGCAAATCATGCATAAGTATGGCCCTATCTTACAACTTATCATTTCACAAGATTTTACACTCCATTCACTTCTCTCTCCCTCTTGTCTCGGCTGCCCCAAACCGAAAACACCACCACCACCTTTAAACATCATCATCTTCTTCATTTTACACATTCCATTCAAGCTTTGAAGTGCAACCATGGAAGGTGCATCTTGAAGGACTCTCAAAGGAGCATTGTTCTAGCCGTTTACACCATCTTTTCTTCACATTTCTTCATTTGGTTTCGTCCCTAGCTAGAGGCTAGTAGTAAGTTTCTTTACACTTGGTTTCATCTTGTTCGAATTTAGGATATGTAGTATGATGTATTGTTGTTTAAATCACTAAATTACAAGAATGCTAGAAAATGTGAAACATGAGTTATGAACATAAAAGCTACATAAAAGTTTACTTATGTTTGATTCATGAAGCGGAATCTTGTTGGTTTGAGGGTTGGTTAAATCATACTTGATGTTTAAAAGTTGTTTTCTTGTTAAACCCGTTAATCGGACACTTGTAACACGATTAATAACATTTAAACTTTAAAATAACATGCTGATGTACTTTTTCAGCCGCCTTCAACAGGCTGTAAACGGACTTTAATAAATCGAAAAACGGAATTTCTGAAGCCTAAATCGTGTCTTTTCGAAAAACGAAGAAAATGGCGCTGGAATTGTATTTTTCTGAGGCGGTTACTATTTTAAAAGTCTGTTTTCGTGACAGCAGCTAAGGCTGATTTTAACTTCAGTAAAATAGGTCATACGTTTTCAGTGACAACTTGAAATCTAAACCGAACCAGCCCCTGATATTTTTATCAAAGATGGTCACTGATGTATTTGTGACCCCCCAACTGGAATTTCGACAAACGGACTTACGAGGGCCTTAGACGAATTATTCCGTAAACTATGATCAGAATGTGACAAATCTGATCACAGTTCGGTAAACGATTTTCTATAAATTATTGTTAATGAACTAGACCCCGATATTTTTACACAATAATTTGTGGGTCGATTAGGACGTTCCGCAAAAATTTGGGAATTTTTGGAATAAGCTAAGTATTTTATTTAATCGTCCGAAAACAGTCCAGTTTTTCAGATATTAAAATATTGAAACGACAAAGGTAGTGTTTTGCGTGTTAAAACGTAAAGGGTTGATTGTTGACGACCATGGGTTGATTTCAAAAAGAAAAAGATGCGCGTACTAGCACGGACACTCCCGTTTTTAGGGGAAGTTCTGGCGAATTTTTCTAAAAATACCAAGACTTAGAAAAATTATTTTTCTAACAAGTATGTTTAACTTTATTTCTCGGAATTAAACCTCGCCATGAGTTTTGACATAAAACTTTAAAGTGTTGGAAATGAGACTTGAAAATGTATTTTGTCAATACTTTAAGTCACCAAATACATAATACATGTACGAATACCCCATCCTTGGGAAGGAATCTATTTATACGATAATTAAGAAGTATAAACACGAAATAGTTGTCTAACTATTTCCCCAAGAACGTTAAAACTCTAAGCTAAGGCACGGTCGTTCGTCTAATAGATATTAGCATGTTGTAGGTTGTCGTGTTGCAGACCGAGTTTGAGTTGCTGTTATCGAGGACGCACTACTGTGAGTTCATGTCCCCCTTTTCTCTTAACTGTTTTCAGTTTTCTAAACTGCGGGGGTGAAACACATGTTACTATGATTACGAGTACTTTTTACATGGTATGGTTAGCGTAAGGAGGGTTACTACTTAGATCATGTGAGTGGGTAGGCGGGAACTGGAGGCCATTAATCCTCATTGTAGGACCGAGGGACATAAGCGGTAGATCTATCTGGGTGTAGCGAGCCCAACCCCAGGCCCAGCAGAACGGACCTTGGGGTGACTTTGTGCCCAACGCAAAATCCGCTAGGGTTGAGTCTTTCTACTGCACTTCACACATATCAATGGCCTTGCAAACCATTGGTGATCTCTTTATTTCCTTATTTGCTACATACCAGGGATTTTTATACTTACAAAGGTTTTACATACTCACTACACATGAACTCGCTCAACAATTTTTGTTGATTTTTCCAACTTACATGTATTTCAGGGAACTAAGGATCTGGCACGGTATGCTACGTTTTCACGCTGCGTAAAGAGTTATGAGGTCATCCAAGTTTAGGGGTTGTGGCTTTTACCTGGACGAGTCACAGTTCTTAAACTGCGTCTATTTCATGTTTGTGGTTATGTCCTATGAACAATGTTTTTAGTTTGTCTTGCTGTAATTCCGTTGCATGTGTCAACGTTTTAAAACAATGTTGTGGTACTTCTATTTTAAAACATGAATCAATGGATGATCTGCATGGTTTTACTTTCATATAGCTTTGTTGTGATTAGGCTATGGTATTAAGAAGTCACACCAAATTAACCCACGCTTCCGCAAAGCCAGGGTGTGACAGCTTGGTATCAGAGCTCTGATCATAGCGAACTAGGATTCTTTCTCGAGTCTAGACTATGATCACTAGGGCTCTCACGAAAACATTTTTACATTGCATCCACTAAGTCCAGATCCAAAACGTTTTTACAAACAAAAGTTGAGCACATTTTATTTGTTAGTTATGGCTCAGTCTGGGAGGCTGGGAGAATTGTCTAGTGGGACTAGGGAGTCAGTCTAGGAGGCTGGGAGAATTGTCTAGTGGGACTAGGGAGTCAGTCTGGGAGGCTGGGAGAGTTGTCTAGTGGGACTAGGGAGTCAGTCTGGGAGGCTGGGAGAGTTGACTAGTGGGACTAGGGAGTCAGTCTGGGAGGCTGGGAGGCTAGTGGGACTAGGAGAACTATTTGATTGCTTAATTGGTGACTAATGTGTTTATCTGACTATATGATTGATTATTTGTGCATATGTGTGTTTGTGTTACAGACATCATGACTCTCCAGTGTCAGACGACATGTTTGTGCGTATGAGAGTCGGACACCACAGACCCTATGCCCATAGTGTCGGACGACAGAGTGTCATCAGAGCACGAGGTGCACATTTCGGAAACCACCAGCACGGATGATGATTTTCAGCCATTCGTGCTGCCCGATGTCGTTGTTGAGCCCGCTAATGGCCCTATCGCCGGGGATTTGCCGCTCGCGGTGATCCCTACCCTGTACCTCTTGTCGCATACCCTGTTCTTGATATGCTCCTTGACGTAGTCGCTGACGACAACGTCGACTTGTTTGACGAGGATCCACTCGAGGATGATGTTGAGGACGAGGCCCACATAGCTGCTGGCGATCTCTTACTTCTTGCGGATGCTCCTGCAGAGGAGGCACCCATTCACTCACCAGTCCCAGACTCCTTTGAGTCTGTGGCATCCGCACCATCACACGCGCAGGGAGTGCAGCACTACTCGCATGATACAGACCCTGATAGGGCGTCATCCGCTGCACCTGCTCCTACCCCGAGTTTTGCTATCGATCATGACATTGATGATGATTCAGACCCCGTTTTCCCACCTGGTTTTGATCCAGACCAGGACATTGAGTTTATTCACCTAGATCAGCCCATGGAGGACCCTGTTGACCCCGTTGATCCCATGTTCGCTGATCCCGCTAATTTCGAGATGGAGTTTGAGGATCCGGAGCCTGCTATGGCCCCCGAGCCAGTAGTTGCTCCAGACCCCGCATTCGAGCATGACCCTATTCATGCTGATGTACCCGCTGTTGATCCTTTGATTGCTGATATACCTATTGACGATCATCCTATTGTTGTTCCACAGTTGGAGGATGATCATGCTGTTGATGCCCATATTGATGCTCCTCATGTTGCTGATATACCCACTGATCCTGTTATTGCCCCTCTTCCTGACCCAGTTCCTGTAGAGCCTGATCATGCACTTTTTGCGACCCATGTTGACCCACGATATGCTGACACCCGAAATGGGTGGATAGACGATGATGATGACTACCCGCCTTTTGTGGTACCTGTTACACCTGCTTCAGCATCCGCTTCAGCTCCTATTGATGCACCATTGTTTCCCACACTTATAGCTGATGCTCACCGCACCGACTTGCCTATCACATTTCTCCAGGATATACCTCAGCCACGTCCTGGAGAAGGTTCATCCCGTCAGCCTTTTGGCCATGCACCTTTCATGACTAGAGGAGATCAGTTTGTACCACAGATCCCTCATCATAGTGCTGTTCCCCCTGTTGCACCATTTACTATGCCATTGTTTGCTCCATCTAATGAGCCTTTTCTCTGGACTTCGCCACCCATCATGCCGCCATCTGATCCTTATCATCCTTATCACATGGGTTACTCCACAGAGGATATTCTTAGATCTTTTATGATTCAGCAGGAGGCGCTGACTCGTCGCGTGCAGGAGCTTGAGAGAGCTCAGCGACCACCATGCCAGTGCCAGGGCCAGACTCACCCTGCAATATCACACCCTCCTCGTCCGTTATCTCCCGATTCTGCTGCTCGATTTTGGACTCAGGAGCAGCAGCTAGCGTATCTGTTGCGTTCTCATCGAGCCATGGAGGAGGATTGGCTTCACATGCGCCGATTGCTCTTTTCTCATTTTTCCCCCTCCTCCACCGCCATCAGCGTAGGGCTATTTTGTACAACACGGGTGGACTTTTGTTGAGAAGACGACGATTGCACAAATTTCACAGCTTTTGGGAGACTGCATATTGATCCTGACTTTTGGTTGTTATGTATATTGGATATTGTTGACACTGATTTGATATTTTGGACTGGGGTGATGTAGCCCTTAGTCGTTGATGTTGTATGATACAGTATGTACCTGTAAACTTTACAGTCTCGATTTATGGCAATGCAATCGCAGTATTCTCATCATATGTGATGTTTGATTGATTGTTTATGTTCTATAACATGAGATGTTATGTGTTTGATTTATTTATAACATGAGATGTTATGTGTTGATATTGTTCCTATATACGTACACTCTACTTACCATGACCTGACCTACGTAAACACATCTTTTAGAAGATGCCACCAAGACGCCAGACACGCATGCCTACCAATGAGGCAGAACTCCAACAAGTCATTGCTACCACCATTGCGCAGTATGCTGCTTCGCAGGCGGAAACCAGTGGGAATATCTCCCAAAACCACAGCAATAACAATCCGCCTCATGGGTGCATCTACAAGCAATTCCTAGACTGCAAACCTGTAAACTTTGACGGCACCGGAGGTGCTGTTGCTTTTGTTCGATGGGCTGAAAAGACAGTCTGTTCTCCGAATGAGCAAGTGCGCTCCAGACCAACAAGTTACTTACATTTCTGGGCTATTCATGGACGGAGCCCTGTCATGGTGGAATTTACAAGTCCAAACTCTTGGTGAAGCCGCTGCCTACGCAATGTCATGGAACGAGCTGGAAGAGCTCATGCGCAGGAAGTACTGTTCACGTGCGGAGATACAAAAGTTGGAAACTGAGTTTTGGCATCTGAAGATGGAAGGTCCGAAAATCGCAGAGTATGTTCAAAGGTTTCACGACCTGTCACATGTGGTACCATATATGGTCACACCAGAATTCAAGCGGATTGAGCGCTTCATTTGGGGTTTAGCTCCTCAAATCATAAGTATGGTGACCTCATCCAAGCCTGCAACAATCACTGAGGCGATTGATCCGAGCGTGGCTCTCACTGAGGAGGTTGTCCGCCTAAACAAGTTTTCTGATGATGAGTCAAAGAAGAAGGAGACTCACGTCGAGTCATCCGGGGGTAACAAACGGAAGTTCTCGAACTTCAAACAAGGCACTAGTGGGGTTGTTAAGAAAGGAGAACCAAGCGCACTAGTCCAAGCTACAACTGGCAGTAGAAGGAAAGGAAAGGGATATATGGGTACACATCCCAAGTGCAACACCTGCCAGCGTCACCATTCTGGCCGGTGTGGTTCAAAGGTATGTGAAGCATGTGGGAAGGCTGGCCACTCGAAGGATTCTTGTTGGGCTACTGTTGGCCGGGGAGGCCAAGGAGGATTTGGAAATAGAAACAATAACCGGGGTGGAAATGGAAATCGCCCACAAGGAAACAATGGAGGAAACGGGAATCGAGGCAACAATGCGAATCAGGCTGGTAATGCAAACCGAAACAACAACAATCAAGCTGGGAATGGTGGAGGAAACGGGCAAAGACAAGGTTGCTTTAACTGTGGTGATACTGGGCATTATAAGCGGAACTGCCCAGAATTAAATCAAGCCTGGGGAAGAGTTTTCAATATCGAAGCAAGGGAAGCGCGCCAGGATCCCAATGTCATTACTGGTACATTCCCTGTAAACCAACGCTTTGCATCCATTTTATTTGATACTGGTGCCGATTATAGCTTCGTATCGTTAGAGTTTAAGAATATGCTTGGGTTAGCCGCTAGTAAGTTAGATATTCCCTACTCGATCGAAATAGCTAATGGAAAGTTAGTAGAAGCTAATGAAGTGGTCAGAGGTTGTGTGATCGAGTTGGGAGAGCGGGAGTTTGCTTTGGATCTGCTACCAGTCCAGCTGGGGAGCTTCGACGTGGTAGCAGGAATGGATTGGTTATCGAGTAACAAGGCTGAGATAGTTTGTCATGAAAAGGTCGTTCGTATTCCAACTGAAGATGGTGACACAATTGTGGTTCATGGAGAAAAACGTGATACATCTTTGAGAATCATCAGCTGCCTGAAAGCCCGTAGGTGTTTACAGAAGGGATGTGTTGCCTTCCTGGCACACATTGTAGATAAGAAAGCTGCTGAGCCGAAAATCGAAGACATCCCCGTCGTGAGGGAATATCCTGAAGTCTTTCCAGAAGACTTGCCAGGATTGCCGCCTCAGAGGCAAGTGGAGTTCTGTATTGACTTAGTTCCAGGCGCTGCGCCTGTGGCTAAGGCACCTTATAGACTTGCACCTTCAGAGATGCAAGAATTGTCGACACAACTCCAGGAGTTACTTGACAAAGGTTTTATCCGACCAAGCTTCTCACCTTGGGGAGCTCCGGTCCTGTTTGTCAAGAAGAAGGACGGTAGTTTTCGTATGTGTATCGACTACCGGGAGTTGAATAAGCTGACGATCAAGAATAGATACCCTCTGCCAAGGATCGATGATCTATTTGACCAACTGCAAGGTTCAAGCTTTTACTCAAAGATCGATCTTCGATCTGGATACCATCAGTTAAGGATACAAGAGGAGAGTATCCCGAAAACAGCCTTCAGAACTCGTTATGGACAATACGAGTTCCTAGTTATGCCGTTTGAGCTAACCAACGCGCCTGCTGTTTTTATGGACCTAATGAACCGAGTCTGCAAGCCGTATCTAGATAAGTTCATGATTGTATTCATTGATGATATTTTGATTTATTCAAAGACAAAGGCTGAACACGAACAGCACTTAAGAGCTATTCTGGAGTTGCTGAAAAAGGAACAGTTGTATGCCAAATTCTCGAAGTGCGAGTTTTGGCTACGTGAAGTCCAATTCCTTGGACATGTGGTGAATGGGGATGGGATTCATGTGGACCCCACCAAGATTGAAGCAATCAAAAATTGGGAAACTCCAAAGACGCCAACCGAGATTCGACAATTCTTAGGCTTGGCTGGTTACTATCGAAGGTTCATTGAGGATTTTTTAAAAATCGCTCAATCACTGACACTCCTCACGCAAAAGGATAAGAAGTTTGACTGGGGAATCAAACAGGAGGAAGCATTTCAGTTGTTGAAGGATAAGCTCTACAATGCGCCGATCTTAGCACTACCGGAAGGTAAAGATGATTTCGTGGTATACTGTGACGCCTCACGTCAAGGGTTGGGTTGCGTGTTGATGCAACGCCAGAAAGTTATAGCTTACGCGTCACGCCAGTTGAAAGTACATGAAAGGAACTATACCACGCATGATTTGGAGCTAGGCGCAGTAATATTTGCATTAAAGATCTGGAGACACTACCTATATGGTACGAAGTGTACAATCTTCATAGACCACAAGAGTTTACAACACATATTCAACCAGAAAGAGCTGAACATGAGACAAAGACGTTGGGTCGAATTGTTGAACGATTACGACTACGAGATAAAGTACCATCCAGGGAAGGCAAATGTGGTCGCCGATGCCCTAAGTCGTAAAGAAAGGATCAAGCCCATAAGGGTTAGGGCTTTGGAGATGATCATCCAGACAGATCTTTCCCTGCGCATTCGTGCCGCGCAGAAGGAAGCTCTTAAGGAAAGAAACTTTGAAGAGGAATATCTCCGTGGGATGGAGAAGCAACTAGTACCAAACAAGGAAGGAACGTTATGTTTCATGAAAAGGATTTGGGATCCTCTGTCTGGTGGGTTGAGAAAAGTTATTTTTGATGAGGCACACAAATCACAGTAGTCTATTCATCCCGGTGCGGATAAGATGTACCAGGATCTTAAGGATTATTATTGGTGGCCCAGGATGAAGGGCGATGTTGCTGTTTATGTTAGCAAGTGCTTGACGTGTGCCAAGGTGAAAGCTGAATACCAGAAACCTTCGGGACTTCTGCAACAACCTGAAATTCCCAAGTGGAAATGGGAACAGATTTCAATGGACTTTATAACGAAACTGCCCAAGACGCCTAGGGGTCATGATACTATTTGGGTGATAGTTGACCGCCTAACAAAGTCCGCGCACTTCTTGCCATTCAAAGAGAAGGACAATACTAGTAAACTTGCAGAAATATACATGAGAGAAATCGTTGCACATCATGGAGTGCCTCTCTCGATCATCTCTGATAGAGATGGACGTTTCATATCAAGGATTTGGCAATCCTTCCAAGAAGCTTTTGGCTCACAATTGAATTTGAGTACTGCATTCCATCCGCAAACTGATGGCCAAAGTGAAAGAACTATTCAGACATTGGAGGATATGCTGAGAGCATGTGTAATGGATCTTGGTGGTAGCTGGGATAAGCATTTACCATTGGCCGAATTCTCATACAACAACAGCTACCACACTAGTATTGGAGCCGCGCCATTTGAAGCTCTTTATGGACGCAAGTGTCGATCACCCCTATGCTGGGCTGACGCAGGTGATAGGCAGCTTGTTGGTCCCGAAATCGTCCAAGAAACAACAGACAAGATTGCGCAGATTCGAAAACGCATCGAAGCGGCTCGCGAAAGATAGAAAGCCTATGCAGATCCAAACCGGAAACATTTGGAATTCCAAGTTGGAGATATGGTTTTATTGAAAGTTTCACCCTGGAAGGGTGTGGCACGTTTCAGGAAGTGTGGG
The DNA here is from genome assembly GCF_002127325.2 of Helianthus annuus. Taxonomy (NCBI): domain Eukaryota; kingdom Viridiplantae; phylum Streptophyta; class Magnoliopsida; order Asterales; family Asteraceae; genus Helianthus; species Helianthus annuus. The sequence goes on from NC_035436.2 coordinate 148,902,581, forward strand.
AAGTTGAATCCGCGTTACATTGGCCCTTTCAGAATTCTGCAAAGGATTGGGCTTGTAGCCTACAAGTTGGACCTACCTGCTGAACTCCATGGTGTTCACAATACATTCCATGTATCCAATTTGAGAAAAAGTCCAACACAAGATACAGTGATCATTCCTTCTGACGAAGTTCATATCGACAACACGCTCCACTTTACTGAAGAACCTGTTGACGTCACGGATTGGAAAGTTAATAAAACTCCCAGGAGCAGTGTCAAACTCGTCAAAGTTCGTTGGAATGCTAGGCATGGACCTGAATTCACGTGGGAACGTGAGGATCGAATGAAAGAGAAATACCCCCATTTGTTTCCTAAGAACCCTGCATCTTGTAGCAGAACTTAAATTTCGGGACGAAATTTATTTAACGGGGGGAGAATGTGACAACCCTCACCAAACCAGGTATCCGTACAAATTAATTAATATTTAATTACCGCTTAATTACTGTGCTTGCTTACAACTGTGATTAAACTGCTTACTGATTTCTGATACATACATGCTCAAGCATCACATTTTATACTGTCACTCTATTATTTATGCACAAACACCAGTGACAACCTTGATGCACAAAAAGTACAGTGAACACACTATACGGGATACCCATCAAACATGCTGACATAACCAGCATCAGGCAGACATTGCCTCTAAGGCAAGTATGAGCCGGGAATAGTTTACTACCCTAGTAGTGAGTGTAGGGAGGTGAGGATTGTAGAACTATGTCAGTAGGTGAAGTTTATAGTGACCGGATGTGCCTAAAACGTACTTTAAGTACAAAATTCTGCACTTTAATACAAAACTCAGCATTTTAAATTACTAATAAAGTGCAAAAACATTGTAGAACGGTCCTGTATATTTTCCTAAGTACCGGGAATAATTTAGGTTACAAAAATATACATAAAGGACCTTTTTCGGCATAATTAAACATGTTAACGGAACGGTATTTAATCGTATAACCAGACATTACCCGGGACACTAATTTTTTGTCAAATACCTTGTCTTATTATTTATGGCTAGTCATGATCCCCGTATGCCATAACACCCGCTAAAAATAAACCAACTAACTTATATCACCACATTACTTACATCTAACTATTACTTGCATTTAGTTACATTTTTACCTTATACCCACCCCCCCCCCAACGACTTTAGTTCCCAAAGTGGGACCCCACATATCATCTTACCTTACCTCTTATATCTTGAAAGATTTTAATTGAATTGTTTATGGGATTGCTTACTTGTTGAAGTAAGCAAATCATGCATAAGTATGGCCCTATCTTACAACTTATCATTTCACAAGATTTTACACTCCATTCACTTCTCTGTCCCTCTTGTCTCGGCTGCCCCAAACCGAAAACACCACCACCACCTTTAAACATCATCATCTTCTTCATTTTACACATTCCATTCAAGCTTTGAAGTGCAACCATGGAAGGTGCATCTTGAAGGACTCTCAAAGGAGCATTGTTCTAGCCGTTTACACCATCTTTTCTTCACATTTCTTCATTTGGTTTCGTCCCTAGCTAGAGGCTAGTAGTAAGTTTCTTTACACTTGGTTTCATCTTGTTCGAATTTAGGATATGTAGTATGATGTATTGTTGTTTAAAACACTAAATTACAAGAATGCTAGAAAATGTGAAACATGAGTTATGAACATAAAAGCTACATAAAAGTTTACTTATGTCTGATTCATGAAGTGGAATCTTGTTGGTTTGAGGGTTGGTTAAATCATACTTGATGTTTAAAAGTTGTTTTCTTGTTAAACCCGTTAATCAGACACTTGTAACACGATTAATAACATTTAAACTTTAAAATAACATGCTGATGTACTTTTTCAGCCGCCTTCAACAGGCTGTAAACGGACTTTAATAAATCGAAAAACGGAATTTCTGAAGCCTAAATCGTGTCTTTTCGAAAAACGAAGAAAATGGCACTGGAATTGTATTTTTCTGAGGTCAGTTACTATTTTAAAAGTCTGTTTTCGTGACAGCAGCTAAGGCTGATTTTAACTGCAGTAAAATGGGTCATACGTTTTCAGTCACAACTTGAAATCTAAACCGAACCAGCCCCTGAAATTTTTATCAAAGATGGTCACTGATGTATTTGTGACCCCCCAACTAGAATTTTGACAAACGGACTTACGAGGAACCTTAGACGAATTGTTCCGTAAACTGTGATCAGAATGTGAAAAATCTGATCACAGTTCGGTAAACGAATTTCTATAAATTATTGATAATGAATTAGACCCCGATATTTTTACACAATAATTTGTGGGTCGATTAGGACGTTCCGCAAAAATTTGGGAATTTTTGGAATAAGCTAAGTATTTTATTTAATCGTCCGAAAACAGTCCAGTTTTCAGATATTAAAAAACTGAAACGACAAAGGTAGTGTTTTGAGTGTTAAAACGTAAAGGGTTGATTGTTGACGACCATGGGTTGATTTCAAAAAGAAAAAGATGTGCGTACTAGCACGGACACTCCCGTTTTTAGGGGAAGTTCTGGCGAATTTTTCTTAAAATACCAAGACTTAGAAAAATTATTTTTCTAACATGTATGTTTAACTTTATTTCTCGGAATTAAACCTCGCCACGAGTTTTGACATAAAACTTTAAAGTGTTGGAAATGAGACTTGAAAATGTATTTTGTCAATACTTTAAGTCACCAAATACATAATACATGTACGAATACCCCATCCTTGGGAAGGAATCTATTTATACGATAATTAAGAAGTATAAACACGAAATAGTTGTCTAACTATTTCCCCAAGAACATTAAAACTCTAAGCTAAGGCACGGTCGTTCGTCTAATAGATATTAGCACGTTGTAGGTTGTCGTGTTGCAGACCGAGTTTGAGTTGCTGTTATCGAGGACGCACTACTGTGAGTTCATGTCCCCCTTTTCTCTTAATTGTTTTCAGTTTTCTAAACTGCGGGGGTGAAATACATGTTACTATGATTACGAGTACTTTTTACATGGTATGGTTAGCGTAAGGAGGGTTACTACTTAGATCATGTGAGTGGGTAGGCGGGAACTGGAGGCCATTAATCCTCATTGTAGGACCGAGGGACATAAGCGGTAGATCTATCTGGGTGTAGCGAGCCCAACCCCAGGCCAGCAGAACGGACCTTGGGGTGACTTTGTGCCCAACGCAAAATCCGCTAGGGTTGAGTCTTCCTACTGCACTTCACACATATCAATGGCCTTGCAAACCATTGGTGATCTCTTTATTTTCCTTATTTGCTACATACCAGGGATTTTTATACTTACAAAGGTTTTACATACTCACTACACATGAACTCGCTCAACAATTTTTGTTGATTTTTCCAACTTACATGTATTTTAGGGAACTAAGGATCTGGCACGGTATGCTACGTTTTCACGCTGCGTAAAGAGTTATGAGGTCATCCAAGTTTAGGGGTTGTGGCTTTTACCTGGACGAGTCACAATTCTTAAACTGCGTCTATTTCATGTTTGTGGTTTTGTCCTATGAACAATGTTTTTATTTTGTCTTGCTGTAATTCCGTTGGATGTGTCAACGTTTTAAAACAATGTTGTGGTACTTCTATTTTAAAACATGAATCAATGGATGATCTGCATGGTTTTACTTTCATATAGCTTTAATGTGATTAGGCTATGGTATTAAGAAGTCACACCAAATTAACCCACGCTTCCGCAAAGCCAGGGTGTGACACCCAAAGCGATTCGACTATTCACAATAGACTTGTCGTCACTTTTCGACTTTCGGGATCGCGTTTCAGCCTCAATTCTTGGGCATTCAACACGTATTCCCTAGGTCATACTCGTGAGTTCAGGTCGTTGGAGTCCGTCGAGGCTTTGGTGAGATGAGTAAAAGTTGGAATAAGTTGCCAAGGTTCGGGTTTCACCCCTGGCTTAGCAATTTCTTCCTTGTTTTAGTAAAGTTTGAGGAGATTGAGCAGATAATTCTGTCGAGAGTTTGCAGTTTTCACACCTATTCTCGATGAATAATTTCCTCCCATTTGTGAATAAATTGCAGACGGAACAAATAATTTAGTCGAGAGTTTGAGGCTTTCACACCTAATCTCGACCAAATTACTTGTTCGGTGTCAGATGATTAGGCGATAGCAGTGTAGTGCAAAGCAAGGATAATGAGGCATATAAGCTTGGTCTGTTGGTTCCTAACTATAGTCTAGGTCTCTAAGATAGCGACCCGGACTAGGTCGTGCCTAGCCTAATTCCCTATAGTTATGGCTCTGATACCAATCTTTCACACCCCAACCGATGACGGAATCATCGGGGCATGGCACTGAGCGAAACAGATTGTCCAGAAGTTTCCATAACAATTATCATCACTATTCAGTTTAAATAACACGTCCCATACCATGTCCCAAATAACAAACAAATTATTACAGATAACAACTAGTCAAATGTTCTGTTCCGACAACTCAGATTTAAATAATAATAAAATTTTGTTCAAATGCTCCTAAAGACCCAGCCTGACAAGATCTACAGACAACTATGCTCTAGTTGCTCTTTCCTGACAGACAACTATTTGTTGGGGGCCTCTATGTTAGTGCATGCATCTGTCGACTTCGTCTTGTATCGAGTCTTTAGTCTTAGAATGTTAGATTAGGGCACATTGTACGGGTGTATAGAGTAGTAATGATGATTTCCCGAGAAAGTTGATTTCACATATATGGACATGTTCATATGTAGGAAATCAGCTTGTTCATATGTGGGAAATCACATGTCCATATGTGGGAAATCACATGTCCATATGTGGGAAATCACATGTCCATGTGTGGGAAATCACATGTCCATATGTGGGAAATCACATGTCACTATGTGGGAAATCACTGATTTCGCTTTTATGGACATAGTGATTTCGCTTTTATGGACATCATGTCCATATGAGCGAAATCTAGTCCCTATATATACCCTAAGAACGAAATCATTTGAACGTCTTCTTGTTTTCCATACCGAGGTGCTGCCAGTGTGAGATTTGGTTGTAAACGCTGTAATATCAATCAAAAGTGTGATTTAAGTGAAGATCTAGTTGTTACTATGTTGGTTACTTGTTTTCCGCACTTGTAACTGATCGAGACTCCTCTGATAGACTCGTTTGGGTCAGAATACGATCCTACAAGTGGTATCAGAGCTTCAGGAGGAGGAGTTCTACAGAGATTTGCTGGATTTCATCATAAATTCTTACTTCTACACCTTCTTTCTTCATCAGAACGAGATTTATGGTCGAAACCTGTTCAGATTTTCACAGGCTATTGGAAATCGATCATAGACAAATCCCTGAAAGTTTGAGCTTAAAATTCACAGTAAAAATGGACCAAAATTCTTACCGAGTTGATTTCGCTCATGAGGACATCACCTGATTTCGCTTTTGTGTGCACCTTAAACCCTGATTTCGCTTTTAAGGACACATCCATAAACCTAATTTCACTCATAGTGACCACTCAAGTCTCTTATCTCGCTCATAAGACCACCCTAAACTCTAATTTCACTCATAGTGACCACTCAAGTCTCTAATTTCGCTCATAAGGTCTTCTGATTTCGCTGACAGGGTGCCTAACTCTTGATTTCGCTCAAAAGGTTCAACAGATTTTGCTCCAGGGTGCTCAATCACCTGATTTCGCTCCAACTGTCCACCAGATTTCGCTCTAGGGTACAAAAATTTCTGATTTCGCTTGACTTTGTATTGAAGTTGTCGGCACAACATTTAAGTCATCAGACCATAATATCTGTCCAATAACAATCATATAAAACTGATTGTTGTCAGCCCATCACATCGAATAACTTGATTGCTTGTGTGTCTTGGTTATATAAAAATCAAATTTAATATTGATATTACAAGTGGTATTGGGCAGAATGAAATGTTCAATCAATAACAAATGGTATTGTCAGTTTTTGTTTGGTTTTGACGGCTAGTGTACTTCATATCTTTGGTCCAATTAAATCAAAAAGTATTGAATGATGATAGCTTAGTTGGTATACATAAAACAGTGGCTGATTGTGTCTTGGATGTAATTGTGCGGCCCAATCAGTGGTAGGATTAGTGAATTAAAGGCGGCCCAATTATTGTTGTTATTTAGTGGATTGGGCGGCCCAATCATAGTTGTCTGTCACATTTAAAGTGTGAGTTATAAATGATTCAGAAGTTTTCGAATGGCCCAATCCGAATATAATAAACAATCGGCCCAATGAGATTTTACATTTAAAAAAATTGTCGGCCAGTATATGTTTGCATGTGATTTGGGAATGACTATTATATGTGGCCCAATGAGGTTAGTTGATATATGTTGTTGTCTGTCGTTTGCATGTGAAGAATAGAGGCTCAATCACATTTAAAAGGAAGTTGTCGGATGATAAGGATTACATGTGTTTTGATTAAAAATCATTACATTTTGTGGAATACATATATCAAACAGTCACATGGTTTGGATCCTATTTACTTGAAGTCATATTCTAAGTTCAGTTGATCCTAGTTCACAGGTCCAGTCTGTTTGAATTCAGACTTGTTCCAGTTCGTTTAGTGTATTTAGGTCGCATGAAAAGGTCCAATTCGTTTGAAAGTCATCATTTCGCTTGGAAGTTAGTTCCAGTTCGTACGGTTTGGAGTTCAAAATTTTTAAAGGTTTATCACGTTGTCTGAAAGTCCATCAGTTCGCACATAGTGAGTCTGATAGTTTGAAATTGATCCGAGTCATAGCAGTTCTCACGGTTCGCCAATTTAAACCTCAGTCCGCACAGAATATTCATCAGTTCGAGTGATTCAGTTCGCACAGAGTATCAGTTTGATTCAATTGCTTTGATAAGTGTTTTAAACAGATTGTGTTTTGTTTGTTTGTGTGTCTACAGGTGATACAGGTGTTTTACGAGGTGAACCAGTTAGTTTGAAAGCTTGTTTGAAAAATTCTTCGATACCGAAACATGGATACTGAGTTCTACAACGCGTTTGCTACAACCCCGACTAATCCATCTGACATTGTGAAGACCATGACTATAGAGAATGAAACCGGAACAATGCAAAAACCCCCGAAACTTATGGGAATCGAAGATTATCACGGATGGAAGAAACGGTTCGAGAATTGGGTCCAGGCAAACCATTTAAAGGCTTGGGAAAGTATTGAAACTCAATATGAGAGGCCATAGAATTCAGTGGGAGTCGGTAAAATCATTTCAGAGTTCACGGAGCAAGAGAGAGAGTTATAAAGCAGAAAAGATGATGATTAATTTGTTACAACAAGCTGTTAAAGAGGATATATTTGTGTTGCTTCAACATGACGAAAGTGCTTATTCAATCTGGGAAGCTCTTCAAAAGAAATTTGAAGGAAGTACTTAAATGCTACAAAGTAAAGCATCTTTGTTGAAAAAGGAATTTGAGCTATTTACGTGCATGCCTGGTGAAACAACAAAGACTCTTATTGAGAGATACTGTCATCTTGTACGCACTATGTCACAGTTGAAGATTACAAAAACTCCAGCAGAATGGGTTGAAAAGCTTGCTGATGCGTTACCGCAAAAGGAATGGGGTACATATCTGATGATATTGAAGAATTCCGGACAGTTTAGCAGGCTATCAATTGCACAGTTTATCGAGAAGCTGGAGGCACAGGATCTGGAGCAGCAGAAAATTGCTAGAATGAATAGTTCAACTCATCAACAAGATATTAAATTGTACTATAAAGGAAATGTTCAAACTGCTGAAGCAAGTCCAAAGATACAAATTGCATTTAGGGCTGGAAATCAGTCTACACCAAGCAGTCAAGGATCAGTCAATTCTAGTGAGTTCTCAACGGTAAATCCTCCAAGTGTTCAAAGTGCATCTGCTGGAAATGGTCATCTATTTCAGTGCAATGTGGCTTTACATCTTCAAAATGGACAAAATTATTCTAAAGAGGTTGTAAAGAATCATATGGGATTATTGGTCACTGCATTAGAGTCTTATGAAGGGTTGATTGCCGGAAGAATTGGCAATCCAATGCTCACAAAGGAAGACTATAACCAAATCGATGCAGAGGAAATGGAACTGATGGATATTAAATGGGCATTGGCGAGCGTTTTGAGGAGAGCAGAAAAGTTTAGATTGATCACAGGAAGAAATGACTTCTTGGATGCAAACCTTTCTAATCTAGGATTTGATAAATCTAAAGTTGTCTGTTTTCGTTGTAGGGAGAAAGGTCACTTTAAAAGAGAATGCAAGAATCAGGAGCCGAGAGGAGCGAAGGAGACGTCTGGGAAAGATGATTATTATAGGAAATCCATTTATCAGCAAATCACTCATCAACCGCATCAACAAAAAGAAGCTCAAACAACACATGGAAGAATGATCGAGGATGCAAACAGGAAAGCTTATTATGGCATCGTTGATCAAGATGATGAGAAAATGGCTGAAGGTTTTAGCTGGGACAAATTTATTCTAGCTGATTCAAATGTTCAAGCGTTTATTGCACATATTATTCAAAAGCCAGAAATGCTGAAGGAATGGATGGAAGTGTTATCCGATGAAGAGAAAAGTGAAGATGAAGGATCTGTTTCATCAGAAAACAGTTCCTCAGAAACAAGTGATGATGAAGAGATGGAGCAGATAAATTTGGGAAAAACTCATTTATCTTCTAACACTTTTGAATTTTATTTTGCAGAAAAATTAAAGAAATTGAAAGAGAGGAAAGCTGCAAAGGAAATGAAAGAAGTCAAAGTGGTTGAGAAGATTGTGGAAGTTGAAAAGATAATTGAAATCGAGAAGATCGTTGAAGTCACAAAACCCTGTCTTACATGTTTAGAGTCTTGTAAACAATGTATAGAAAAAGATAAGAAGTTTAGTGAGTTAGAAAAGTTGAAAGAACAATTGTTGTTTGATGTAAAGAATTTGAAAAAGTCGTATGATGTATTGAACAGACATGTGAATAGTCTGGAGAAGACTAACTCTGAAAGAGAGAAAGCTTTGAAGATGATGAATGCTACCATGATGACAAAGCAGAAAGAGATCAACTTGTACATAGAAGAATGTGCAAAGTGGAAGAAAGAGTTGGATAGTGAAGCAGCTGAGAATGAAAGAATCAGAAGATTGCTGCGAAGTTACACAAGTTGTGACTACATAATCGATAGAATTTATCCAACAGTTGAAGGTTTTGAAGCGTTTAAAGGTGAAGAAATAAAGTCAAAGAAGAAAAAGGATACTGGTAAGAAACAGGGTGTCTGTTATAATAAGTGTCCGCCTCCGATTTGGGAAGGGTACTCGCCTAGAAAACCTAACGAGGAAGAACTAAAACAGGCAGTCAATATTAAGTTAGAATCCGAGATAACCGATGTTTTACCAGACAATATTGACGTCATGTTCACAGCGTCCGACACAGATCATGAGTCCGATTTGATAAAACGAGTGGTCGATCAGGTGTTGGAAAAGGATGAGGAGTCAGAGGCAAAGTCCGAGTCTGAAAGTTTGTGTCAGTCAGTCGGGAGTTCAAATTCGTCCGAAAAGAGTTCAAAATCATCGGGAAAACGGGTTTATAGTAAAGAGTTTTTGTTGTCAAAATCTAATTGAATGATAAAACATTTGAAGTTGTATATACTTTGAATGATTCTGACAAATTATATTTTGATAAAGAGTTTACAATAAGAGGTGTTAAAAATGAATTGATTAAAAAGGTTTTCAAACTTACAGAAATTAATATTTCTGAAATAAAAGATTTAAATCTTACTGGAAAACCTAAAAATTACACCTCAATAGTACAACAAAGATTAAACAAGAAAAAATGTTACAATTCTGGTTCTGGTTTTCAAAAGAAACCTAACCAAAATCGTAGCTACAAAAAGAAACGCTTAGGTTTTATTCCACCTGAAAACTATAAAAATGAAAAATTTTCTAAAAATACAAAATTTGTTTCAGGACCATCTGCTGAAGAGGAAAAGAAGAGCTCATTCTGGAGACAAACAAATCAAGAATTCCTTGCTGAGAAAAAGAAGAATGAAGTTCAGAGAAAAGAAACCAGAACCTGTTTTAGATGCAATGAAGTTGGACACATTGCATGGAATTGTTCTAAATCAACCAAAACAAAATAGGGAGTTTCTGGAAAACTAAAAGAAGTCATTGTTGATAAAACCGAACCGCCAACTGAAAAATTTAAAGTTTTCAAGAATTCTACATATGAAGTTGGTGAATGTTCGAAGAGATTTTACAGGCGAAGTGTGAAACTTGACAACCAAAAATGGGTTGTTAAGAAATCTGAGGTAAAATCTGGTGATGAATCTAATTCCACAAAATCAGAGGAGCCACAGTTTGATGAGAGTGATGAAAACTTAGTTCCTTCAATGGATGATGAGAACTTTCCACCATTGAGGACTGAGAATTTTAAAAGGAAAGTTGGAAAGTTTGAAATCTCAAATCAGGGTTATTCTGAAAAGGATAATTTTGATGTTGAGAAAGCGTTTAATGGGAAAGTAAAGAAGATTTTTGGAAAGATGGTTGATGGGAAGGTGAAAGGGGTAAAAGATTTTTATGCTAAAAAGAAAGCAACTTACTCCCCGACAAAATCTGAATTGAAATCACCCAAGGCTGGTCAGGCTTGGGTGGACATTTTCTTTGCTTAAAAAAACCTGACCTGCCGGAGATCCCAAGTTTGTAATCGTGGATCAGGAATAGGCATCTTTCATGTTTAATAAGGTTGTTTTGAAAATGCTTGAAATTGTTAAAATTTTACAGGTTGAATGACTATGCCGGAGCTTCCTTGTTGGTAAGTGCGAAGCAGGAATCAGCACTTTGATGGGTAAAATGTAGATGACTCATTCCCACAATTGGTATTGATTGGTTATACCTACAAGTGGTTATTCTTACAAGTGGTTTAGAGGTTGCTTGACTACAAACAGTAAATCAAGGACATTAAGTTGTACTTGATTTACTACATTTGATAAAACTGACAAGATGATGAACCATATCCCCGTACTTAAACAAGTGGTAAACTTACAAGTGGTAAAAACAAATTCATTTTCCGGAAAAATCATTTTGATTAAAACAAACTTAAGTGTTTTGAAATCTAAATGAGAAAATGGTTTGTGAAAGGGGGAGTTCAGATAGTTTATGCCTAGTGAATGGCGAATTGAGGCGATATGATATCGGTTGTCGTGTTTCTGTATAGTTTGTTTTAAATTTTTTCTTCAAGTGGGTCAAGAGCTTAGTTAGTTTTCAAATTTCCTTTAATGTGTTTGCATTTTAGGGGGAGTAGAAAATTTCAGAAAATCCAAAAACATTAGAAAATTTGAAAAAGCCAAAAACATGATAAAATTCAAAAATGAGTTTCGTTGTGAAAAGAGGAAATGATAGTACATCAGTGGGCTGTCACAACATGCTAAAGAATTGGAGAGTTAAAAATGTGATAAACAATCTCACTGCGGATATGTCAGTAGGTTTTTGCACATTTAGTAGATTGTGACGAGATATAAACCTAAAAATTCAAACTTGCTTATTCTGTGGGTAACAACATCTTGGATATATAGGTAACCCCTGAAATCTTGTTTGAAAGGTCCCTTATTCTGAGATATCTGGGGTATTATCCCAGGACTTCTGTTGTATGGAAATACTGACCTAGTCCCCGGATAATGCTTTCTGCAAATGCTTTGAAATATAAGCTCGCCCTCAGCAAGTTGATGAAACAATAAAATTGATAGTCACTGCTGTTGTAATTCAAAAGATCCTCTAAAGGGGACACACCTAAAAGTCGAAGCCGTCATCTCTCTACGTATACGGAAGTATCGACCTGAGCTCTCACGTCCCTCGCATCTAACCCCTTTACAGATATCATCTGTGGTATACTCACCTGTAAGACTGAATATTGGGATCTGGATACGAGAGTATATTCAAGTAGTGGGATACACGGATAAGTTCAAGAGCTTAAAACATTAACATCGTATCTCGGAACAGTTGAAATTTGTGTGAAAATTTAAGTGGATCAGTATACTGACAATCTAGGTGAATTGTTTAGAACATAAAATGAAATGAAGCTTAATGGTGTTGGTGATTTGTCTCAAAAACTGACATGATCCTCTTACACGATCTCGCAAAAATATTGTTTGTAAATATTTCTTTACTGCATTTCATGTTTCTTTATTACAAAATCCAAAAGGATTTTCAGTGTGTTTTAGCATAAAGTTTCAGAAAATCCAAAAAGATTTTTGACAACTGGTATTAAAAAAGCTGATTTTCAAAATTCTGAGTGCTAAACATGATGAGTATAATTTGAGGGGGAGTTTTGTCTTTAAAACTGATTATTTTTTGATCAAGCCTTCAAATGGTTCATCAGATTGATATGAAAAATCATTTTGTTTTGATTTTGAAAGAGAGTCTAAGTTAGTGCAAGTTTATATGTTTGAAATATGTATGTGAGATAAATTTACTTTGAGGTAGAGTTTTTGCAGGATAAGATGAGCCAGGTTATTCGTTCCTGATATCTAAGCTAGATGAGAGCCAGGTTCCGATACCTGAGGACTCTGATTGGAGGTAGCCAGAAAACGATCTTGGAACATGAAGAGCCAGGCTGATTGATCCTGAGAAGCTGTGAGATGGAAAGCCAGACAACGATCCTAAAGCTGATAATGCTGAGGAACTGAAGAAATGCCAGCATATCGCAAAGGGGAGTCTGAAGACCTGCAAGAAGAGATTGAGAGAGTGAAGCCCAGAGACAGATCAAGACTGAAGATGCGAAGACTCGGCACTTAAGACTCGTCAACATCTGAGGGGGAGTCTGTTAGTGCATGCATCTGTCGACTTCGTCTTGTATCAAGTCTTTAGTCTTAGAATGTTAGATTAGGGCACATTGTACGGGTGTATAGAGTAGTAATGATGATTTCCCGAGAAAGTTGATTTCACATATATGGACATGTTCATATGTAGGAAATCAGCTTGTTCATATGTGGGAAATCACATGTCCATATGTGGGAAATCACATGTCTATATGTGGGAAATCACATGTCCATATGTGGGAAATCACATGTCACTATGTGGGAAATCACTGATTTCGCTTTTATGGACATAGTGATTTCGCTTTCATGGACATCATGTCCATATGAGCGAAATCTAGTCCCTATATATACCCTAAGAACGAAATCATTTGAACGTCTTCTTGTTTTCCATACCGAGGTGCTGCCGGTGTGAGATTTGGTTGTAAACGCTGTAATATCAATCAAAAGTGTGATTTAAGTGAAGATCTAGCTGTTTCTACGTTGGTTACTTGTTTTCTACACATGTAACTGATCGAGACTCCTCTGATAGACTCGTTCGGGTCAGAATACAATCCTACACTCTAGAGCTTTATTCTAGCCTCGCTTTCCTAGCAAGCAAACATCTTAAACACCTGTCACATACGTTAAAATAAAGTCAATACATATAATGTAAAGGTGAGCATACAAGTTTGATAATAACATATAGAGTTCGAATAGTTTACGCATAACTAGCACGTACACAGAAGAAAACGAAGCATGTTAATTATCGACATGGACCTATCGATACCAATGACTGCGGGTTGACCGTCCGAGACGGTTCGCAATACATGATTACCACCGTAATCCATGCAAGTAATTGTCCTTAACAACCCCCGTGTGAACGGGTGCTGAGTCCAAACTATAGTACTACGTCGTTAAGGCAAGTAGATAGCATTCCACATGTAAACACAATCAACAAGCATTCATTCAGTCACGTAATACATGCGAATCGGTTAGTGTTGAAATAGTTGAGTAATGTGTTCGATAGTGATTTTGATAAGTAACTTATGTAACACCCCAAAGTGCTAAAAGCAAAAAAGGGATCGAGTATACTCACAACGATTGATTGGTGGATTGAAGGGAGCGCTTGGGAGTAGGGTTAGCCTGAACAGTTCGATAGCATAACGATGAATACACGTAAGATGGAAACAAGTGTAAGTGGGTCGAACAGTCTGGTCGGTCGAGCAGCAGGTTCGATCGGACGGGATGTTTGTTCGGTTAGACAATCCGTTCGGGTAGTCTGTTCGATCGGCCGGTAGGCTCGATTGGCTGGACTGTTCGAGTGGATTGTTTCTTCCTTTGAGTAGGATGTGTTTGTGTATGACGGTTTGAACTTTTGAAGTTTTCATTGTAGTATTTGAGAACACTGTAGTGTTCTTACCTTTCAGGTCGATCGATCGAACGGTCTGTTCGATCGGCCGGCTTAACCGATCGGTTAGGAACTTTAGTAGTAGTCCTCAGCAGGATGTCACTTAATCGAACAGCATACTCGATCGAACAGCCTGCTCGATATGGTGGCATTCCTATACGTCCAACGAATTGAAAATCGACTAAGTGTTGAAGCATAGTATCTCATGATCCGAGGAGTAATGTTGACAAACGGCTGTTCGATCGAACATCATCTTCGTTCAATACTATACTTCATGAAATTTTCAAAGTGTGGGACCATATACTAGCCGATCGGTTGGCCTGGTCGATCGGCTGGCATGTCCGATCGGTTGGGCTGTTCGTTCGAACAGCCTAACCGTTCGGCCAGCATCCTGACCTGGTCGGCCTGTTCGTCTAACACTTGGCTGTTCTGATTATTTGACGTTATATTGAGGTAGTTTGACAACGAGCTTAACCAGGGAACCTTCGTTCTTACTTGTTTCTCCTGCTGGGACAGGAATCACCCAAATCCGGTCAGTGAACGGTTCGGAACGGCGGTTTGACGTTTAACCTGAAGTCGGTGAACCTCGTGGATAGAATCCGAATCTTGAACCGCACAACCATTAGAATGATTAGTGAGTTGGCTCAAGCTCCGTTTCTACCGGTTTGAAGGCATTGAGTGTAAAAGAGTTGAAAGAAAGTCGGAATTTCTTCTTCCAATCCTTCACATCATGTAAATATTTAGATCTTTGATATAACTTAGCTTGTTTATGTTGAAATCGGTTAGATCCGAGCTATTCATGGTGGATTGAAGCCAAAAACAAGGCGTTCTTGAAGAACACCATGATGACATCACCCAAGAATGCCTAGATCTTGGTGATTTCACGGTTAGAAATCAAAAATTGAAAGATAGAAAGGTGTAGGAGCATGTTTTGATAAAAAAAGTACAAGATTTAGGATGAAAACTTACCGGAATCGGAAGAAATCTGAGAAAAGGTGAGGAGCACGAGCTGGTCGGTCAGAGAGTTTCCAAAAGTGGAAAGAATGACAATGACAGCCCTATTTATAGGCTCCAAAAGAGGAAAGGGCTGGCCGATCGGCCAGGCATCCCGATCGGACATCCTGCTCGATCGGACAGTCTGTCCGATCGGCTGGGCTGTTCGATCGGCTGGCAGCCTGATCGATCAACAGCCTAGTTCGAGTGTTTGGCGCGGCGATTTTCGATATTTCGATTTCGATTAAAGATGATACGAGTACGATAGAGTTTCCTATTCAAATTACTTTCAGTCCCAACTACTATATCTAACGTACAATCACCTATATTTCACCCTATCCTTACGTTACCATTCGTCGTAATTCGATTTCGATTGCATTCGATTTGAGTTTCGAGTTTTGATTGATTCGATTGAATACCACACAAAACATAACGTAAGCACGCACAGGTAACACATAAGGCACACACACAAGTAATATATCACCAAATTCGCATAGTTTGAGATTCGAGTTCGGTGATGGTTAGATCGGTTTGATTACTGATTAGTTAACTTTATCGCATTGTTACTTCCTACTATTCACAGTCGTAAATTGGTTCGCGTTGATTAAACATTCGATTACTTCGATTCATTCTGATTAACAACACTTACTCCACATAATACAAGTAAACATAAAATAGACTACCTATAGTCAAAGAAGCCAAAGTTGACTTGGACTTTGACTTTGACTTTGACATTCGAAAACACGAGGTGTTACAACTTGACCATGCATTTCAATGACCGAATCTTGAACAATAATTTAGTATAATAGTCCATATGGTCAGTGCTGTAAGCTCAGATTACTATGCAATGCAATGTGTCTCCTTGGAGTTTATAGAAGTTGGCCATACATGAAGATTCGTCGGTATTGCACATGAATTCCAAATTCTTGAATTGTTGCATGAACCATCACCAATTAGCCGAAGCTTATGGATTTTCTAATAGCCATTCATAAGGGTGTATTATACAATTTAATAAGCTTTTGGGAAACGTCTAAAAGGTCACTCAGAGGTAAAATTAACATGTTGACATGCTTAGTTCCCGTAGCTTTATTATCTTTCATATATATATACAAACGACTCCTTATTATTCAATTAATCTTTCGATTAAGAATATAATATCCGCGTAGTGTCAATCAAAGGCTCAAGTTTGGCATGTTGACATTTTAAATCCTTCAAATTAAATTTTCCACATTCTTGGAGTTTAGGACACGTGTCTATACATAACTAGACACGTTTTTACGTGGTGTTACAGCCAACTCCCGACATCTTCGAATTGTGTCTTGATATTAGCACCTTGTATTTTTCGCCTCGTTTATCACCTCGAATCACCTGCAAACGAACAAACAAACGATTATTTCAAAACAAACAGTTATTTGAATCGGATGTGTATTCAATCAGACAGGGTCAACAAAAGTCAATCGGATGATTTTGGATCGGATGGCAGCGGATCGGATGAGATGGATCGGATGGGTATGTTGGATCGAGTGGCACCTCGATCGGATGTCACTTCGAACGGATTGCCGTTCGATGATTGTCAACAATGTTACACTTTTCACTTCGATCGGATCACACCCCTTTTGGATCGGATGACAATCCGATAGTTGACACCTTTCCTTTTTAAAACTGATATTGGGCCTCAAATTGAGATTTGGATCGGATGGCGAATTGAACGAACTGCCGTTCCACACTTTGCACAAAATCACTTTTCAATTGAATTTGTATTTGGATCGGATGACGAATCGAACGAACTGCCGTTCGATGATTGGGCCTCCAAATGATATCAAGTGTTGAATCAATTATCAATTATCAAAACATTACAATTCTCATGTGCCAATGTCAGTATATATCAATTATAATTGGGCCGATAACCTGTTGATGACATGCAATAAGTCTTGTGAAATACATGAAAGTGGCCGACACCTTTTCAGGTATTATGCAATATGGACTGAGATTGAACAATTAATGCACCGATTCAAAAATTAGGCTGAGATAATGACTGACAAACTTTAAATGATTCTGAATGACCACACAATCAATTGAACCACTGAACAGTTTTGTTTGCACATGTACTGAGATTTAAAGCTTTTACTATCTTTAAAGTATTTAGTGGGCTGACAATAGTTGTATCAGAAGCACATGGGCCTTGACTATTGTGAATAATATTGGGCCAATATAAGTGGCCGACAACTATTAATGAAATGAAATGTTTATTGGACCGTTAAGTATTTAGTGGGCTGACAATAGTTGTTTTCAATTTTGTTTTATTGGGCCAACACATGGATCGGATTACTTTTAATTGTGCAAGGTCTCGGATTCATTTTGGATCGGATGTCAATCCGTGCGGATTGCCATTCGTTGATTAGGCCAATGATATGAATGATAAAAAATTAATGGACAGCAGTGAATCGGATGGCAATCCGTTCGGATTGCTGTTCGACGATTGGACACTGAAAATCAAATGTTTAATGACTGCTAGGGGTCGGATGTTAATTCGTTCAAATTGCCATTCGACGATTGGACAATGAAAATCAAACATTTAATGGCTGCCGGGGGTCGGATGGCAATCCATTCGGATTGCCGTTCGAGAGTTAGACCTCAAAATGATATTTGATGGGCCGGCCAACTTATTCACTTGATATATCACAAGAAATGACTTGCTTTAAATCAGCACCTCTACAAGATATGAATATCTATAAGATTCACGCGGCCCTTTATGTTAATGAATTCTAAATCTTGAAAAGGCTGACAATCACATGCAACTATTTAATGAGTTCACATGTAAATGTCCAACACTATTTGCATGCTTCACTTTGATTGGACCGATATATTGGTGTACTGATATGTTCACGTGATAATGAATTAATGGATCAATTTTATTGGGCCGCTACATCATAGAATCATATGGGCCAAAGATATGAAACAGATGGCCATCCGATCGGTGAACATCATTTTCAACAGCAACTAATTTTAACATATTCGGACCAGAAAAATCTTGATATCTCACAAACCGTTTGGAATTAAGATCTGAAATTTTGTAGGCTTTTAGAACTACGATTTTCGCACACAATATCCAAAAATCAATCAATTTTATCCGTAAAAACCTCGTTACTGTCAAAAACGTGAAGAAAATGAGTAGAGTTAGAAATTTGACAAATCTGATGTGATTTTGACTCTGAATCTGATGAAATCTCGTGCGATTTAGTGTGTTTGATCCGTGCAATCGAGCTCCTGCTCTGATACCACTTGTAGGGTCGGTTTTTGACTCCCGAACGATTGCGAACCGATACGTGTGACGTGCGGAATCCGTACACGTACGTGGACCGAACACAAGAACGTAATACAAACGTGATTCTATTCAATATATGACAAGTACAAAGCACCACGAAATACCTTGAGCACTTTCTCTCTCTAGTTTCTCTCTCTAAGCACCAAGCTCCAAAATGTCTCAAATGGCAAAAGTCCTAAATCTAAGGCATAAGCCTCCTATTTATAGGCAAAGGATGGATTTCCCCTTATTTACAATAATGCCACCTTGCCCTTTTCCCAAAATATTTCACAATAAAATCACGTTTTCTTCTATTCTTTGCTACGAACTGGATTGACGGAGGCGGTAGACATTAGTACCAACATAAACACATGATCTAGCAAGTATGAGGATGAATCTTGTGAAATTAGTAAAGATCATCCTTTATGTGAATCATGAACTTGAAAATGAAGTTGTTTTAGTGTATGATGATTATTGATACATGTTATAAGTCTTGAAAATGGATGATTTCAAAAGTAATCTTCTCAAGAAACCAAAGTTATTTACAAGATTTACATGATCATGGTTTTTAAAGAAGTTAAACATGTTTTTAGTGTTAAAATAAGACTAGAAAATGTTGGTAACAAGAAGAATACAAGAAGAATTGTTTTTAGAAAATCACCATATAAGTTGTAAAGAACTAAAAATTACAAGAATGAGTTTTATAAAATATAAACCATGTTTTTAAGGGGACTAAACCTACTAAATAACATATGAAGTTACTACAAAATTTTTACAAACTTTCAAATTCATGACATAGTGTAAATTTCATATTTGTTGCTCATGGTAAGTCTTGATTGAATTGTTGATGATTGGTGATGAATTTTAAAAGAAAATGATATGCTTTTAAAGCATGGAAACCTCCATTTTTAAGGGGAAACTATGGCAAATTTTTTGTAGAAATTAAACACTTAGAAAAATATTTTTAAACAAGTGATTACAAGTAAGTTTTGATCATGGTTTTCATATAAAAACTTGCCATAATTTTTGTTACAAAAATTACAAATATTGGAGGTTGGTTTTTGATAAATAAAAGCGACTAAGTATATATTTAGGAAAATATATATTTAGATGTCACCAAATTGTGTGTTACTTGTATATTATGTGTATTAGTTATATTATTTTAGGAACTTGAAAATAATATAACACACCAAACATACCAAATTTTTAATACGTTACCAAAACTCCAAGAAAATAAATATATAATTTATAACCGAAGATTGGACAAACCGGACAAGGACGATGGACTATAAAATATATATTCCGGAAATAAATTCATAGATTTCGACAAATGAGTTAAATGGTATTTTGGAAACCAAAGAAATGAAAAATATGGATTTTTACAAGTATTACAAAAATAGATCATCTTTGGTCAAAAAGAAAATATATTATTTTTGGATGAAAAAAATATATATTTTCTTAAACAAATTAAGAATTTATTATTTTGGGTGAAAATTTAAAATATAAATATTTTCTAAGATAATCTTGAAAATATATTATTTTGAGGTTTATATGAAAATATATTATTTTTGCCAAGTAAAGTTATAGTTATTTTTCTGAAAAAATTCCCTTAAAATATATATATTTTGAGAATATAATTTTGGTGATTTTTAGTGCCTAAAAATATATTCCGGAAAATTAAATACAAAAAATTAAGTATAAGAATTCTTAATAAATATAATGAAATACGTATTCTCGTACGTACAAATACACACCGGAATACGCCACCAATACTTGGAAAAATACACAAAGTATAAGAAAACACAAAGTACAAGTACACCCATACTTGGGAGAATACATATGTAGAAATACATAATACACCAAGTTAAAATATATTATCTTAACAAATATTCCAAATAATTGATAAATATAATTTAAGTTAAAATATTATTATTTTAACTAATAATTATATACTTTGGAATTACATAAAGTACATCAAAGACGTAACTCAAAGCATGATAAGTCATAATATCTAAGACTAAGAGTCGTTACACGGCCTAGCCGTCTGATAAAACATAGCACGTGTGTAGGTAGTTGCACGACACAAGGACAAGGTCTTTGAGTTTACACAGGACAACAAGACGCAAAACCGTGAGTTCATGTCCAGTCACACCCCGACCGCGTAAAACAACAAACCGCAACGGAAATGTCGGGGAGTGTCGTAACAGAATCATTGTTTCATAACACATGAAAATTGAAGTTTTGTTTTATTGAATTAAAAGAGGTTACAATGTCTTAAAAACAAAGAGAAATAACATAATTAACTAGTCTTGCATCTTTTATTGTCACTAAGGTCCAAGTCCGCCTAAGTGTATCTTGATCAATCCTATGCATCAGCTCCTGAAAACACATGTGAAAATAGGTACGTCAGCATAAAAATACCTGTGAGATACATAGGTTTTATTAAAATAGGATTCATGAGTTGTAAGTTTAAAGAAAATGTTTAACAAAAGTTAGTCATGAACCTAGTAAAAATGTTTTCTTTGATAAATCATGCGAAAATCGATAAGAAATCAGATGATACAAAAGAATGATGCATAGATAAATAAATAACCAAGTAAAATGAGTTTATATAAAATATGTTATTTGTAAAATAATGTTTATGTGAAAATATGTTATCTGTGTAAAATGTAATATGTCTAAATTGAAATGGTTTAAATAACGTTACGATATGTAATATCATAAAAGCACTTATATATAGGAAGTACCAGCGGCGTATCCACCATGCTTTTATCATATTACACACGCCTCGTAATTTAAATCACTTACCCAAACAAACCACCAATGTAAAAATGTTCATGTATAACCAAATGTAATGTACAGTGAATAAAAGCATTAACTCAACCCTATAAGAAAGAAATGTACAAAACAATGTATTTGATAAATCATAATTTAAATCAAAAGTTATGTTTTGTAAAATCCATGCTTTATTGATACAAACATCTACGCGGTAATGTTCTAACGTTTACATTCAAGCCTTGCGACTGTGGCGACAAACCCCTAACGAGTTAAAGGTTCATCTAAATTCTGAATATCGAATTCGGTCATTCCTTCCACCCAAACAGACCTAGGATTTCAGGAATGGGAGTTGTCAATTCCTATGGTACCACTACCTACTGACGAACGACATGATCGGTGTTAATGAATGTATTTATAACCCGTTAAACAAACCAAATGTAAGCATGTTATATGAAAATAACGTACTTAAATATGCTAAATGAACATATAAAGTAGAAATGTTAAACAATGTGTCCATATGCTGGATGAACATATGCAACAAAAATGTAATATATGAAATCAATGTGCTAGCATGTTAATAAAACATACATAGCAAAAACATGGAAGAAATCATGTACTATATGTGTACTAATGAACATAGCAAGTATATGATATAAAAGCATGAAAAGCACGAAAGTAACAAGTAGGCACATGTGTATCACCCCAAAACATTTGAAAACGTAAAAGAGGGGACTATGTACTCACTTGAGAATGCTTAGAAGTCTTGAATAACAATCCAAGCAAAGCTAGAGGGATCACGGAATCAAACGGCACCTAATATAGGTAACTATATTAATAAACCAGACCTAAATCGGAAGATCGGATAAAATGTGGTTTCGTAAACCAAATGAGTATTGGAACTCATGTAATATCGTTTAACAAAGCCTACATTCTAAATCGAAACCTATCCTAAGTGCTTACGACCCATTACGACTCGTTTAGGTAGCTTACGCTACTTTAACGCGTCGTTCGCGTAAAACTCATTAGGACCGCCTAACTAGTCCTATGACAAGTATTATATACCTTAACATGTCTAATAATGTTACCTAATCAGTTTAGATGTAAAAATTTAGGTTACATATGCTTTAAATGAATTTATGCGTAAAAACGACATTTTGGTCATTTTCCTAAGGCATATAAATTACCTATCATACAACTAACTAAACGAAGTGACCATAAGGTATAACCTCATAAGGTTATTCCCTATACAACTATGGTCACAAAATATGTTTGGTCGGATCCTAATGATCGACCAAACGGGTCGGGTTCGAAAGTCTAAGCAGTTGTTTAGACCGCTTATCTTACGACCCTATATAAGCACTAAACTAAAAGTGACGAGTTAAACATGTTAAAACATGTTTAACTAAGTTAGAAAACAAGTTTGATATCAAAACAAAGGGTCTTGATACCCTAGAATAGTTTGGTTGCAAAATACGCATGAATACGCATTTTGACTGAAACTATGACTCGTCACTACGCCTAATCAATGTGGTAATCAGTAGGTATAGTCACAAGGGACTATGACCATCGTGATTACGCTCACGTTGCGAAGTTCAAACGAACTTCGTGTTGACCATTGACTGGTCAAAGCAGAAAGTTAAACACTTTTTGACTTTCGTGCTTAAAAACGCATAAAAGAATGAAAGAAGCTTACAAAAGGTCCAAGCAATGGAGATTTGATTCAAGTTGCTCAGCTATGAAGTGTGGAAACCCCAACTTAGAGTAGAAATGAATCAAGTGTGATGATTGCAATGAACCATGATGGGTATTTATAGAGATTGGACAACCGTTAGGATCATTTCTCGAACTACGAGCTTTGATCTCAACCATCCAAGTGTTGCCCATGGTTTTATATACCATGGGAGCTTGAAAACTAGTCCATAGAGTGTAAATACCATGCCCAAAAACCCAGAAACCAGCTGCTGTTTCAGAAAACTGAGTTTTGCAGAACTGGGGGTCTCTCGCGGGCTGCATAGACTTTCACTAAGTCTTACACGCCCCTCCTAGAGACAACTTTGACAGATTGTCAATTTTAGTCCCTAAAGGAGCAAAACTTGGTTTTTGATGCATTTTTGATGCATTTTTGACACGTTTAAGCCCCGCTAACCCCATTTCAAGGCTCTATAATGAAGTTAAAGTACAGGGAACATGAAATATGCTCAAAAATATCTCGGATGTTGGTTTGTTTAGTCGTACGGTTGCGTTGTTTGGTTAATTACGACGAAACACGAACAGACGCGAAAAACGATCCAAATTACGCGACTTATGGAATTTTATCATGTCAATCATTAAAATAAAATATTTTAATGATTACATAAATTTTTGGATGTCCGGATATACTCAGAACGTGAGATATGCGCGAAAATGTAAACTTATACACTTTTTGACGCTTTTAGTCCCTGTTGATCAAATAAGTTTATTTTTGCGCACCAAACACCTCAAAGCCTATTTCTAAGCTATGTAAAGGATATTTAGGGCATGTTTAACTTATGATCAAGTTCTGGAAGGTTCGTTACGATACAAATCAGCAGACTTTTGCAGTTTGACGCAAATAGTCCCTGCGATCGAATAAACTTGATTTCGACACACCAAACCCTCCAAAACTTATTTATAAGTTATGTATAGGTTATTTAAGGTATGTTAAGCCCATGTCACTATTTCGAAGTGTTTGTCGTGTTAAACTGATTACGTTTACGCATTAGTTCGCGTATAACTTTCCAGAAAGCGATTTAGAGCTCGAAATCGAACGAGAATTGATATGTGCAAATGATACACATATTTATACAAATCCCAAGTATGAAACACAATATTTCATTGATTTGGTATTTGTTTGACGGTCATAGAGACACATATGTCACAGTCTCCCTTACTTTAGGAAATTTCGTCTCGAAATTTATTTAGTGGAAACTTGTGAGAGCTCGAAATATGAAGTCGAAAATATAAAACAACACTGGTTAGGGTTCTGAACGTCTAGTAACTTTAAATAACATCATGCTTGCAATGTAAGAGGGACACTTATATACAAGTACATGAAGCGCCATTGGTGCGTCCACCGTACCTCCATTACATTGTTCACGTTTCGTTATTGTTGCCACTATCAGTTCTTACACATGATAAATCTTACTGTGGTTTCCGTGCACTGAATTTCATAATTATGTATGCATCCATAATTACGTAAGTCCTTGCATAGTCCGCATAGTGCATTTTATAATGTGTAGGGGAAGAGAACCCAATGAACAAACCTGTGATGAGTGTGACTAAACCACCATGGGGTCCTTTTAATTAAATCAATAAATGATCTCTATAAATAGACCATCAAGGAGTCTTTTTAGCTATATCATCACATGACATTCCTAACCAGGTTTTGAATCAATCTTTTTAACTAGACCACCTAAAGGATCTCTTTTGAATTATGGAATGGTACTATATAATCCAAGTGTCTTAACTATTACGTATAAGCCCATTAAGAATTTAAGGTAGGACCTTGGGATATCCTACTATGAATCCCTCATATGATGATATGGAAGATTCTATGAGGATTTGGATAACGAAAAATTCAGATTACACAAAAACACAACACATAAAACATAATCATGCAATCACATAATTGTTTATCTTGGTTTACAATTTTGTTATCATTTTGTTAATTTGTTTTGTTATTTGGTACACGAGTATTTAAAGTGCACCAGGAATCCAATCCGTGGATTTCATTTGGCACTTTAAACATTTTCAATAATCTAACTATGAAGATAGGAACATCTTAATAGGAATTCGGATTTGTCCTTATTGAATCGTAATGTACGTATTAAAGCATACAAAGAATTCAATTAAGGGCTCTGATTTAAGTGATAATCATCCACAAGGATCTAATTGTGAAGATAAGAAGATCCTATATGGATTTTGGAATTTGAAAAGCGGGAGACGCTTTGAACCCTTGCACTAGATGTGCTTAAGTCGATACACGAGGTGGAATGTTCAGGAGGTTGAGGTGCTAGATATGCCAAGGCGACATATGAAGCAGAATTTGGAGGTTGAGTACTACGTATGTTAAGTCAATCATACGAGCAGAATGTTTTTCGACAACTATGCATGGGGTTCTTCAGAAATGTGTTTAATGTTTTTGAAACCTTACGTAATACTTTTGAAATCATACGGTAGATGTATTAGGTAAATATGTTTATAAAATGTTTTAAAATCATGTGAGATGAATTTTGAAATTATGTATAAGGTTTTTGAAAACATGGATAATGCTTTTGAAATCATGCACTTGATATATTAAGTAAATATACTATGTTAAAATTGTTTTCAAACTATATGAAATATTTTGAAATCATGAAGGATGTTTTGAAAACCTATACTATGTATGTTGTTATGAAAAAACAGAATGTAATGATATGGGTATGAGATCGAAAAATACCCTTAGTTATCTAACCAAGGATTTAAAGTGACATTTTGAGTAATCGTCTAAAATTGTCACTTATATTCTGTACTTTGTTTCTTAGAATGAAACGAGTAGTTAGAAATTTTTTGAGAAAATCATGGGTGATCATATGAATGGGAGAACTACAAGAGTAGTTTGTAAAGAACATAGTTCTTTGGTGTAGGTATCGTAGGGGTATGCCATACACACATGTAACTACACTTGTATATCAGAATTGTGAACAAGGATTTATTTATAAACCAAATAGATTGTTTTCAGAGTTCAAGAAAAACAAAAGAAACAAAAGCATAAGATTCAAATTATTCAAAGCAACAACATCTTCTAATCAGCCAAATGCTCATCCGTGAGTCAGATTTGCATTGACAACCTTTGGTCATTTGTTCCTGAAATGACTCGTCTCGCCATAGATGTAGCAAGTACCAGGAGGAAAATGAGCTTGAGCAAGGTTGACTTGGGGTTGGTTTGGACCACCATGGCTTGGGTTGAATCGACAAACGTTTGCCAGGTGACCGAGTCGCCCACATGATGCACACAAACGACACTGTAGGTAAGCTAGGTAAGGTGCATTACATTTGTTACATATCGGCGCAGTACCGGCATAAGGTTTCCTTGCGGGAGGCTGAGCAGCAGCAGGATTTGCGACAGCTTTGTTTTGGGTAGCAAAGCGGCACACGTTAACCATATGTCCCCATCGTCCACAGTGGGTACATTTGAAACAGGGTATGTGATTCGGATGATGATGGTTACATTGATTGCACCATGGAGCAGTTCCCTTGTATGGCTTCTTGGCTGGTGGTGTTGTCACTTGGCTAGGTCTCGCTTGATTTGGAACATCCGCTGGAAGATTCTTTGAAGCTTTACGCTTCTTTGATTTTGGTGAAGGCTTGGCTTCTGTTTCCTTTGGTGACTCTTGGGTGGCTTCATCCTTGAGACGGGACATGGCAACGGCTAATTCAGCAGTCTTTTGGATTACTACGCCTATTCATTGGGCAATTTTGGTAGCCTACTCGTACATCTGAGTGTCGCTGCGGTGAGAAGACATCCTAAAGGAAATGGAAGACATAGGAGGAAGCAAGTGAAATGTTATCGGATAACCAAAACAGAATGACAACGCATAAAAATTGTGATCATTGGTTTGTTACCTAAGGCAAACAAATGAGATGGTGACTAATCAAAGTAAGTGGGTCATATTAATGTATCGTGAAGACATGCTTTGGCCTATAAGTGGACACTCACCCCAAGAGTTCCCAGGTAAGAGTGACTGGTCCGATTATGTGGATTTGTACGAACACTCTAGCCTTAGACAGAAAACTCAGAGTACAGGTATCCACTCTTCCATATTGCACGTGTTCACATTATAAGACCCAAACTTTGACGGGATTTTGAAAACTTTGAAGGTTCAAAACCTTATAATAAATCATCCTAGAACAGATGATTGGTTTTCAAGCGGATTTGAAATTTGTGTTCTTGTTGTGGTTGTCACCTAAGGATAAGTGACGGTATTGTTTTAAGATCTAAACACAAGAATCTTGTGTTAGGGTCCTACAAAGGTTATAGACTAGGTCAAAGCATTACTAATAACCTAATTCCCTATAACCATGAGCTCTGATACCAACTCTTTTGTCACACCCCGACCGCGTAAAACAACAAACCGCGGTGGAAACATCGGGGAGTGTCATAACAGAATCATTGTTTCATAACACATGGAAATTGAAGTTTTGTTTTATTGAATTAAAAGAGGTTACAATGTCTTAAAAACAAAGAGACATAACATAATTAACTAGTCTTGCATCTTTTATTGTTACTAAGGTCTAAGTCCGCCTAAGTGTATCTTGATCAATCCTATGCATCAGCGCTCCTGAAAACACATGTGAAAATAGGTACGTCAGCATAAAAATTGTAACATCCAGTGTTGCAAAAGTCAAACTCAAAGTCAAGATTGAAGTCAAAGGGAGATAAGATTGCTAATTGCGAACTGTCACTCCTTGCTCAATTCCTATTTTGACTTCTTTGACTCGCAGTTAGTCTACCTTATGCTTAACGTTAGTTGTATTATGTGGAGTATCTATTAATAATCAAGGTTTATTCGATATTTATCGTATATTTGATCGCTTTATCGCTTATTGCAATCGCGTTTGCAACTCGAATTACTTGTGCATGTTTAGTTATGTTATGTTGTGGTGATCAATCAAAACGTAATTGAAATTCAATAGCAATCGAATCGCAAATGTTAAACGCAAGTGAAATAGGATGATTGTATGTTAGATATAGTAGTTGGGATTAAAAGTAATTTGAACAGGAAACTTCATCGCATCGCAACGCTCGCAATCGCAATCGAAACGGCAAAACTCGTCGCACCGAACAATCAAACCAAGTGACTGATCGACCAGGCAACCAGCCGATCGACCAGCGGTCCGATCGAGCCACAGCTCGATCGATCAGCCAGTCGGCCGGGCTGCCACCCGATCGACCAGCCCCTTTCCACTTTGGGTAACCCTATAAATACCCCATGTCAACATCAAACATTCCACTTTTGCTCTCTGACGTCCGACCAGTGCTTCAACCTCACTTTTTCTCCGATTTCTCGCAATTCCGGTAAGATCTCAACCTAAATCTTGTACATCTTTGATCTACACTTGATTCTACACCTTTCTATCTTTTGAATCTTAACTTTTAACCGTGAAATCACCAGATTTGAGGTGTTCTAGGATGATGTCATCATGGTGTTCTTAGGAACTTCATGTTTTGGCCTCAATCCACCGAGAACAACTTAGATCTAACCGATTTCCACATAAACAAACAAAGATCTTTCATAGATCTAAAACATATTCACGGTAGAAAGGGATGAAAGATGGTTTTCCAACTTTCTTTCAACTCTTTTACACTCAATACACTCAAAACCGAGAGAATTGGAGCTTGTACCGACTTTCTACTCATTCTTGTGATTGTTTTGGTTTAAGACTTGGATTCTATCCACGAGATTACCGATTCCGGGATAACCAAGAACAACCGTCCTGAACTGGTGGACTGACTGAACATGGGTGGTTCCTATTCAATCGGGTCACTAGGGTTTAGGATGGGGTTCTGTTGGTTAGCACGTTATCAACACATCTCGATAAGACGACAAACTATCAAAACAACCAAGTGTCAGATGAACGGAACGACCAGGACGGAATGCCGTCCGATCGGACTACCATTCGATCGGATTGTTATCCGAACGGGTTGTCACCCGATCGATCTGCACCTTGGCCCCACACTTAACTTTTGTTTCCAAAATACTTGAAGGATGAACATTGAATGAAGGGCTGACTGACCGGATTACCATCCGAACGGACTACCACTCAACCATGTAATGGCCAGACTTCAACACTTAAACAATTTTCAACATGTTCAATGCCAACGGATAGTCACCCGATCGAACTACTAACCAATCGAACGAGAAACTGCGGTGAACTTGTTCTAACTTAAGTGTCCAACCAATCGGATTATCGTCTGATCGAACAGTTGTTCGATCGACCAACCTGAAAGATAGGGATACTTTGATATTTTCAAAATGTTACAACAAAAACTTCAAAAGTCAAGCCATCATACACAAACACATCCTTCCCAAAGGAAGTAACAATCCACTCGAAAGGTCACCCGATCGGATGACCATCCGAGCGAACTGTCACTCGAACGACCAGCCGTTCGATCAGACTACCATCCGATTGAATTGCTGCCCGACCCACTTATACTTTGCATCGTTTTGCGTGCCACTCATCGTTATGCTATCATTCTAATCAGGCTAACCTTACTCACTAGCACTCCCTTCAACCCATCAATCACTGTGAGTATACTCAATCCCTTTTTGCTTTATGCACTTTTGGGTTTTACATACGTTACTTATTCAAAATCACATCAAACATACAATGCAATACATTTAACGCTAACCGTTACCGCATGTTATACGTGACTCAATGAATGCTTGTTTGTTATGTTTACACATGGATCCTGTCTACCTGCCTTAGCAACATAGTACTATAGTTTGGACTCAGCACCTGTTCACTCAGGGGTTATTAAGGACAATTAGTTACATGGCTCACAGTGGTGAGTATGTATCGCGAACTGCCTTAGGCAGTCATCCCGCAGTCATTGGTATCGATAGTTTCATGTCGATAACTAACATGCCTCATTTCACACTTTGTACGTGCTGGTTATGCGTAATCGATTTCGAACTCTATTATATCTATTAAACTTGTATGCTCGCCTTTACACTATGTGTATTGACTTTTATTTTAACGTATGTGACAAGTGCTTAGGATGCTTATTTGCTTTCTTTGGTGTGAAATCGAGGCTAGGAAATACCTAGGTCAACAATAAACATTTGTCTGTAATAAGAATCTGAGTTGTCGGAACAGAACAATTGACTAGATCTTTTCGGTAATAATTGTATTATCATTTATGACATGGTATGGGACGTGTTGCTTTAAACATTTGGTAAATATAGTTGTCATGGAAACTTCTGGACAATCTATTTCACTCAGTGCCGCGCCCCGATGTTTCCGCCATCGGTTGGGGTGTGACAGATTGGTATCAGAGCCATAACTATAGGGAATTAGGCAAGACTCGACCTAGTCCGGGACGATGTCTTAGAAAGGACCTAGTCTACTGTTAGGTACCAATAGACCGACTAGTGCATAGCCTTAAGGGTATTGTACGGGCATGCTTGCAATTCT